>NW_028270143.1:18542784-18857013 GCF_037043375.1 Chiloscyllium plagiosum
GTCAGAATCCTGCACTGAGGCCGGGAGTCAGAGCCGTGCACTGAGACTGGGAGTCAGAGTCCTGCACTGAGGCCGGGAGTCAGAGTCCTGCACTGGGTCCGGGAGTCAGAGTCCTGCACTGAGGCCGGAAGTCAGAGTCCTGCACTGAGGCCGAGAGTCGGAGTGCTGCACTGAGGCCGAGAGTCGGAGTCCTGCACTGAGGCCGGGAGTCAGAATCCTGCACTGAGGCCGTGAGTCAGAATCCTGCACTGAGGCCGGGAGTCAGAGTCCTGCACTGAGGCCGGAAGTCAGAGTCCTGCACTGAGGCCGAGAGTCGGAGTCCTGCACTGAGGCTGTGAGTCAGAGTCCTGCACTGAGGCCGGGAGTCAGAGTCCTGCACTGAGGCTGGGAGTCAGAGTCATGCACTGAGGCCGGGAGTCAGAGTCCTGCACTGAGGCCGGGAGTCAGAATCCTGCACTGAGGCCGGGAGTCAGAGTCCTGCACTGAGGCTGGGAGTCAGAGTCCTGCACTGAGGCCAGGAGACAGAGTCCTGCACTGAGGCCGGGTGACAGAGTCCTGCACTGAGGCCGTGAGTCGGAGTCCTGCACTGAGGCCGGGATTCAGAGTCATGCACTGAGGCCAGGAGTCAGAGTCCTGCACTGAGGCCGGGAGTCAGAGCCGTGCACTGAGGCCGGGAGTCAGAGTCCTGCACTGAGGCTGGGAGTCAGAGTTCTACACTGAGTCCGGGAGTCAGAGTCCTGCACTGAGTCCGGGAGTCAGAGTCCTGCACTGAGGCCGGGAGTCAGAGTTCTGCACTGAGGCCGGAAGTCAGAGTCCTGCACTGAGGCCGAGAGTCGGAGTCCTGCACTGAGGCCGAGAGTCGGAGTCCTGCACTGAGGCCGGGAGTCAGAATCCTGCAATGAGGCCGAGAGTCGGAGTGCTGCACTGAGGCCGGGAGTCAGAGTCATGCACTGAGGCCGGGAGTCAGAGTCCTGCACTGAGGCCGTGAGTCAGAATCCTGCACTGAGGCCGGGAGTCAGAGTCCTGCACTGAGGCCGAGAGTCGGGGTCCTGCACTGAGGCCGGGTGACAGAGTCCTGCACTGAAGCCGTGAGTCGGAGTCCTGCACTGAGGCCGGGATTCAGAGTCCTGCACTGAGGCCGGGAGTCAGAGCCGTGCACTGAGGCCGGGAGTCAGAGTCCTGCACTGAGGCCATGAGTCAGAGTCCTGCACTGAGGCCAGGGGTCAGAGTCCTGCACTGAGTCCGGGAGTCAAGAGTCCTGTACTGAGGCCGGGAGTCAGAGTCCTGCACTGAGGCCGGGAGTCAGAGACCTGCACTGAGGCCGGGAGTCAGAGTCCTGCACTGAGGCCGGGAGTCAGAGTCCTGCACTGAGGCTGGGTGACAAAGTCCTGCATTGAGGCTGGGAGTCAAGAGTCCTGCACTGAGGCCGGGAGTCAGAGTCCTGCACTGAGGCTGGGAGTCAGAGTCCTGCACTGAGGCTGGGAGTCAGAGTCCTGCACTGAGGCCAGGAGACAGGGTTCTGCACTGAGGCCGGGTGACAGAGTCCTGCACTGAGGCCGTGAGTCGGAGTATTGCACTGAGGCTGTGAGTCAGAGTCCTGCACTGAGGCCGGGAGTCAGAGTCCTGCACTGAGGCTGGGAGTCAGAGTCATGCACTGAGTCTGGGAGTCAGAGTCCTGCACTGAGGCCGGGAGTCAGAATCCTGCACTGAGGCCGGGAGTCAGAGCGGTGCACTGAGACTGGGGGTCAGAGTCCTGCACTGAGGCCGGGAGTCAGAGTCCTGCACTGGGTCCGGGAGTCAGAGTCCTGCACTGAGGCCGGAAGTCAGAGTCCTGCACTGAGGCCGAGAGTCGGAGTCCTGCACTGAGGCCGAGAGTCGGAGTCCTGCACTGAGGCCGGGAGTCAGAATCCTGCACTGAGGCCGAGAGTCGGAGTGCTGCACTGAGGCCGGGAGTCAGAGTCATGCACTGAGGCCGGGAGTCGGAGTGCTGCACTGAGGCCGAGAGTCGGAGTCCTGCACTGAGGCCGGGAGTCAGAATCCTGCACTGAGGCCGTGAGTCAGAATCCTGCACTGAGGCCGGGAGTCAGAGTCCTGCACTGAGGCCGGAAGTCAGAGTCCTGCACTGAGGCCGAGAGTCGGAGTCCTGCACTGAGGCTGTGAGTCAGAGTCCTGCACTGAGGCCGGGAGTCAGAGTCCTGCACTGAGGCTGGGAGTCAGAGTCATGCACTGAGGCCGGGAGTCAGAGTCCTGCACTGAGGCCGGGAGTCAGAATCCTGCACTGAGGCCGGGAGTCAGAGTCCTGCACTGAGGCTGGGAGTCAGAGTCCTGCACTGAGGCCAGGAGACAGAGTCCTGCACTGAGGCCGGGTGACAGAGTCCTGCACTGAGGCCGTGAGTCGGAGTCCTGCACTGAGGCCGGGATTCAGAGTCATGCACTGAGGCCAGGAGTCAGAGTCCTGCACTGAGGCCGGGAGTCAGAGCCGTGCACTGAGGCCGGGAGTCAGAGTCCTGCACTGAGGCTGGGAGTCAGAGTTCTACACTGAGTCCGGGAGTCAGAGTCCTGCACTGAGTCCGGGAGTCAGAGTCCTGCACTGAGGCCGGGAGTCAGAGTTCTGCACTGAGGCCGGAAGTCAGAGTCCTGCACTGAGGCCGAGAGTCGGAGTCCTGCACTGAGGCCGAGAGTCGGAGTCCTGCACTGAGGCCGGGAGTCAGAATCCTGCAATGAGGCCGAGAGTCGGAGTGCTGCACTGAGGCCGGGAGTCAGAGTCATGCACTGAGGCCGGGAGTCAGAGTCCTGCACTGAGGCCGTGAGTCAGAATCCTGCACTGAGGCCGGGAGTCAGAGTCCTGCACTGAGGCCGAGAGTCGGGGTCCTGCACTGAGGCCGGGTGACAGAGTCCTGCACTGAAGCCGTGAGTCGGAGTCCTGCACTGAGGCCGGGATTCAGAGTCCTGCACTGAGGCCGGGAGTCAGAGCCGTGCACTGAGGCCGGGAGTCAGAGTCCTGCACTGAGGCCATGAGTCAGAGTCCTGCACTGAGGCCAGGGGTCAGAGTCCTGCACTGAGTCCGGGAGTCAAGAGTCCTGTACTGAGGCCGGGAGTCAGAGTCCTGCACTGAGGCCGGGAGTCAGAGACCTGCACTGAGGCCGGGAGTCAGAGTCCTGCACTGAGGCCGGAAGTCAGAGTCCTGCACTGAGGCCGAGAGTCGGAGTCCTGCACTGAGGCTGTGAGTCAGAGTCCTGCACTGAGGCCGGGAGTCAGAGTCCTGCACTGAGGCTGGGAGTCAGAGTCATGCACTGAGGCCGGGAGTCAGAGTCCTGCACTGAGGCCGGGAGTCAGAATCCTGCACTGAGGCCGGGAGTCAGAGTCCTGCACTGAGGCTGGGAGTCAGAGTCCTGCACTGAGGCCAGGAGACAGAGTCCTGCACTGAGGCCGGGTGACAGAGTCCTGCACTGAGGCCGTGAGTCGGAGTCCTGCACTGAGGCCGGGATTCAGAGTCATGCACTGAGGCCAGGAGTCAGAGTCCTGCACTGAGGCCGGGAGTCAGAGCCGTGCACTGAGGCCGGGAGTCAGAGTCCTGCACTGAGGCTGGGAGTCAGAGTTCTACACTGAGTCCGGGAGTCAGAGTCCTGCACTGAGTCCGGGAGTCAGAGTCCTGCACTGAGGCCGGGAGTCAGAGTTCTGCACTGAGGCCGGAAGTCAGAGTCCTGCACTGAGGCCGAGAGTCGGAGTCCTGCACTGAGGCCGAGAGTCGGAGTCCTGCACTGAGGCCGGGAGTCAGAATCCTGCAATGAGGCCGAGAGTCGGAGTGCTGCACTGAGGCCGGGAGTCAGAGTCATGCACTGAGGCCGGGAGTCAGAGTCCTGCACTGAGTCCGGGAGTCAGAGTCCTGCACTGAGGCCGAGAGTCGGAGTCCTGCACTGAGGCCGAGAGTCGGAGTCCTGCACTGAGGCCGGGAGTCAGAATCCTGCACTGAGGCCGAGAGTCGGAGTGCTGCACTGAGGCCGGGAGTCAGAGTCATGCACTGAGGCCGGGAGTCAGAGTCCTGCACTGAGGCCGTGAGTCAGAATCCTGCACTGAAGCCGTGAGTCGGAGTCCTGCACTGAGGCCGGGATTCAGAGTCCTGCACTGAGGCCGGGAGTCAGAGCCGTGCACTGAGGCCGGGAGTCAGAGTCCTGCACTGAGGCCATGAGTCAGAGTCCTGCACTGAGGCCAGGAGTCAGAGTCCTGCACTGAGTCCGGGAGTCAAGAGTCCTGTACTGAGGCCGGGAGTCAGAGTCCTGCACTGAGGCCGGGAGTCAGAGACCTGCACTGAGGCCGGGAGTCAGAGTCCTGCACTGAGGCCGGGAGTCAGAGTCCTGCACTGAGGCTGGGTGACAAAGTCCTGCATTGAGGCTGGGAGTCAAGAGTCCTGCACTGAGGCCGGGAGTCAGAGTCCTGCACTGAGGCTGGGAGTCAGAGTCCTGCACTGAGGCTGGGAGTCAGAGTCCTGCACTGAGGCCAGGAGACAGGGTTCTGCACTGAGGCCGGGTGACAGAGTCCTGCACTGAGGCCGTGAGTCGGAGTATTGCACTGAGGCTGTGAGTCAGAGTCCTGCACTGAGGCCGCGAGTCAGAGTCCTGCACTGAGGCTGGGAGTCAGAGTCCTGCACTGAGTCTGGGAGTCAGAGTCCTGCACTGAGGCCGGGAGTCAGAATCCTGCACTGAGGCCGGGAGTCAGAGTCCTGCACTGAGGCCGGGAGTCAGAGTCCTGCACTGAGGCCGGGAGTCAGAGTCCTGCACTGAGGCCGGAAGTCAGAGTCCTGCACTGAGGCCGAGAGTCGGAGTCCTGCACTGAGGCCGAGAGTCGGAGTCCTGCACTGAGGCCGGGAGTCAGAATCCTGCACTGAGGCCGAGAGTCGGAGTGCTGCACTGAGGCCGGGAGTCAGAGTCATGCACTGAGGCCGGGAGTCAGAGTCCTGCACTGAGGCCGTGAGTCAGAATCCTGCACTGAGGCCGGGAGTCAGAGTCCTGCACTGAGGCCGAGAGTCGGGGTCCTGCACTGAGGCCGGGTGACAGAGTCCTGCACTGAAGCCGTGAGTCGGAGTCCTGCACTGAGGCCGGGATTCAGAGTCCTGCACTGAGGCCGGGAGTCAGAGACGTGCACTGAGGCCGGGAGTCAGAGTTCTGCACTGAGGCCATGAGTCAGAGTCCTGCACTGAGGCCAGGAGTCAGAGTCCTGCAGTGAGTCCGGGAGTCAAGAGTCCTGTACTGAGGCCGGGAGTCAGAGTCCTGCACTGAGGCCGGGAGTCAGAGACCTGCACTGAGGCCGGGAGTCAGAGTCCTGCACTGAGGCGGGGAGTCAGAGTCCTGCACTGAGGCTGGGTGACAAAGTCCTGCATTGAGGCTGGGAGTCAAGAGTCCTGCACTGAGGCCGGGAGTCAGAGTCCTGCACTGAGGCTGGGAGTCAGAGTCCTGCACTGAGGCTGGGAGTCAGAGTCCTGCACTGAGGCCAGGAGACAGGGTTCTGCACTGAGGCCGGGTGACAGAGTCCTGCACTGAGGCCGTGAGTCGGAGTATTGCACTGAGGCTGTGAGTCAGAGTCCTGCACTGAGGCCGGGAGTCAGAGTCCTGCACTGAGGCTGGGAGTCAGAGTCATGCACTGAGTCTGGGAGTCAGAGTCCTGCACTGAGGCCGGGAGTCAGAATCCTGCACTGAGGCCGGGAGTCAGAGCCGTGCACTGAGACTGGGGGTCAGAGTCCTGCACTGAGGCCGGGAGTCAGAGTCCTGCACTGAGTCCGGGAGTCAGAGTCCTGCACTGAGGCCGGAAGTCAGAGTCCTGCACTGAGGCCGAGAGTCGGAGTCCTGCACTGAGGCCGAGAGTCGGAGTCCTGCACTGAGGCCGGGAGTCAGAATCCTGCACTGAGGCCGAGAGTCGGAGTGCTGCACTGAGGCCGGGAGTCAGAGTCATGCACTGAGGCCGGGAGTCAGAGTCCTGCACTGAGGCCGTGAGTCAGAATCCTGCACTGAGGCCGGGAGTCAGAGTCCTGCACTGAGGCTGGGAGTCAGAGTCCTGCACTGAGGCCAGGAGACAGAGTCCTGCACTGAGGCCGGGTGACAGAGTCCTGCACTGAGGCCGTGAGTCGGAGTCCTGCACTGAGGCCGGGATTCAGAGTCATGCACTGAGGCCAGGAGTCAGAGTCCTGCACTGAGGCCGGGAGTCAGAGCCATGCACTGAGGCCGGGAGTCAGAGTCCTGCACTGAGGCCGGGAGTCAGAGTCCTGCACTGAGGCTGGGAGTCAGAGTTCTACACTGAGTCCGGGAGTCAGAGTCCTGCACTGAGTCCGGGAGTCAGAGTCCTGCACTGAGGCCGGGAGTCAGAGTTCTGCACTGAGGCCGGAAGTCAGAGTCCTGCACTGAGGCCGAGAGTCGGAGTCCTGCACTGAGGCCGAGAGTCGGAGTCCTGCACTGAGGCCGGGAGTCAGAATCCTGCACTGAGGCCGAGAGTCGGAGTGCTGCACTGAGGCCGGGAGTCAGAGTCATGCACTGAGGCCGGGAGTCAGAGTCCTGCACTGAGGCCGTGAGTCAGAATCCTGCACTGAGGCCGGGAGTCAGAGTCCTGCACTGAGGCCGAGAGTCGGGGTCCTGCACTGAGGCCGGGTGACAGAGTCCTGCACTGAAGCCGTGAGTCGGAGTCCTGCACTGAGCCCGGGATTCAGAGTCCTGCACTGAGGCCGGGAGTCAGAGCCGTGCACTGAGGCCGGGAGTCAGAGTCCTGCACTGAGTCGGGGAGTCAGAGTCCTGCACTGAGGCCGGGAGTCAGAGTCCTGCACTGAGGCCGGGAGTCAGAGTTCTGCACTGAGGCCGAGAGTAGGAGTCCTGCACTGAGGCCGAGAGTCGGAATCCTGCACTGAGGCCGGGAGACAGAGTTCTGCACTGAGGCTGGTTGTCAGAGTTCTGCACTGAGGTCGGGAGTCAGAGTCCTGCACTGAGGCCGGGAGACAGAGTTCTGCACTGAGGCTGGGAGTCAGAGTTCTGCACTGAGGCCGAGAGTAGGAGTCCTGCACTGAGGCCGAGAGTCGGAATCCTGCACTGAGGCCGGGAGACAGAGTTCTGCACTGAGGCTGGGAGTCAGAGTTCTGCACTGAGGTCGGGAGTCAGAGTCCTGCACTGAGGCCGGGAGACAGAGTTCTGCACTGAGGCTGGGAGTCAGAGTTCTGCACTGAGGCCGGGAGTCAGAGTCCTGCACTGAGTCCGGGAGTCAGAGTCCTGCACTGAGTCCTGGAGTCAGAGTCCTGCACTGAGGCCGGGAGTCAGAGTTCTGCACTGAGGCCGAGAGTAGGAGTCCTGCACTGAGGCCGAGAGTCGGAATCCTGCACTGAGGCCGGGAGACAGAGTTCTGCAATGAGGCTGGGAGTCAGAGTTCTGCACTGAGGTCGGGAGTCAGAGTCCTGCACTGAGTCCGGGAGTCAGAGTCCTGCACTGAGGCCAGGAGACAGAGTCCTGCACTGAGGCCGGGTGACAGAGTCCTGCACTGAGGCTGTGAGTCGGAGTCCTGCACTGAGGCCGGGATTCAGAGTCATGCACTGAGGCCAGGAGTCAGAGTCCTGCACTGAGTCCGGGAGTCAGAGTCCTGCACTGAGGCCGGGAGTCAGAGACTTGCACTGAGGCCGGGAGTCAGAGTTCTGCACTGAGGCCGAGAGTAGGAGTCCTGCACTGAGCCCGAGAGTCGGAATCCTGACTGAGGCCGGGAGACAGAGTTCTGCACTGAGGCTGGGAGTCAGAGTTCTGCACTGAGGTCGGGAGTCAGAGTCCTGCACTGAGGCCGGGAGACAGAGTTCTGCACTGAGGCTGGGAGTCAGAGTTCTGCACTGAGGCCGAGAGTAGGAGTCCTGCACTGAGGCCGAGAGTCGGAATCCTGCACTGAGGCCGGGAGACAGAGTTCTGCACTGAGGCTGGGAGTCAGAGTTCTGCACTGAGGTCGGGAGTCAGAGTCCTGCACTGAAGCCGTGAGTCGGAGTCCTGCACTGAGGCCGGGATTCAGAGTCCTGCACTGAGGCCGGGAGTCAGAGTCCTGCACTGAGGCCGGGAGTCAGAGCCGTGCACTGAGGCTGGGAGTCAGAGTCCTGCACTGAGTCCGGGAGTCAGAGTCCTGCACTGAGGCCGGGAGTCAGAGTCCTGCACTGAGGCCGGGAGTCAGAGTTCTGCACTGAGGCCGAGAGTAGGAGTCCTGCACTGAGGCCGAGAGTCGGAATCCTGACTGAGGCCGGTAGACAGAGTTCTGCACTGAGGCTGGGAGTCAGAGTTCTGCACTGAGGTCGGGAGTCAGAGTCCTGCACTGAGGCCGGGAGACAGAGTTCTGCACTGAGGCTGGGAGTCAGAGTTCTGCACTGAGGCCGAGAGTAGGAGTCCTGCACTGAGGCCGAGAGTCGGAATCCTGCACTGAGGCCGGGAGACAGAGTTCTGCACTGAGGCTGGGAGTCAGAGTTCTGCACTGAGGTCGGGAGTCAGAGTCCTGCACTGAGGCCGGGAGACAGAGTTCTGCACTGAGGCTGGGAGTCAGAGTTCTGCACTGAGGCCGGGAGTCAGAGTCCTGCACTGAGTCCGGGAGTCAGAGACCTGCACTGAGTCCGGGAGTCAGAGTCCTGCACTGAGGCCGGGAGTCAGAGTTCTGCACTGAGGCCGAGAGTAGGAGTCCTGCACTGAGGCCGAGAGTCGGAATCCTGCACTGAGGCCGGGAGACAGAGTTCTGCAATGAGGCTGGGAGTCAGAGTTCTGC
Source organism: Chiloscyllium plagiosum (assembly GCF_037043375.1). NCBI lineage: Eukaryota > Metazoa > Chordata > Chondrichthyes > Orectolobiformes > Hemiscylliidae > Chiloscyllium > Chiloscyllium plagiosum. Next base: position 18,551,539 of record NW_028270143.1, read on the forward strand.
ACTGAGGTCGGGAGTCAGAGTCCTGCACTGAGTCCGGGAGTCAGAGTCCTGCACTGAGGCCAGGAGACAGAGTCCTGCACTGAGGCCGGGTGACAGAGTCCTGCACTGAGGCTGTGAGTCGGAGTCCTGCACTGAGGCCGTGAGTCAGAGTCCTGCACTGAGTCCGGGAGTCAAGAGTCCTGCACTGAGGCCAGGAATCAGAGTCCAGCACTGAGGCCGGGAGTCAGAGTCCTTCACTGAGGCCAGGAGTCAGTGTCCTGCACTGAGGCCGGGAGTCAGAGTCGTGCACTGAGGCCGGGAGTCAGAGTCCTGCACTGAGGCCATGAGTCAGAGTCCTGCACTGAGGCCAAGAGTCAGAGTCCTGCACTGAGTCCGGGAGTCAAGAGTCCTGTACTGAGGCCGGGAGTCAGAGTCCTGCACTGAGGCCGGGAGTCAGAGACCTGCACTGAGGCCGGGAGTCAGAGTCCTGCACTGAGGCCGGGAGTCAGAGTCCTGCACTGAGGCTGGGTGACAAAGTCCTGCATTGAGGCCGGGAGTCAAGAGTCCTGCACTGAGGCCGGGAGTCAGAGTCCTGCACTGAGGCTGGGAGTCAGAGTCCTGCACTGAGGCTGGGAGTCAGAGTCCTGCACTGAGGCCAGGAGACAGAGTTCTGCACTGAGGCCGGGTGACAGAGTCCTGCACTGAGGCCGTGAGTCGGAGTATTGCACTGAGGCTGTGAGTCAGAGTCCTGCACTGAGGCCGGGAGTCAGAGTCCTGCACTGAGGCTGGGAGTCAGAGTCATGCACTGAGTCTGGGAGTCAGAGTCCTGCACTGAGGCCGGGAGTCAGAATCCTGCACTGAGGCCGGGAGTCAGAGCCGTGCACTGAGACTGGGGGTCAGAGTCCTGCACTGAGGCCGGGAGTCAGAGTCCTGCACTGGGTCCGGGAGTCAGAGTCCTGCACTGAGGCCGGAAGTCAGAGTCCTGCACTGAGGCCGAGAGTCGGAGTCCTGCACTGAGGCCGAGAGTCGGAGTCCTGCACTGAGGCCGGGAGTCAGAATCCTGCACTGAGGCCGAGAGTCGGAGTGCTGCACTGAGGCCAGGAGTCAGAGTCATGCACTGAGGCCGGGAGTCAGAGTCCTGCACTGAGGCCGTGAGTCAGAATCCTGCACTGAGGCCGGGAGTCAGAGTCCTGCACTGAGGCCGGAAGTCAGAGTCCTGCACTGAGGCCGAGAGTCGGAGTCCTGCACTGAGGCTGTGAGTCAGAGTCCTGCACTGAGGCCGGGAGTCGGAGTCCTGCACTGAGGCTGGGAGTCAGAGTCATGCACTGAGGCCGGGAGTCAGAGTCCTGCACTGAGGCCATGAGTCAGAATCCTGCACTGAGGCCGGGGGTCAGAGTCCTGCACTGAGGCTGGGAGTCAGAGTCCTGCACTGAGGCCAGGAGACAGAGTCCTGCACTGAGGCCGGGTGACAGAGTCCTGCACTGAGGCCGTGAGTCGGAGTCCTGCACTGAGGCCGGGATTCAGAGTCATGCACTGAGGCCAGGAGTCAGAGTCCTGCACTGAGGCCGGGAGTCAGAGCCGTGCACTGAGGCCGGGAGTCAGAGTCCTGCACTGAGGCTGGGAGTCAGAGTTCTACACTGAGTCCGGGAGTCAGAGTCCTGCACTGAGTCCGGGAGTCAGAGTTCTGCACTGAGGCCGAGAGTCGGAGTCCTGCACTGAGGCCGAGAGTCGGAGTCCTGCACTGAGGCCGGGAGTCAGAATCCTGCACTGAGGCCGAGAGTCGGAGTGCTGCACTGAGGCCGGGAGTCAGAGTCATGCACTGAGGCCGGGAGTCAGAGTCCTGCACTGAGGCCGTGAGTCAGAATCCTGCACTGAGGCCGGGAGTCAGAGTCCTGCACTGAGGCCGAGAGTCGGGGTCCTGCACTGAGGCCGGGTGACAGAGTCCTGCACTGAAGCCGTGAGTCGGAGTCCTGCACTGAGGCCGGGATTCAGAGTCCTGCACTGAGGCCGGGAGTCAGAGCCGTGCACTGAGGCCGGGAGTCAGAGTCCTGCACTGAGGCCATGAGTCAGAGTCCTGCACTGAGGCCAGGAGTCAGAGTCCTGCACTGAGTCCGGGAGTCAAGAGTCCTGTACTGAGGCCGGGAGTCAGAGTCCTGCACTGAGGCCGGGAGTCAGAGACCTGCACTGAGGCCGGGAGTCAGAGTCCTGCACTGAGGCCGGGAGTCAGAGTCCTGCACTGAGGCTGGGTGCCAAAGTCCTGCATTGAGGCTGGGAGTCAAGAGTCCTGCACTGAGGCCGGGAGTCAGAGTCCTGCACTGAGGCTGGGAGTCAGAGTCCTGCACTGAGGCTGGGAGTCAGAGTCCTGCACTGAGGCCAGGAGACAGGGTTCTGCACTGAGGCCGGGTGACAGAGTCCTGCACTGAGGCCGTGAGTCGGAGTATTGCACTGAGGCTGTGAGTCAGAGTCCTGCACTGAGGCCGGGAGTCAGAGTCCTGCACTGAGGCTGGGAGTCAGAGTCATGCACTGAGTCTGGGAGTCAGAGTCCTGCACTGAGGCCGGGAGTCAGAATTCTGCACTGAGGCCGGGAGTCAGAGCCGTGCACTGAGACTGGGGGTCAGAGTCCTGCACTGAGGCCGGGAGTCAGAATTCTGCACTGAGGCCGGGAGTCAGAGCCGTGCACTGAGACTGGGGGTCAGAGTCCTGCACTGAGTCCGGGAGTCAGAGTCCTGCACTGAGGCCGGAAGTCAGAGTCCTGCACTGAGGCCGAGAGTCGGAGTCCTGCACTGAGGCCGAGAGTCGGAGTCCTGCACTGAGGCCGGGAGTCAGAATCCTGCACTGAGGCCGAGAGTCGGAGTGCTGCACTGAGGCCGGGAGTCAGAGTCATGCACTGAGGCCGGGAGTCAGAGTCCTGCACTGAGGCCGTGAGTCAGAATCCTGCACTGAGGCCGGGAGTCAGAGTCCTGCACTGAGGCTGGGAGTCAGAGTCCTGCACTGAGGCCAGGAGACAGAGTCCTGCACTGAGGCCGGGTGACAGAGTCCTGCACTGAGGCCGTGAGTCGGAGTCCTGCACTGAGGCCGGGATTCAGAGTCATGCACTGAGGCCAGGAGTCAGAGTCCTGCACTGAGGCCGGGAGTCAGAGCCATGCACTGAGGCCGGGAGTCAGAGTCCTGCACTGAGGCCGGGAGTCAGAGTCTTGCACTGAGGCTGGGAGTCAGAGTTCTACACTGAGTCCGGGAGTCAGAGTCCTGCACTGAGTCCGGGAGTCAGAGTCCTGCACTGAGGCCGGGAGTCAGAGTTCTGCACTGAGGCCGGAAGTCAGAGTCCTGCACTGAGGCCGAGAGTCGGAGTCCTGCACTGAGGCCGAGAGTCGGAGTCCTGCACTGAGGCCGGGAGTCAGAATCCTGCACTGAGGCCGAGAGTTGGAGTGCTGCACTGAGGCCGGGAGTCAGAGTCATGCACTGAGGCCGGGAGTCAGAGTCCTGCACTGAGGCCGTGAGTCAGAATCCTGCACTGAGGCCGGGAGTCAGAGTCCTGCACTGAGGCCGAGAGTCGGGGTCCTGCACTGAGGCCGGGTGACAGAGTCCTGCACTGAAGCCGTGAGTCGGAGTCCTGCACTGAGGCCGGGATTCTGAGTCCTGCACTGAGGCCGGGAGTCAGAGCCGTGCACTGAGGCCGGGAGTCAGAGTCCTGCACTGAGTCCGGGAGTCAGAGTCCTGCACTGAGGCCGGGAGTCAGAGTCCTGCACTGAGGCCGGGAGTCAGAGTTCTGCACTGAGGCCGAGAGTCGGAATCCTGCACTGAGGCCGGGAGACAGAGTTCTGCACTGAGGCTGGGAGTCAGAGTTCTGCACTGAGGTCGGGAGTCAGAGTCCTGCACTGAGGCCGGGAGACAGAGTTCTGCACTGAGGCTGGGAGTCAGAGTTCTGCACTGAGGCCGGGAGTCAGAGTCCTGCACTGAGTCCGGGAGTCAGAGTCCTGCACTGAGTCCGGGAGTCAGAGTCCTGCACTGAGGCCGGGAGTCAGAGTTCTGCACTGAGGCCGAGAGTAGGAGTCCTGCACTGAGGCCGAGAGTCGGAATCCTGCACTGAGGCCGGGAGACAGAGTTCTGCAATGAGGCTGGGAGTCAGAGTTCTGCACTGAGGTCGGGAGTCAGAGTCCTGCACTGAGGCCGGGTGACAGAGTCCTGCACTGAGGCCGTGAGTCGGAGTCCTGCACTGAGGCCGGGATTCAGAGTCATGCACTGAGGCCAGGAGTCAGAGTCCTGCACTGAGGCCGGGAGTCAGAGTCTTGCACTGAAGCCGTGAGTCGGAGTCCTGCACTGAGGCCGGGATTCAGAGTCCTGCACTGAGGCCGGGAGTCAGAGCCGTGCACTGAGGCCGGGAGTCAGAGTCCTGCACTGAGTCCGGGAGTCAGAGTCCTGCACTGAGGCCGGGAGTCAGAGTCCTGCACTGAGGCCGGGAGTCAGAGTTCTGCACTGAGGCCGAGAGTCGGAATCCTGCACTGAGGCCGGGAGACAGAGTTCTGCACTGAGGCTGGGAGTCAGAGTTCTGCACTGAGGTCGGGAGTCAGAGTCCTGCACTGAGGCCGGGAGACAGAGTCCTGCACTGAGGCCGGGAGTCAGAGTCTTGCACTGAGGCTGGGAGTCAGAGTTCTACACTGAGTCCGGGAGTCAGAGTCCTGCACTGAGTCCGGGAGTCAGAGTCCTGCACTGAGGCCGGGAGTCAGAGTTCTGCACTGAGGCCGGAAGTCAGAGTCCTGCACTGAGGCCGAGAGTCGGAGTCCTGCACTGAGGCCGAGAGTCGGAGTCCTGCACTGAGGCCGGGAGTCAGAATCCTGCACTGAGGCCGAGAGTCGGAGTGCTGCACTGAGGCCGGGAGTCAGAGTCATGCACTGAGGCCGGGAGTCAGAGTCCTGCACTGAGGCCGTGAGTCAGAATCCTGCACTGAGGCCGGGAGTCAGAGTCCTGCACTGAGGCCGAGAGTCGGGGTCCTGCACTGAGGCCGGGTGACAGAGTCCTGCACTGAAGCCGTGAGTCGGAGTCCTGCACTCAGGCCGGGATTCAGAGTCCTGCACTGAGGCCGGGAGTCAGAGCCGTGCACTGAGGCCGGGAGTCAGAGTCCTGCACTGAGTCCGGGAGTCAGAGTCCTGCACTGAGGCCGGGAGTCAGAGTCCTGCACTGAGGCCGGGAGTCAGAGTTCTGCACTGAGGCCGAGAGTCGGAATCCTGCACTGAGGCCGGGAGACAGAGTTCTGCACTGAGGCTGGGAGTCAGAGTTCTGCACTGAGGTCGGGAGTCAGAGTCCTGCACTGAGGCCGGGAGACAGAGTTCTGCACTGAGGCTGGGAGTCAGAGTTCTGCACTGAGGCCGGGAGTCAGAGTCCTGCACTGAGTCCGGGAGTCAGAGTCCTGCACTGAGTCCGGGAGTCAGAGTCCTGCACTGAGGCCGGGAGTCAGAGTTCTGCACTGAGGCCGAGAGTAGGAGTCCTGCACTGAGGCCGAGAGTCGGAATCCTGCACTGAGGCCGGGAGACAGAGTTCTGCAATGAGGCTGGGAGTCAGAGTTCTGCACTGAGGTCGGGAGTCAGAGTCCTGCACTGAGTCCGGGAGTCAGAGTCCTGCACTGAGGCCAGGAGACAGAGTCCTGCACTGAGGCCGGGTGACAGAGTCCTGCACTGAGGCTGTGAGTCGGAGTCCTGCACTGAGTCCGGGAGTCAAGAGTCCTGCACTGAGGCCAGGAATCAGAGTCCAGCACTGAGGCCGGGAGTCAGAGTCCTTCACTGAGGCCAGGAGTCAGTGTCCTGCACTGAGGCCGGGAGTCAGAGTCGTGCACTGAGGCCGGGAGTCAGAGTCCTGCACTGAGGCCATGAGTCAGAGTCCTGCACTGAGGCCAAGAGTCAGAGTCCTGCACTGAGTCCGGGAGTCAAGAGTCCTGTACTGAGGCCGGGAGTCAGAGTCCTGCACTGAGGCCGGGAGTCAGAGACCTGCACTGAGGCCGGGAGTCAGAGTCCTGCACTGAGGCCGGGAGTCAGAGTCCTGCACTGAGGCTGGGTGACAAAGTCCTGCATTGAGGCCGGGAGTCAAGAGTCCTGCACTGAGGCCGGGAGTCAGAGTCCTGCACTGAGGCTGGGAGTCAGAGTCCTGCACTGAGGCTGGGAGTCAGAGTCCTGCACTGAGGCCAGGAGACAGAGTTCTGCACTGAGGCCGGGTGACAGAGTCCTGCACTGAGGCCGTGAGTCGGAGTATTGCACTGAGGCTGTGAGTCAGAGTCCTGCACTGAGGCCGGGAGTCAGAGTCCTGCACTGAGGCTGGGAGTCAGAGTCATGCACTGAGTCTGGGAGTCAGAGTCCTGCACTGAGGCCGGGAGTCAGAATCCTGCACTGAGGCCGGGAGTCAGAGCCGTGCACTGAGACTGGGGGTCAGAGTCCTGCACTGAGGCCGGGAGTCAGAGTCCTGCACTGGGTCCGGGAGTCAGAGTCCTGCACTGAGGCCGGAAGTCAGAGTCCTGCACTGAGGCCGAGAGTCGGAGTCCTGCACTGAGGCCGAGAGTCGGAGTCCTGCACTGAGGCCGAGAGTCGGAGTGCTGCACTGAGGCCGGGAGTCAGAGTCATGCACTGAGGCCGGGAGTCAGAGTCCTGCACTGAGGCCGTGAGTCAGAATCCTGCACTGAGGCCGGGAGTCAGAGTCCTGCACTGAGGCCGGAAGTCAGAGTCCTGCACTGAGGCCGAGAGTCGGAGTCCTGCACTGAGGCTGTGAGTCAGAGTCCTGCACTGAGGCCGGGAGTCGGAGTCCTGCACTGAGGCTGGGAGTCAGAGTCATGCACTGAGGCCGGGAGTCAGAGTCCTGCACTGAGGCCGTGAGTCAGAATCCTGCACTGAGGCCGGGAGTCAGAGTCCTGCACTGAGGCTGGGAGTCAGAGTCCTGCACTGAGGCCAGGAGACAGAGTCCTGCACTGAGGCCGGGTGACAGAGTCCTGCACTGAGTCCGGGAGTCAGAGTCCTGCACTGAGGCCGGGAGTCAGAATCCTGCACTGAGGCCGAGAGTCGGAGTGCTGCACTGAGGCCGGGAGTCAGAGTCATGCACTGAGGCCGGGAGTCAGAGTCCTGCACTGAGGCCGTGAGTCAGAATCCTGCACTGAGGCCGGGAGTCAGAGTCCTGCACTGAGGCTGGGAGTCAGAGTCCTGCACTGAGGCCAGGAGACAGAGTCCTGCACTGAGGCCGGGTGACAGAGTCCTGCACTGAGGCCGTGAGTCGGAGTCCTGCACTGAGGCCGGGATTCAGAGTCATGCACTGAGGCCAGGAGTCAGAGTCCTGCACTGAGGCCGGGAGTCAGAGCCGTGCACTGAGGCCGGGAGTCAGAGTCCTGCACTGAGGCTGGGAGTCAGAGTTCTACACTGAGTCCGGGAGTCAGAGTCCTGCACTGAGTCCGGGAGTCAGAGTCCTGCACTGAGGCCGAGAGTCGGAGTCCTGCACTGAGGCCGAGAGTCGGAGTCCTGCACTGAGGCCGGGAGTCAGAATCCTGCACTGAGGCCGAGAGTCGGAGTGCTGCACTGAGGCCGGGAGTCAGAGTCATGCACTGAGGCCGGGAGTCAGAGTCCTGCACTGAGGCCGTGAGTCAGAATCCTGCACTGAGGCCGGGAGTCAGAGTCCTGCACTGAGGCCGAGAGTCGGGGTCCTGCACTGAGGCCGGGTGACAGAGTCCTGCACTGAAGCCGTGAGTCGGAGTCCTGCACTGAGGCCGGGATTCAGAGTCCTGCACTGAGGCCGGGAGTCAGAGCCGTGCACTGAGGCCGGGAGTCAGAGTCCTGCACTGAGGCCATGAGTCAGAGTCCTGCACTGAGGCCAGGAGTCAGAGTCCTGCACTGAGTCCGGGAGTCAAGAGTCCTGTACTGAGGCCGGGAGTCAGAGTCCTGCACTGAGGCCGGGAGTCAGAGACCTGCACTGAGGCCGGGAGTCAGAGTCCTGCACTGAGGCCGGGAGTCAGAGTCCTGCACTGAGGCTGGGTGACAAAGTCCTGCATTGAGGCTGGGAGTCAAGAGTCCTGCACTGAGGCCGGGAGTCAGAGTCCTGCACTGAGGCCGTGAGTCAGAATCCTGCACTGAGGCCGGGAGTCAGAGTCCTGCACTGAGGCCGAGAGTCGGGGTCCTGCACTGAGGCCGGGTGACAGAGTCCTGCACTGAAGCCGTGAGTCGGAGTCCTGCACTGAGGCCGGGATTCAGAGTCCTGCACTGAGGCCGGGAGTCAGAGCCGTGCACTGAGGCCGGGAGTCAGAGTCCTGCACTGAGTCCGGGAGTCAGAGTCCTGCACTGAGGCCGGGAGTCAGAATCCTGCACTGAGGCCGAGAGTCGGAGTGCTGCACTGAGGCCGGGAGTCAGAGTCATGCACTGAGGCCGGGAGTCAGAGTCCTGCACTGAGGCCGTGAGTCAGAATCCTGCACTGAGGCCGGGAGTCAGAGTCCTGCACTGAGGCTGGGAGTCAGAGTCCTGCACTGAGGCCAGGAGACAGAGTCCTGCACTGAGGCCGGGTGACAGAGTCCTGCACTGAGGCCGGGTGACAGAGTCCTGCACTGAGGCCGTGAGTCGGAGTCCTGCACTGAGGCCGGGATTCAGAGTCATGCACTGAGGCCAGGAGTCAGAGTCCTGCACTGAGGCCGGGAGTCAGAGCCATGCACTGAGGCCGGGAGTCAGAGTCCTGCACTGAGGCCGGGGGTCAGAGTCCTGCACTGAGGCTGGGAGTCAGAGTTCTACACTGAGTCCGGGAGTCAGAGTCCTGCACTGAGTCCGGGAGTCAGAGTCCTGCACTGAGGCCGGGAGTCAGAGTTCTGCACTGAGGCCGGAAGTCAGAGTCCTGCACTGAGGCCGAGAGTCGGAGTCCTGCACTGAGGCCGAGAGTCGGAGTCCTGCACTGAGGCCGGGAGTCAGAATCCTGCACTGAGGCCGAGAGTCGGAGTGCTGCACTGAGGCCGGGAGTCAGAGTCATGCACTGAGGCCGGGAGTCAGAGTCCTGCACTGAGGCCGTGAGTCAGAATCCTGCACTAAGGCCGGGAGTCAGAGTCCTGCACTGAGGCCGAGAGTCGGGGTCCTGCACTGAGGCCGGGTGACAGAGTCCTGCACTGAAGCCGTGAGTCGGAGTCCTGCACTGAGGCCGGGATTCAGAGTCCTGCACTGAGGCCGGGAGTCAGAGCCGTGCACTGAGGCCGGGAGTCAGAGTCCTGCACTGAGTCCGGGAGTCAGAGTCCTGCACTGAGGCCGGGAGTCAGAGTCCTGCACTGAGGCCGGGAGTCAGAGTTCTGCACTGAGGCCGAGAGTCGGAATCCTGCACTGAGGCCGGGAGACAGAGTTCTGCACTGAGGCTGGGAGTCAGAGTTCTGCACTGAGGTCGGGAGTCAGAGTCCTGCACTGAGGCCGGGAGACAGAGTTCTGCACTGAGGCTGGGAGTCAGAGTTCTGCACTGAGGCCGGGAGTCAGAGTCCTGCACTGAGTCCGGGAGTCAGAGTCCTGCACTGAGTCCGGGAGTCAGAGTCCTGCACTGAGGCCGGGAGTCAGAGTTCTGCACTGAGGCCGAGAGTAGGAGTCCTGCACTGAGGCCGAGAGTCGGAATCCTGCACTGAGGCCGGGAGACAGAGTTCTGCAATGAGGCTGGGAGTCAGAGTTCTGCACTGAGGTCGGGAGTCAGAGTCCTGCACTGAGTCCGGGAGTCAGAGTCCTGCACTGAGGCCAGGAGACAGAGTCCTGCACTGAGGCCGGGTGACAGAGTCCTGCACTGAGGCTGTGAGTCGGAGTCCTGCACTGAGGCCGGGAGTCAGAGTCCTGCACTGAGTCCGGGAGTCAAGAGTCCTGCACTGAGGCCAGGAATCAGAGTCCAGCACTGAGGCCGGGAGTCAGAGTCCTTCACTGAGGCCAGGAGTCAGTGTCCTGCACTGAGGCCGGGAGTCAGAGTCGTGCACTGAGGCCGGGAGTCAGAGTCCTGCACTGAGGCCGGGAGTCAGAGTCCTGCACTGAGGCCGAGAGTCGGAGTCCTGCACTGAGGCCGAGAGTCGGAGTGCTGCACTGAGGCCGGGAGTCAGAGTCATGCACTGAGGCCGGGAGTCAGAGTCCTGCACTGAGGCCGTGAGTCAGAATCCTGCACTGAGGCCGGGAGTCAGAGTCCTGCACTGAGGCCGGAAGTCAGAGTCCTGCACTGAGGCCGAGAGTCGGAGTCCTGCACTGAGGCTGTGAGTCAGAGTCCTGCACTGAGGCCGGGAGTCGGAGTCCTGCACTGAGGCTGGGAGTCAGAGTCATGCACTGAGGCCGGGAGTCAGAGTCCTGCACTGAGGCTGGGAGTCAGAGTCCTGCACTGAGGCCAGGAGACAGAGTCCTGCACTGAGGCCGGGTGACAGAGTCCTGCACTGAGTCCGGGAGTCAGAGTCCTGCACTGAGGCCGGGAGTCAGAATCCTGCACTGAGGCCGAGAGTCGGAGTGCTGCACTGAGGCCGGGAGTCAGAGTCATGCACTGAGGCCGGGAGTCAGAGTCCTGCACTGAGGCCGTGAGTCAGAATCCTGCACTGAGGCCGGGAGTCAGAGTCCTGCACTGAGGCTGGGAGTCAGAGTCCTGCACTGAGGCCAGGAGACAGAGTCCTGCACTGAGGCCGGGTGACAGAGTCCTGCACTGAGGCCGTGAGTCGGAGTCCTGCACTGAGGCCGGGATTCAGAGTCATGCACTGAGGCCAGGAGTCAGAGTCCTGCACTGAGGCCGGGAGTCAGAGCCGTGCACTGAGGCCGGGAGTCAGAGTCCTGCACTGAGGCTGGGAGTCAGAGTTCTACACTGAGTCCGGGAGTCAGAGTCCTGCACTGAGTCCGGGAGTCAGAGTCCTGCACTGAGGCCGAGAGTCGGAGTCCTGCACTGAGGCCGAGAGTCGGAGTCCTGCACTGAGGCCGGGAGTCAGAATCCTGCACTGAGGCCGAGAGTCGGAGTGCTGCACTGAGGCCGGGAGTCAGAGTCATGCACTGAGGCCGGGAGTCAGAGTCCTGCACTGAGGCCGTGAGTCAGAATCCTGCACTGAGGCCGGGAGTCAGAGTCCTGCACTGAGGCCGAGAGTCGGGGTCCTGCACTGAGGCCGGGTGACAGAGTCCTGCACTGAAGCCGTGAGTCGGAGTCCTGCACTGAGGCCGGGATTCAGAGTCCTGCACTGAGGCCGGGAGTCAGAGCCGTGCACTGAGGCCGGGAGTCAGAGTCCTGCACTGAGGCCATGAGTCAGAGTCCTGCACTGAGGCCAGGAGTCAGAGTCCTGCACTGAGTCCGGGAGTCAAGAGTCCTGTACTGAGGCCGGGAGTCAGAGTCCTGCACTGAGGCCGGGAGTCAGAGACCTGCACTGAGGCCGGGAGTCAGAGTCCTGCACTGAGGCCGGGAGTCAGAGTCCTGCACTGAGGCTGGGTGACAAAGTCCTGCATTGAGGCTGGGAGTCAAGAGTCCTGCACTGAGGCCGGGAGTCAGAGTCCTGCACTGAGGCCGTGAGTCAGAATCCTGCACTGAGGCCGGGAGTCAGAGTCCTGCACTGAGGCCGAGAGTCGGGGTCCTGCACTGAGGCCGGGTGACAGAGTCCTGCACTGAAGCCGTGAGTCGGAGTCCTGCACTGAGGCCGGGATTCAGAGTCCTGCACTGAGGCCGGGAGTCAGAGCCGTGCACTGAGGCCGGGAGTCAGAGTCCTGCACTGAGTCCGGGAGTCAGAGTCCTGCACTGAGGCCGGGAGTCAGAATCCTGCACTGAGGCCGAGAGTCGGAGTGCTGCACTGAGGCCGGGAGTCAGAGTCATGCACTGAGGCCGGGAGTCAGAGTCCTGCACTGAGGCCGTGAGTCAGAATCCTGCACTGAGGCCGGGAGTCAGAGTCCTGCACTGAGGCTGGGAGTCAGAGTCCTGCACTGAGGCCAGGAGACAGAGTCCTGCACTGAGGCCGGGTGACAGAGTCCTGCACTGAGGCCGGGTGACAGAGTCCTGCACTGAGGCCGTGAGTCGGAGTCCTGCACTGAGGCCGGGATTCAGAGTCATGCACTGAGGCCAGGAGTCAGAGTCCTGCACTGAGGCCGGGAGTCAGAGCCATGCACTGAGGCCGGGAGTCAGAGTCCTGCACTGAGGCCGGGGGTCAGAGTCCTGCACTGAGGCTGGGAGTCAGAGTTCTACACTGAGTCCGGGAGTCAGAGTCCTGCACTGAGTCCGGGAGTCAGAGTCCTGCACTGAGGCCGGGAGTCAGAGTTCTGCACTGAGGCCGGAAGTCAGAGTCCTGCACTGAGGCCGAGAGTCGGAGTCCTGCACTGAGGCCGAGAGTCGGAGTCCTGCACTGAGGCCGGGAGTCAGAATCCTGCACTGAGGCCGAGAGTCGGAGTGCTGCACTGAGGCCGGGAGTCAGAGTCATGCACTGAGGCCGGGAGTCAGAGTCCTGCACTGAGGCCGTGAGTCAGAATCCTGCACTAAGGCCGGGAGTCAGAGTCCTGCACTGAGGCCGAGAGTCGGGGTCCTGCACTGAGGCCGGGTGACAGAGTCCTGCACTGAAGCCGTGAGTCGGAGTCCTGCACTGAGGCCGGGATTCAGAGTCCTGCACTGAGGCCGGGAGTCAGAGCCGTGCACTGAGGCCGGGAGTCAGAGTCCTGCACTGAGTCCGGGAGTCAGAGTCCTGCACTGAGGCCGGGAGTCAGAGTCCTGCACTGAGGCCGGGAGTCAGAGTTCTGCACTGAGGCCGAGAGTCGGAATCCTGCACTGAGGCCGGGAGACAGAGTTCTGCACTGAGGCTGGGAGTCAGAGTTCTGCACTGAGGTCGGGAGTCAGAGTCCTGCACTGAGGCCGGGAGACAGAGTTCTGCACTGAGGCTGGGAGTCAGAGTTCTGCACTGAGGCCGGGAGTCAGAGTCCTGCACTGAGTCCGGGAGTCAGAGTCCTGCACTGAGTCCGGGAGTCAGAGTCCTGCACTGAGGCCGGGAGTCAGAGTTCTGCACTGAGGCCGAGAGTAGGAGTCCTGCACTGAGGCCGAGAGTCGGAATCCTGCACTGAGGCCGGGAGACAGAGTTCTGCAATGAGGCTGGGAGTCAGAGTTCTGCACTGAGGTCGGGAGTCAGAGTCCTGCACTGAGTCCGGGAGTCAGAGTCCTGCACTGAGGCCAGGAGACAGAGTCCTGCACTGAGGCCGGGTGACAGAGTCCTGCACTGAGGCTGTGAGTCGGAGTCCTGCACTGAGGCCGGGAGTCAGAGTCCTGCACTGAGTCCGGGAGTCAAGAGTCCTGCACTGAGGCCAGGAATCAGAGTCCAGCACTGAGGCCGGGAGTCAGAGTCCTTCACTGAGGCCAGGAGTCAGTGTCCTGCACTGAGGCCGGGAGTCAGAGTCGTGCACTGAGGCCGGGAGTCGGAGTCCTGCACTGAGGCCGAGAGTCGGAGTGCTGCACTGAGGCCGGGAGTCAGAGTCATGCACTGAGGCCGGGAGTCAGAGTCCTGCACTGAGGCCGTGAGTCAGAATCCTGCACTGAGGCCGGGAGTCAGAGTCCTGCACTGAGGCCGGAAGTCAGAGTCCTGCACTGAGGCCGAGAGTCGGAGTCCTGCACTGAGGCTGTGAGTCAGAGTCCTGCACTGAGGCCGGGAGTCGGAGTCCTGCACTGAGGCTGGGAGTCAGAGTCATGCACTGAGGCCGGGAGTCAGAGTCCTGCACTGAGGCCGTGAGTCAGAATCCTGCACTGAGGCCGGGAGTCAGAGTCCTGCACTGAGGCTGGGAGTCAGAGTCCTGCACTGAGGCCAGGAGACAGAGTCCTGCACTGAGGCCGGGTGACAGAGTCCTGCACTGAGTCCGGGAGTCAGAGTCCTGCACTGAGGCCGGGAGTCAGAATCCTGCACTGAGGCCGAGAGTCGGAGTGCTGCACTGAGGCCGGGAGTCAGAGTCATGCACTGAGGCCGGGAGTCAGAGTCCTGCACTGAGGCCGTGAGTCAGAATCCTGCACTGAGGCCGGGAGTCAGAGTCCTGCACTGAGGCTGGGAGTCAGAGTCCTGCACTGAGGCCAGGAGACAGAGTCCTGCACTGAGGCCGGGTGACAGAGTCCTGCACTGAGGCCGTGAGTCGGAGTCCTGCACTGAGGCCGGGATTCAGAGTCATGCACTGAGGCCAGGAGTCAGAGTCCTGCACTGAGGCCGGGAGTCAGAGCCGTGCACTGAGGCCGGGAGTCAGAGTCCTGCACTGAGGCTGGGAGTCAGAGTTCTACACTGAGTCCGGGAGTCAGAGTCCTGCACTGAGTCCGGGAGTCAGAGTCCTGCACTGAGGCCGAGAGTCGGAGTCCTGCACTGAGGCCGAGAGTCGGAGTCCTGCACTGAGGCCGGGAGTCAGAATCCTGCACTGAGGCCGAGAGTCGGAGTGCTGCACTGAGGCCGGGAGTCAGAGTCATGCACTGAGGCCGGGAGTCAGAGTCCTGCACTGAGGCCGTGAGTCAGAATCCTGCACTGAGGCCGGGAGTCAGAGTCCTGCACTGAGGCCGAGAGTCGGGGTCCTGCACTGAGGCCGGGTGACAGAGTCCTGCACTGAAGCCGTGAGTCGGAGTCCTGCACTGAGGCCGGGATTCAGAGTCCTGCACTGAGGCCGGGAGTCAGAGCCGTGCACTGAGGCCGGGAGTCAGAGTCCTGCACTGAGGCCATGAGTCAGAGTCCTGCACTGAGGCCAGGAGTCAGAGTCCTGCACTGAGTCCGGGAGTCAAGAGTCCTGTACTGAGGCCGGGAGTCAGAGTCCTGCACTGAGGCCGGGAGTCAGAGACCTGCACTGAGGCCGGGAGTCAGAGTCCTGCACTGAGGCCGGGAGTCAGAGTCCTGCACTGAGGCTGGGTGACAAAGTCCTGCATTGAGGCTGGGAGTCAGAGTCCTGCACTGAGTCCGGGAGTCAGAGTCCTGCACTGAGGCCGGGAGTCAGAATCCTGCACTGAGGCCGAGAGTCGGAGTGCTGCACTGAGGCCGGGAGTCAGAGTCATGCACTGAGGCCGGGAGTCAGAGTCCTGCACTGAGGCCGTGAGTCAGAATCCTGCACTGAGGCCGGGAGTCAGAGTCCTGCACTGAGGCCGGGATTCAGAGTCATGCACTGAGGCCAGGAGTCAGAGTCCTGCACTGAGGCCGGGAGTCAGAGCCATGCACTGAGGCCGGGAGTCAGAGTCCTGCACTGAGGCCGGGGGTCAGAGTCCTGCACTGAGGCTGGGAGTCAGAGTTCTACACTGAGTCCGGGAGTCAGAGTCCTGCACTGAGTCCGGGAGTCAGAGTCCTGCACTGAGGCCGGGAGTCAGAGTTCTGCACTGAGGCCGGAAGTCAGAGTCCTGCACTGAGGCCGAGAGTCGGAGTCCTGCACTGAGGCCGAGAGTCGGAGTCCTGCACTGAGGCCGGGAGTCAGAATCCTGCACTGAGGCCGAGAGTCGGAGTGCTGCACTGAGGCCGGGAGTCAGAGTCATGCACTGAGGCCGGGAGTCAGAGTCCTGCACTGAGGCCGTGAGTCAGAATCCTGCACTAAGGCCGGGAGTCAGAGTCCTGCACTGAGGCCGAGAGTCGGGGTCCTGCACTGAGGCCGGGTGACAGAGTCCTGCACTGAAGCCGTGAGTCGGAGTCCTGCACTGAGGCCGGGATTCAGAGTCCTGCACTGAGGCCGGGAGTCAGAGCCGTGCACTGAGGCCGGGAGTCAGAGTCCTGCACTGAGTCCGGGAGTCAGAGTCCTGCACTGAGGCCGGGAGTCAGAGTCCTGCACTGAGGCCGGGAGTCAGAGTTCTGCACTGAGGCCGAGAGTCGGAATCCTGCACTGAGGCCGGGAGACAGAGTTCTGCACTGAGGCTGGGAGTCAGAGTTCTGCACTGAGGTCGGGAGTCAGAGTCCTGCACTGAGGCCGGGAGACAGAGTTCTGCACTGAGGCTGGGAGTCAGAGTTCTGCACTGAGGCCGGGAGTCAGAGTCCTGCACTGAGTCCGGGAGTCAGAGTCCTGCACTGAGTCCGGGAGTCAGAGTCCTGCACTGAGGCCGGGAGTCAGAGTTCTGCACTGAGGCCGAGAGTAGGAGTCCTGCACTGAGGCCGAGAGTCGGAATCCTGCACTGAGGCCGGGAGACAGAGTTCTGCAATGAGGCTGGGAGTCAGAGTTCTGCACTGAGGTCGGGAGTCAGAGTCCTGCACTGAGTCCGGGAGTCAGAGTCCTGCACTGAGGCCAGGAGACAGAGTCCTGCACTGAGGCCGGGTGACAGAGTCCTGCACTGAGGCTGTGAGTCGGAGTCCTGCACTGAGGCCGGGAGTCAGAGTCCTGCACTGAGTCCGGGAGTCAAGAGTCCTGCACTGAGGCCAGGAATCAGAGTCCAGCACTGAGGCCGGGAGTCAGAGTCCTTCACTGAGGCCAGGAGTCAGTGTCCTGCACTGAGGCCGGGAGTCAGAGTCGTGCACTGAGGCCGGGAGTCAGAGTCCTGCACTGAGGCCGGGAGTCAGAGTCCTGCACTGAGGCCGAGAGTCGGAGTCCTGCACTGAGGCCGAGAGTCGGAGTGCTGCACTGAGGCCGGGAGTCAGAGTCATGCACTGAGGCCGGGAGTCAGAGTCCTGCACTGAGGCCGTGAGTCAGAATCCTGCACTGAGGCCGGGAGTCAGAGTCCTGCACTGAGGCCGGAAGTCAGAGTCCTGCACTGAGGCCGAGAGTCGGAGTCCTGCACTGAGGCTGTGAGTCAGAGTCCTGCACTGAGGCCGGGAGTCGGAGTCCTGCACTGAGGCTGGGAGTCAGAGTCATGCACTGAGGCCGGGAGTCAGAGTCCTGCACTGAGGCCGTGAGTCAGAATCCTGCACTGAGGCCGGGAGTCAGAGTCCTGCACTGAGGCTGGGAGTCAGAGTCCTGCACTGAGGCCAGGAGACAGAGTCCTGCACTGAGGCCGGGTGACAGAGTCCTGCACTGAGTCCGGGAGTCAGAGTCCTGCACTGAGGCCGGGAGTCAGAATCCTGCACTGAGGCCGAGAGTCGGAGTGCTGCACTGAGGCCGGGAGTCAGAGTCATGCACTGAGGCCGGGAGTCAGAGTCCTGCACTGAGGCCGTGAGTCAGAATCCTGCACTGAGGCCGGGAGTCAGAGTCCTGCACTGAGGCTGGGAGTCAGAGTCCTGCACTGAGGCCAGGAGACAGAGTCCTGCACTGAGGCCGGGTGACAGAGTCCTGCACTGAGGCCGTGAGTCGGAGTCCTGCACTGAGGCCGGGATTCAGAGTCATGCACTGAGGCCAGGAGTCAGAGTCCTGCACTGAGGCCGGGAGTCAGAGCCGTGCACTGAGGCCGGGAGTCAGAGTCCTGCACTGAGGCTGGGAGTCAGAGTTCTACACTGAGTCCGGGAGTCAGAGTCCTGCACTGAGTCCGGGAGTCAGAGTCCTGCACTGAGGCCGAGAGTCGGAGTCCTGCACTGAGGCCGAGAGTCGGAGTCCTGCACTGAGGCCGGGAGTCAGAATCCTGCACTGAGGCCGAGAGTCGGAGTGCTGCACTGAGGCCGGGAGTCAGAGTCATGCACTGAGGCCGGGAGTCAGAGTCCTGCACTGAGGCCGTGAGTCAGAATCCTGCACTGAGGCCGGGAGTCAGAGTCCTGCACTGAGGCCGAGAGTCGGGGTCCTGCACTGAGGCCGGGTGACAGAGTCCTGCACTGAAGCCGTGAGTCGGAGTCCTGCACTGAGGCCGGGATTCAGAGTCCTGCACTGAGGCCGGGAGTCAGAGCCGTGCACTGAGGCCGGGAGTCAGAGTCCTGCACTGAGGCCATGAGTCAGAGTCCTGCACTGAGGCCAGGAGTCAGAGTCCTGCACTGAGTCCGGGAGTCAAGAGTCCTGTACTGAGGCCGGGAGTCAGAGTCCTGCACTGAGGCCGGGAGTCAGAGACCTGCACTGAGGCCGGGAGTCAGAGTCCTGCACTGAGGCCGGGAGTCAGAGTCCTGCACTGAGGCTGGGTGACAAAGTCCTGCATTGAGGCTGGGAGTCAGAGTCCTGCACTGAGTCCGGGAGTCAGAGTCCTGCACTGAGGCCGGGAGTCAGAATCCTGCACTGAGGCCGAGAGTCGGAGTGCTGCACTGAGGCCGGGAGTCAGAGTCATGCACTGAGGCCGGGAGTCAGAGTCCTGCACTGAGGCCGTGAGTCAGAATCCTGCACTGAGGCCGGGAGTCAGAGTCCTGCACTGAGGCTGCGAGTCAGAGTCCTGCACTGAGGCCAGGAGACAGAGTCCTGCACTGAGGCCGGGTGACAGAGTCCTGCACTGAGGCCGGGTGACAGAGTCCTGCACTGAGGCCGTGAGTCGGAGTCCTGCACTGAGGCCGGGATTCAGAGTCATGCACTGAGGCCAGGAGTCAGAGTCCTGCACTGAGGCCGGGAGTCAGAGCCATGCACTGAGGCCGGGAGTCAGAGTCCTGCACTGAGGCCGGGAGTCAGAGTCCTGCACTGAGTCCGGGAGTCAGAGTCCTGCACTGAGGCCGGGAGTCAGAGTTCTGCACTGAGGCCGGAAGTCAGAGTCCTGCACTGAGGCCGAGAGTCGGAGTCCTGCACTGAGGCCGAGAGTCGGAGTCCTGCACTGAGGCCGGGAGTCAGAATCCTGCACTGAGGCCGAGAGTCGGAGTGCTGCACTGAGGCCGGGAGTCAGAGTCATGCACTGAGGCCGGGAGTCAGAGTCCTGCACTGAGGCCGTGAGTCAGAATCCTGCACTGAGGCCGGGAGTCAGAGTCCTGCACTGAGGCCGAGAGTCGGGGTCCTGCACTGAGGCCGGGTGACAGAGTCCTGCACTGAAGCCGTGAGTCGGAGTCCTGCACTGAGGCCGGGATTCAGAGTCCTGCACTGAGGCCGGGAGTCAGAGCCGTGCACTGAGGCCGGGAGTCAGAGTCCTGCACTGAGTCCGGGAGTCAGAGTCCTGCACTGAGGCCGGGAGTCAGAGTCCTGCACTGAGGCCGGGAGTCAGAGTTCTGCACTGAGGCCGAGAGTCGGAATCCTGCACTGAGGCCGGGAGACAGAGTTCTGCACTGAGGCTGGGAGTCAGAGTTCTGCACTGAGGTCGGGAGTCAGAGTCCTGCACTGAGGCCGGGAGACAGAGTTCTGCACTGAGGCTGGGAGTCAGAGTTCTGCACTGAGGCCGGGAGTCAGAGTCCTGCACTGAGTCCGGGAGTCAGAGTCCTGCACTGAGTCCGGGAGTCAGAGTCCTGCACTGAGGCCGGGAGTCAGAGTTCTGCACTGAGGCCGAGAGTAGGAGTCCTGCACTGAGGCCGAGAGTCGGAATCCTGCACTGAGGCCGGGAGACAGAGTTCTGCAATGAGGCTGGGAGTCAGAGTTCTGCACTGAGGTCGGGAGTCAGAGTCCTGCACTGAGTCCGGGAGTCAGAGTCCTGCACTGAGGCCAGGAGACAGAGTCCTGCACTGAGGCCGGGTGACAGAGTCCTGCACTGAGGCTGTGAGTCGGAGTCCTGCACTGAGGCCGGGAGTCAGAGTCCTGCACTGAGTCCGGGAGTCAAGAGTCCTGCACTGAGGCCAGGAATCAGAGTCCAGCACTGAGGCCGGGAGTCAGAGTCCTTCACTGAGGCCAGGAGTCAGTGTCCTGCACTGAGGCCGGGAGTCAGAGTCGTGCACTGAGGCCGGGAGTCAGAGTCCTGCACTGAGGCCATGAGTCAGAGTCCTGCACTGAGGCCAAGAGTCAGAGTCCTGCACTGAGTCCGGGAGTCAAGAGTCCTGTACTGAGGCCGGGAGTCAGAGTCCTGCACTGAGGCCGGGAGTCAGAGACCTGCACTGAGGCCGGGAGTCAGAGTCCTGCACTGAGGCCGGGAGTCAGAGTCCTGCACTGAGGCTGGGTGACAAAGTCCTGCATTGAGGCCGGGAGTCAAGAGTCCTGCACTGAGGCCGAGAGTCGGGGTCCTGCACTGAGGCCGGGTGACAGAGTCCTGCACTGAAGCCGTGAGTCGGAGTCCTGCACTGAGGCCGAGAGTCGGAGTCCTGCACTGAGGCCGGGAGTCAGAATCCTGCACTGAGGCCGAGAGTCGGAGTGCTGCACTGAGGCCGGGAGTCAGAGTCATGCACTGAGGCCGGGAGTCAGAGTCCTGCACTGAGGCCGTGAGTCAGAATCCTGCACTGAGGCCGGGAGTCGGAATCCTGCACTGAGGCCGGGAGACAGAGTTCTGCACTGAGGCTGGGAGTCAGAGTTCTGCACTGAGGTCGGGAGTCAGAATCCTGCACTGAGGCCGGGAGACAGAGTTCTGCACTGAGGCTGGGAGTCAGAGTTCTGCACTGAGGCCGGGAGTCAGAGTCCTGCACTGAGTCCGGGAGTCAGAGTCCTGCACTGAGTCCGGGAGTCAGAGTCCTGCACTGAGGCCGGGAGTCAGAGTTCTGCACTGAGGCCGAGAGTAGGAGTCCTGCACTGAGGCCGAGAGTCGGAATCCTGCACTGAGGCCGGGAGACAGAGTTCTGCAATGAGGCTGGGAGTCAGAGTTCTGCACTGAGGTCGGGAGTCAGAGTCCTGCACTGAGTCCGGGAGTCAGAGTCCTGCACTGAGGCCAGGAGACAGAGTCCTGCACTGAGGCCGGGTGACAGAGTCCTGCACTGAGGCTGTGAGTCGGAGTCCTGCACTGAGGCCGGGAGTCAGAGTCCTGCACTGAGGCCAGGAATCAGAGTCCAGCACTGAGGCCGGGAGTCAGAGTCCTTCACTGAGGCCAGGAGTCAGTGTCCTGCACTGAGGCCGGGAGTCAGAGTCGTGCACTGAGGCCGGGAGTCAGAGTCCTGCACTGAGGCCATGAGTCAGAGTCCTGCACTGAGGCCAAGAGTCAGAGTCCTGCACTGAGTCCGGGAGTCAAGAGTCCTGTACTGAGGCCGGGAGTCAGAGTCCTGCACTGAGGCCGGGAGTCAGAGACCTGCACTGAGGCCGGGAGTCAGAGTCCTGCACTGAGGCCGGGAGTCAGAGTCCTGCACTGAGGCTGGGTGACAAAGTCCTGCATTGAGGCCGGGAGTCAAGAGTCCTGCACTGAGGCCGGGAGTCAGAGTCCTGCACTGAGGCTGGGAGTCAGAGTCCTGCACTGAGGCCGTGAGTCAGAATCCTGCACTGAGGCCGGGAGTCAGAGTCCTGCACTGAGGCCGAGAGTCGGGGTCCTGCACTGAGGCTGGGTGACAAAGTCCTGCATTGAGGCCGGGAGTCAAGAGTCCTGCACTGAGGCCGGGAGTCAGAGTCCTGCACTGAGGCTGGGAGTCAGAGTCCTGCACTGAGGCTGGGAGTCAGAGTCCTGCACTGAGGCCAGAAGACAGAGTTCTGCACTGAGGCCGGGTGACAGAGTCCTGCACTGAGGCCGTGAGTCGGAGTATTGCACTGAGGCTGTGAGTCAGAGTCCTGCACTGAGGCCGGGAGTCAGAGTCCTGCACTGAGGCTGGGAGTCAGAGTTCTACACTGAGTCCGGGAGTCAGAGTCCTGCACTGAGTCCGGGAGTCAGAGTCCTGCACTGAGGCCGAGAGTCGGAGTCCTGCACTGAGGCCGAGAGTCGGAGTCCTGCACTGAGGCCGGGAGTCAGAATCCTGCACTGAGGCCGAGAGTCGGAGTGCTGCACTGAGGCCGGGAGTCAGAGTCATGCACTGAGGCCGGGAGTCAGAGTCCTGCACTGAGGCCGTGAGTCAGAATCCTGCACTGAGGCCGGGAGTCAGAGTCCTGCACTGAGGCCGAGAGTCGGGGTCCTGCACTGAGGCCGGGTGACAGAGTCCTGCACTGAAGCCGTGAGTCGGAGTCCTGCACTGAGGCCGGGATTAAGAGTCCTGCACTGAGGCCGGGAGTCAGAGCCGTGCACTGAGGCCGGGAGTCAGAGTCCTGCACTGAGGCCATGAGTCAGAGTCCTGCACTGAGGCCAGGAGTCAGAGTCCTGCACTGAGTCCGGGAGTCAAGAGTCCTGTACTGAGGCCGGGAGTCAGAGTCCTGCACTGAGGCCGGGAGTCAGAGACCTGCACTGATGCCGGGAGTCAGAGTCCTGCACTGAGGCCGGGAGTCAGAGTCCTGCACTGAGGCTGGGAGTCAGAGTCCTGCACTGAGGCTGGGAGTCAGAGTCCTGCACTGAGGCCAGGAGACAGGGTTCTGCACTGAGGCCGGGTGACAGAGTCCTGCACTGAGGCCGTGAGTCGGAGTATTGCACTGAGGCTGTGAGTCAGAGTCCTGCACTGAGGCCGGGAGTCAGAGTCCTGCACTGAGGCTGGGAGTCAGAGTCATGCACTGAGTCTGGGAGTCAGAGTCCTGCACTGAGGCCGGGAGTCAGAATCCTGCACTGAGGCCGGGAGTCAGAGCCGTGCACTGAGACTGGGGGTCAGAGTCCTGCACTGAGGCCGGGAGTCAGAGTCCTGCACTGAGTCCGGGAGTCAGAGTCCTGCACTGAGGCCGGAAGTCAGAGTCCTGCACTGAGGCCGAGAGTCGGAGTCCTGCACTGAGGCCGAGAGTCAGAGTCCTGCACTGAGGCCGGGAGTCAGAATCCTGCACTGAGGCCGAGAGTCGGAGTGCTGCACTGAGGTCGGGAGTCAGAGTCATGCACTGAGGCCGGGAGTCAGAGTCCTGCACTGAGGCCGTGAGTCAGAATCCTGCACTGAGGCCGGGAGTCAGAGTCCTGCACTGAGGCTGGGAGTCAGAGTCCTGCACTGAGGCCAGGAGACAGAGTCCTGCACTGAGGCCGGGTGACAGAGTCCTGCACTGAGGCCGTGAGTCGGAGTCCTGCACTGAGGCCGGGATTCAGAGTCATGCACTGAGGCCAGGAGTCAGAGTCCTGCACTGAGGCCGGGAGTCAGAGCCATGCACTGAGGCCGGGAGTCAGAGTTCTGCACTGAGGCCGGGAGTCAGAGTCTTGCACTGAGGCTGGGAGTCAGAGTTCTACACTGAGTCCGGGAGTCAGAGTCCTGCACTGAGTCCGGGAGTCAGAGTCCTGCACTGAGGCCGGGAGTCAGAGTTCTGCACTGAGGCCGGAAGTCAGAGTCCTGCACTGAGGCCGAGAGTCGGAGTCCTGCACTGAGGCCGAGAGTCGGAGTCCTGCACTGAGGCCGGGAGTCAGAATCCTGCACTGAGGCCGAGAGTCGGAGTGCTGCACTGAGGCCGGGAGTCAGAGTCATGCACTGAGGCCGGGAGTCAGAGTCCTGCACTGAGGCCGTGAGTCAGAATCCTGCACTGAGGCCGGGAGTCAGAGTCCTGCACTGAGGCCGAGAGTCGGGGTCCTGCACTGAGGCCGGGTGACAGAGTCCTGCACTGAAGCCGTGAGTCGGAGTCCTGCACTCAGGCCGGGATTCAGAGTCCTGCACTGAGGCCGGGAGTCAGAGCCGTGCACTGAGGCCGGGAGTCAGAGTCCTGCACTGAGTCCGGGAGTCAGAGTCCTGCACTGAGGCCGGGAGTCAGAGTCCTGCACTGAGGCCGGGAGTCAGAGTTCTGCACTGAGGCCGAGAGTCGGAATCCTGCACTGAGGCCGGGAGACAGAGTTCTGCACTGAGGCTGGGAGTCAGAGTTCTGCACTGAGGTCGGGAGTCAGAGTCCTGCACTGAGGCCGGGAGACAGAGTTCTGCACTGAGGCTGGGAGTCAGAGTTCTGCACTGAGGCCGGGAGTCAGAGTCCTGCACTGAGTCCGGGAGTCAGAGTCCTGCACTGAGTCCGGGAGTCAGAGTCCTGCACTGAGGCCGGGAGTCAGAGTTCTGCACTGAGGCCGAGAGTAGGAGTCCTGCACTGAGGCCGAGAGTCGGAATCCTGCACTGAGGCCGGGAGACAGAGTTCTGCAATGAGGCTGGGAGTCAGAGTTCTGCACTGAGGTCGGGAGTCAGAGTCCTGCACTGAGTCCGGGAGTCAGAGTCCTGCACTGAGGCCAGGAGACAGAGTCCTGCACTGAGGCCGGGTGACAGAGTCCTGCACTGAGGCTGTGAGTCGGAGTCCTGCACTGAGGCCGGGAGTCAGAGTCCTGCACTGAGTCCGGGAGTCAAGAGTCCTGCACTGAGGCCATGAGTCAGAGTCCTGCACTGAGGCCAAGAGTCAGAGTCCTGCACTGAGTCCGGGAGTCAGAGTCCTGCACTGAGGCCGGGAGTCAGAGACCTGCACTGAGGCCGGGAGTCAGAGTCCTGCACTGAGGCCGGGAGTCAGAGTCCTGCACTGAGGCTGGGTGACAAAGTCCTGCATTGAGGCCGGGAGTCAAGAGTCCTGCACTGAGGCCGGGAGTCAGAGTCCTGCACTGAGGCTGGGAGTCAGAGTCCTGCACTGAGGCCAGGAGACAGAGTTCTGCACTGAGGCCGGGTGACAGAGTCCTGCACTGAGGCCGTGAGTCGGAGTATTGCACTGAGGCTGTGAGTCAGAGTCCTGCACTGAGGCCGGGAGTCAGAGTCCTGCACTGAGGCTGGGAGTCAGAGTCATGCACTGAGTCTGGGAGTCAGAGTCCTGCACTGAGGCCGGGAGTCAGAATCCTGCACTGAGGCCGGGAGTCAGAGCCGTGCACTGAGACTGGGGGTCAGAGTCCTGCACTGAGGCCGGGAGTCAGAGTCCTGCAATGGGTCCGGGAGTCAGAGTCCTGCACTGAGGCCGGAAGTCAGAGTCCTGCACTGAGGCCGAGAGTCGGAGTCCTGCACTGAGGCCGAGAGTCGGAGTCCTGCACTGAGGCCGGGAGTCAGAATCCTGCACTGAGGCCGAGAGTCGGAGTGCTGCACTGAGGCCGGGAGTCAGAGTCATGCACTGAGGCCGGGAGTCAGAGTCCTGCACTGAGGCCGTGAGTCAGAATCCTGCACTGAGGCCGGGAGTCAGAGTCCTGCACTGAGGCCGGAAGTCAGAGTCCTGCACTGAGGCCGAGAGTCGGAGTCCTGCACTGAGGCTGTGAGTCAGAGTCCTGCACTGAGGCCGGGAGTCGGAGTCCTGCACTGAGGCTGGGAGTCAGAGTCATGCACTGAGGCCGGGAGTCAGAGTCCTGCACTGAGGCCGTGAGTCAGAATCCTGCACTGAGGCCGGGAGTCAGAGTCCTGCACTGAGGCTGGGAGACAGAGTCCTGCACTGAGGCCGGGTGACAGAGTCCTGCACTGAGGCCGTGAGTCGGAGTCCTGCACTGAGGCCGGGATTCAGAGTCATGCACTGAGGCCAGGAGTCAGAGTCCTGCACTGAGGCCGGGAGTCAGAGCCGTGCACTGAGGCCGGGAGTCAGAGTCCTGCACTGAGGCTGGGAGTCAGAGTTCTACACTGAGTCCGGGAGTCAGAGTCCTGCACTGAGTCCGGGAGTCAGAGTCCTGCACTGAGGCCGAGAGTCGGAGTCCTGCACTGAGGCCGAGAGTCGGAGTCCTGCACTGAGGCCGGGAGTCAGAATCCTGCACTGAGGCCGAGAGTCGGAGTGCTGCACTGAGGCCGGGAGTCAGAGTCATGCACTGAGGCCGGGAGTCAGAGTCCTGCACTGAGGCCGTGAGTCAGAATCCTGCACTGAGGCCGGGAGTCAGAGTCCTGCACTGAGGCCGAGAGTCGGGGTCCTGCACTGAGGCCGGGTGACAGAGTCCTGCACTGAAGCCGTGAGTCGGAGTCCTGCACTGAGGCCGGGATTCAGAGTCCTGCACTGAGGCCGGGAGTCAGAGCCGTGCACTGAGGCCGGGAGTCAGAGTCCTGCACTGAGGCCATGAGTCAGAGTCCTGCACTGAGGCCAGGAGTCAGAGTCCTGCACTGAGTCCGGGAGTCAAGAGTCCTGTACTGAGGCCGGGAGTCAGAGTCCTGCACTGAGGCCGGGAGTCAGAGACCTGCACTGAGGCCGGGAGTCAGAGTCCTGCACTGAGGCCGGGAGTCAGAGTCCTGCACTGAGGCTGGGTGACAAAGTCCTGCATTGAGGCTGGGAGTCAAGAGTCCTGCACTGAGGCCGGGAGTCAGAGTCCTGCACTGAGGCCGTGAGTCAGAATCCTGCACTGAGGCCGGGAGTCAGAGTCCTGCACTGAGGCCGAGAGTCGGGGTCCTGCACTGAGGCCGGGTGACAGAGTCCTGCACTGAAGCCGTGAGTCGGAGTCCTGCACTGAGGCCGGGATTCAGAGTCCTGCACTGAGGCCGGGAGTCAGAGCCGTGCACTGAGGCCGGGAGTCAGAGTCCTGCACTGAGTCCGGGAGTCAGAGTCCTGCACTGAGGCCGGGAGTCAGAATCCTGCACTGAGGCCGAGAGTCGGAGTGCTGCACTGAGGCCGGGAGTCAGAGTCATGCACTGAGGCCGGGAGTCAGAGTCCTGCACTGAGGCCGTGAGTCAGAATCCTGCACTGAGGCCGGGAGTCAGAGTCCTGCACTGAGGCTGGGAGTCAGAGTCCTGCACTGAGGCCAGGAGACAGAGTCCTGCACTGAGGCCGGGTGACAGAGTCCTGCACTGAGGCCGGGTGACAGAGTCCTGCACTGAGGCCGTGAGTCGGAGTCCTGCACTGAGGCCGGGATTCAGAGTCATGCACTGAGGCCAGGAGTCAGAGTCCTGCACTGAGGCCGGGAGTCAGAGCCATGCACTGAGGCCGGGAGTCAGAGTCCTGCACTGAGGCCGGGAGTCAGAGTCCTGCACTGAGGCTGGGAGTCAGAGTTCTACACTGAGTCCGGGAGTCAGAGTCCTGCACTGAGTCCGGGAGTCAGAGTCCTGCACTGAGGCCGGGAGTCAGAGTTCTGCACTGAGGCCGGAAGTCAGAGTCCTGCACTGAGGCCGAGAGTCGGAGTCCTGCACTGAGGCCGAGAGTCGGAGTCCTGCACTGAGGCCGGGAGTCAGAATCCTGCACTGAGGCCGAGAGTCGGAGTGCTGCACTGAGGCCGGGAGTCAGAGTCATGCACTGCGGCCGGGAGTCAGAGTCCTGCACTGAGGCCGTGAGTCAGAATCCTGCACTGAGGCCGGGAGTCAGAGTCCTGCACTGAGGCCGAGAGTCGGGGTCCTGCACTGAGGCCGGGTGACAGAGTCCTGCACTGAAGCCGTGAGTCGGAGTCCTGCACTGAGGCCGGGATTCAGAGTCCTGCACTGAGGCCGGGAGTCAGAGCCGTGCACTGAGGCCGGGAGTCAGAGTCCTGCACTGAGTCCGGGAGTCAGAGTCCTGCACTGAGGCCGGGAGTCAGAGTCCTGCACTGAGGCCGGGAGTCAGAGTTCTGCACTGAGGCCGAGAGTCGGAATCCTGCACTGAGGCCGGGAGACAGAGTTCTGCACTGAGGCTGGGAGTCAGAGTTCTGCACTGAGGTCGGGAGTCAGAGTCCTGCACTGAGGCCGGGAGACAGAGTTCTGCACTGAGGCTGGGAGTCAGAGTTCTGCACTGAGGCCGGGAGTCAGAGTCCTGCACTGAGTCCGGGAGTCAGAGTCCTGCACTGAGTCCGGGAGTCAGAGTCCTGCACTGAGGCCGGGAGTCAGAGTTCTGCACTGAGGCCGAGAGTAGGAGTCCTGCACTGAGGCCGAGAGTCGGAATCCTGCACTGAGGCCGGGAGACAGAGTTCTGCAATGAGGCTGGGAGTCAGAGTTCTGCACTGAGGTCGGGAGTCAGAGTCCTGCACTGAATCCGGGAGTCAGAGTCCTGCACTGAGGCCAGGAGACAGAGTCCTGCACTGAGGCCGGGTGACAGAGTCCTGCACTGAGGCTGTGAGTCGGAGTCCTGCACTGAGGCCGGGAGTCAGAGTCCTGCACTGAGTCCGGGAGTCAAGAGTCCTGCACTGAGGCCAGGAATCAGAGTCCAGCACTGAGGCCGGGAGTCAGAGTCCTTCACTGAGGCCAGGAGTCAGTGTCCTGCACTGAGGCCGGGAGTCAGAGTCGTGCACTGAGGCCGGGAGTCAGAGTCCTGCACTGAGGCCATGAGTCAGAGTCCTGCACTGAGGCCAAGAGTCAGAGTCCTGCACTGAGTCCGGGAGTCAAGAGTCCTGTACTGAGGCCGGGAGTCAGAGTCCTGCACTGAGGCCGGGAGTCAGAGACCTGCACTGAGGCCGGGAGTCAGAGTCCTGCACTGAGGCCGGGAGTCAGAGTCCTGCACTGAGGCTGGGTGACAAAGTCCTGCATTGAGGCCGGGAGTCAAGAGTCCTGCACTGAGGCCGGGAGTCAGAGTCCTGCACTGAGGCTGGGAGTCAGAGTCCTGCACTGAGGCCGTGAGTCAGAATCCTGCACTGAGGCCGGGAGTCAGAGTCCTGCACTGAGGCCGAGAGTCGGGGTCCTGCACTGAGGCTGGGTGACAAAGTCCTGCATTGAGGCCGGGAGTCAAGAGTCCTGCACTGAGGCCGGGAGTCAGAGTCCTGCACTGAGGCTGGGAGTCAGAGTCCTGCACTGAGGCTGGGAGTCAGAGTCCTGCACTGAGGCCAGGAGACAGAGTTCTGCACTGAGGCCGGGTGACAGAGTCCTGCACTGAGGCCGTGAGTCGGAGTATTGCACTGAGGCTGTGAGTCAGAGTCCTGCACTGAGGCCGGGAGTCAGAGTCCTGCACTGAGGCTGGGAGTCAGAGTCATGCACTGAGTCTGGGAGTCAGAGTCCTGCACTGAGGCCGGGAGTCAGAATCCTGCACTGAGGCCGGGAGTCAGAGCCGTGCACTGAGACTGGGGGTCAGAGTCCTGCACTGAGGCCGGGAGTCAGAGTCCTGCACTGGGTCCGGGAGTCAGAGTCCTGCACTGAGGCCGGAAGTCAGAGTCCTGCACTGAGGCCGAGAGTCGGAGTCCTGCACTGAGGCCGAGAGTCGGAGTCCTGCACTGAGGCCGGGAGTCAGAATCCTGCACTGAGGCCGAGAGTCGGAGTGCTGCACTGAGGCCGGGAGTCAGAGTCATGCACTGAGGCCGGGAGTCAGAGTCCTGCACTGAGGCCGTGAGTCAGAATCCTGCACTGAGGCCGGGAGTCAGAGTCCTGCACTGAGGCCGGAAGTCAGAGTCCTGCACTGAGGCCGAGAGTCGGAGTCCTGCACTGAGGCTGTGAGTCAGAGTCCTGCACTGAGGCCGGGAGTCGGAGTCCTGCACTGAGGCTGGGAGTCAGAGTCATGCACTGAGGCCGGGAGTCAGAGTCCTGCACTGAGGCCGTGAGTCAGAATCCTGCACTGAGGCCGGGAGTCAGAGTCCTGCACTGAGGCTGGGAGTCAGAGTCCTGCACTGAGGCCAGGAGACAGAGTCCTGCACTGAGGCCGGGTGACAGAGTCCTGCACTGAGGCCGTGAGTCGGAGTCCTGCACTGAGGCCGGGATTCAGAGTCATGCACTGAGGCCAGGAGTCAGAGTCCTGCACTGAGGCCGGGAGTCAGAGCCGTGCACTGAGGCCGGGAGTCAGAGTCCTGCACTGAGGCTGGGAGTCAGAGTTCTACACTGAGTCCGGGAGTCAGAGTCCTGCACTGAGTCCGGGAGTCAGAGTCCTGCACTGAGGCCGAGAGTCGGAGTCCTGCACTGAGGCCGAGAGTCGGAGTCCTGCACTGAGGCCGGGAGTCAGAATCCTGCACTGAGGCCGAGAGTCGGAGTGCTGCACTGAGGCCGGGAGTCAGAGTCATGCACTGAGGCCGGGAGTCAGAGTCCTGCACTGAGGCCGTGAGTCAGAATCCTGCACTGAGGCCGGGAGTCAGAGTCCTGCACTGAGGCCGAGAGTCGGGGTCCTGCACTGAGGCCGGGTGACAGAGTCCTGCACTGAAGCCGTGAGTCGGAGTCCTGCACTGAGGCCGGGATTCAGAGTCCTGCACTGAGGCCGGGAGTCAGAGCCGTGCACTGAGGCCGGGAGTCAGAGTCCTGCACTGAGTCCGGGAGTCAGAGTCCTGCACTGAGGCCAGGAGTCAGAGTCCTGCACTGAGTCCGGGAGTCAAGAGTCCTGTACTGAGGCCGGGAGTCAGAGTCCTGCACTGAGGCCGGGAGTCAGAGACCTGCACTGAGGCCGGGAGTCAGAGTCCTGCACTGAGGCCGGGAGTCAGAGTCCTGCACTGAGGCTGGGTGACAAAGTCCTGCATTGAGGCTGGGAGTCAAGAGTCCTGCACTGAGGCCGGGAGTCAGAGTCCTGCACTGAGGCTGGGAGTCAGAGTCCTGCACTGAGGCTGGGAGTCAGAGTCCTGCACTGAGGCCAGGAGACAGGGTTCTGCACTGAGGCCGGGTGACAGAGTCCTGCACTGAGGCCGTGAGTCGGAGTATTGCACTGAGGCTGTGAGTCAGAGTCCTGCACTGAGGCCGGGAGTCAGAGTCCTGCACTGAGGCTGGGAGTCAGAGTCATGCACTGAGTCTGGGAGTCAGAGTCCTGCACTGAGGCCGGGAGTCAGAATCCTGCACTGAGGCCGGGAGTCAGAGCCGTGCACTGAGACTGGGGGTCAGAGTCCTGCACTGAGGCCGGGAGTCAGAGTCCTGCACTGAGTCCGGGAGTCAGAGTCCTGCACTGAGGCCGGAAGTCAGAGTCCTGCACTGAGGCCGAGAGTCGGAGTCCTGCACTGAGGCCGTGAGTCGGAGTCCTGCACTGAGGCCGGGAGTCAGAATCCTGCACTGAGGCCGAGAGTCGGAGTGCTGCACTGAGGCCGGGAGTCAGAGTCATGCACTGAGGCCGGGAGTCAGAGTCCTGCACTGAGGCCGTGAGTCAGAATCCTGCACTGAGTCCGGGAGTCAGAGTCCTGCACTGAGGCCGAGAGTCGGAGTCCTGCACTGAGGCCGAGAGTCGGAGTCCTGCACTGAGGCCGGGAGTCAGAATCCTGCACTGAGGCCGAGAGTCGGAGTGCTGCACTGAGGCCGGGAGTCAGAGTCATGCACTGAGGCCGGGAGTCAGAGTCCTGCACTGAGGCCGTGAGTCAGAATCCTGCACTGAGTCCGGGAGTCAGAGTCCTGCACTGAGGCCGAGAGTCGGAGTCCTGCACTGAGGCCGAGAGTCGGAGTCCTGCACTGAGGCCGGGAGTCAGAATCCTGCACTGAGGCCGAGAGTCGGAGTGCTGCACTGAGGCCGGGAGTCAGAGTCATGCACTGAGGCCGGGAGTCAGAGTCCTGCACTGAGGCCGTGAGTCAGAATCCTGCACTGAGGCCGGGAGTCAGAGTCCTGCACTGAGGCCGAGAGTCGGGGTCCTGCACTGAGGCCGGGTGACAGAGTCCTGCACTGAAGCCGTGAGTCGGAGTCCTGCACTGAGGCCGGGATTCAGAGTCCTGCACTGAGGCCGGGAGTCAGAGCCGTGCACTGAGGCCGGGAGTCAGAGTCCTGCACTGAGGCCATGAGTCAGAGTCCTGCACTGAGGCCAGGAGTCAGAGTCCTGCACTGAGTCCGGGAGTCAAGAGTCCTGTACTGAGGCCGGGAGTCAGAGTCCTGCACTGAGGCCGGGAGTCAGAGACCTGCACTGAGGCCGGGAGTCAGAGTCCTGCACTGAGGCCGGGAGTCAGAGTCCTGCACTGAGGCTGGGTGACAAAGTCCTGCATTGAGGCTGGGAGTCAAGAGTCCTGCACTGAGGCCGGGAGTCAGAGTCCTGCACTGAGGCTGGGAGTCAGAGTCCTGCACTGAGGCTGGGAGTCAGAGTCCTGCACTGAGGCCAGGAGACAGGGTTCTGCACTGAGGCCGGGTGACAGAGTCCTGCACTGAGGCCGTGAGTCGGAGTATTGCACTGAGGCTGTGAGTCAGAGTCCTGCACTGAGGCCGGGAGTCAGAGTCCTGCACTGAGGCTGGGAGTCAGAGTCATGCACTGAGTCTGGGAGTCAGAGTCCTGCACTGAGGCCGGGAGTCAGAATCCTGCACTGAGGCCGGGAGTCAGAGCCGTGCACTGAGACTGGGGGTCAGAGTCCTGCACTGAGGCCGGGAGTCAGAGTCCTGCACTGAGTCCGGGAGTCAGAGTCCTGCACTGAGGCCGGAAGTCAGAGTCCTGCACTGAGGCCGAGAGTCGGAGTCCTGCACTGAGGCCGAGAGTCGGAGTCCTGCACTGAGGCCGGGAGTCAGAATCCTGCACTGAGGCCGAGAGTCGGAGTGCTGCACTGAGGCCGGGAGTCAGAGTCATGCACTGAGGCCGGGAGTCAGAGTCCTGCACTGAGGCCGTGAGTCAGAATCCTGCACTGAGGCCGGGAGTCAGAGTCCTGCACTGAGGCTGGGAGTCAGAGTCCTGCACTGAGGCCAGGAGACAGAGTCCTGCACTGAGGCCGGGTGACAGAGTCCTGCACTGAGGCCGTGAGTCGGAGTCCTGCACTGAGGCTGGGAGTCAGAGTTCTACACTGAGTCCGGGAGTCAGAGTCCTGCACTGAGTCCGGGAGTCAGAGTCCTGCACTGAGGCCGGGAGTCAGAGTTCTGCACTGAGGCCGGAAGTCAGAGTCCTGCACTGAGGCCGAGAGTCGGAGTCCTGCACTGAGGCCGAGAGTCGGAGTCCTGCACTGAGGCCGGGAGTCAGCATCCTGCACTGAGGCCGAGAGTCGGAGTGCTGCACTGAGGCCGGGAGTCAGAGTCATGCACTGAGGCCGGGAGTCAGAGTCCTGCACTGAGGCCGTGAGTCAGAATCCTGCACTGAGGCCGGGAGTCAGAGTCCTGCACTGAGGCCGAGAGTCGGGGTCCTGCACTGAGGCCGGGTGACAGAGTCCTGCACTGAAGCCGTGAGTCGGAGTCCTGCACTGAGGCCGGGATTCAGAGTCCTGCACTGAGGCCGGGAGTCAGAGCCGTGCACTGAGGCCGGGAGTCAGAGTCCTGCACTGAGTCCGGGAGTCAGAGTCCTGCACTGAGGCCGGGAGTCAGAGTCCTGCACTGAGGCCGGGAGTCAGAGTTCTGCACTGAGGCCGAGAGTAGGAGTCCTGCACTGAGGCCGAGAGTCGGAATCCTGCACTGAGGCCGGGAGACAGAGTTCTGCACTGAGGCTGGGAGTCAGAGTTCTGCACTGAGGTCGGGAGTCAGAGTCATGCACTGAGGCCGGGAGACAGAGTTCTGCACTGAGGCTGGGAGTCAGAGTTCTGCACTGAGGCCGAGAGTAGGAGTCCTGCACTGAGGCCGAGAGTCGGAATCCTGCACTGAGGCCGGGAGACAGAGTTCTGCACTGAGGCTGGGAGTCAGAGTTCTGCACTGAGGCCGTGAGTCAGAGTCCTGCACTGAGTCCGGGAGTCAGAGTCCTGCACTGAGTCCGGGAGTCAGAGTCCTGCACTGAGGCCGGGAGTCAGAGTCCTGCACTGAGGCCGAGAGTCGGAGTCCTGCACTGAGGCCGGGAGTCAGAGTCCTGCACTGAGGCCGAGAGTCGGAATCCTGCACTGAGGCCGGGAGACAGAGTTCTGCAATGAGGCTGGGAGTCAGAGTTCTGCACTGAGGTCGGGAGTCAGAGTCCTGCACTGAGTCCGGGAGTCAGAGTCCTGCACTGAGGCCAGGAGACAGAGTCCTGCACTGAGGCCGGGTGACAGAGTCCTGCACTGAGGCTGTGAGTCGGAGTCCTGCACTGAGGCCGGGATTCAGAGTCATGCACTGAGGCCAGGAGTCAGAGTCCTGCACTGAGGCCGGGAGTCAGAGTCCTGCACTGAGGCCAGGAGTCAGAGTCCTGCACTGAGGCCAGGAGTCAGAGTCCTGCACTGAGGCCGGGAGTCGGGGTCCTGCACTGAGGCCGGGAGACAGAGTTCTGCACTGAGTCCGTGAGTCAGAGTCCTGCACTGAGGCCATGAGTCAGAGTCCTGCACTGAGGCTTGGAGTCTGCGCTGGCTTTCACCCCAGACATCACCAGTGCCACCCAAGGAAGGATGATTAAAAAGCAGAAGAAGAAAAATGATAAAAAGAGAAATACATAAAATAAACAAATGAGTCCTACTCCATCGCAATCTTGGAATTGACAATTCTATAAATTCTAATAAAGTGGAGGATCAGTGATAGAATGGAAGACATGAAATATGTGAGTGGGAACATGAGGTTGCATTGGCTGGCCAGCATTTATTGCCCAGACCTAGTTGCCCTCGAGAAGATAATGCTCCATTGCCTTCTTGAACCGCTGCAGTCCACATGCTGTTGGTCAACTTACAATGCCCTTTGGCAGAAAATTCTGGGATTTTGATCCAGTGACAGTGAAGAAATGGTGATATGTTTCCATGTCAGGAAGTGGAGTGGCTGAAGGGGAACTTGTAAGTGGTGGTGTTCCCGTCTATCTGTTCCTCTTGTCCTTCTAGAACGAAGTGTTCATGGATTTGGAAAGCTCTGTCTAAGGGTCTTTGATGAATTTCTGCAATGCATCTTTTAGATAGTACACTGCTGCTATTGAGTGCCAATGGTAGATGTAATGCCAATCACCACTGATGTGGCAGGACTGCAGAGCTTAGATCTGATCTGTTGGTTCAGGGGTCACTTAGCTCTGTCTATCATTTGATGTTTATGCCATTTGGCATGCAAGTAGCCCTGTTTGGTAACTTCACCAGGTTGACACCTCATTTTCAGGTTTGCTTGGTGCTGTTCCTGGCACGCCCTCCTGCACTCTCCATTGAACCAAGGATGATCAGCTGGTGTGATTGTAATGGTTGAGTGAGGGATATGCCAGGCCATGAGGTTGCAGATTTTGATGGAGTACAATTCTGTCACTTTTGATGGGCCACAGCACCTCACAGATGCCTCGCCTTCTATTGCTAGATCTGCTTGAAGCCTGTCACATTTGGAATGGTTATAGTGCTACATAACATGATAGAGGACATCACGTCCACAAGAACTGTGCTGTGGTCACTTTTACTGATACTGTCATGGATAGATCACGCCTTTACCCATGAAACTCCAGGGTATGAAGCCTAGGTTTAGGAATCCCATCATGATAACATAACTTTAGGCTCAATTAAGAATCAATGAGTGATCCTGCAATGGGGAAAACATCAGTATCTATGTATTAACCTGCATTGTAACCCCTCTATTTCTTCAGTTGCAAAGCAATTATTCAAGTGGAGTCTGAAATGCAGAAGTATGATCTGTATAACTGAAGTAAATCTTACTGCCCTTTGTATTCAAACTCTTAAGAGAAAAAGTGTTAACCAGGAACATTAAATTAAACTGATGAAACTGAAATGAATCCTGTTATTGACATTGGCTGGGCAAAGCTATTATTTTGTTAGCATGTTGTCTGAACTTATCTAAAAAAGGGTCATTTTGGATCCTTTTAAACAAAAGCCAGACCTTGGATGATGCAAGACTGCAGCAGGCAACCAAGATGGATTAGCAATCTTTATTTAATTCGAATCACAGTTAACAGCCCATTCACCATGAAGGTGACCATGTAGTGTCTAGGAATGTAAAATAGCCCGATGCATGTAACACAACAATGAAAGGAAAGCTCATGGTCTTATTTCAAAGTACAATTGTACCCATTCTTGCTAAATTTAGGTTCCTATTAGTGAACCCTGTTTAGAAATTTGGAGTTTTAAACTTGATTTAATACTCATCCCTTTCAAGCACAATGGTCCGAATTTTATCATTAAGGTAGAAATCAAGAGTCGGAAAATTTCCCAACATTGTGATCCCAACCTCTACCCTGGAGTACTAGTTGGCAGAACTTTAATTTGGTGGAAGTGGGGATGAATCAATGCTGAGGCAGGCATATTTAAAGACCTACATCTTTTTGCAGAGACACTGATCCTTGATTCACACACCCAACTCTCCCCTATGGCTCCTCAGCAACCAAACTACTGGAACTTTACTCATTCACAGGTGAAACCAGGTGAGGAAGCATGCAGCTGGTGTCCACATGTAAGGAGAAAGATCTGGAAATCTGTCTTGATAGATGTAACAGAGGAAATGGTTTTACCTCACCTACACTAAAGCATGGCAGCATAGATAACTGTAACATTCATCAACCTGAGCACAGAAGGTGCAGCAGGACATCCATATTTGACCATATTTCCAAACATCTTGATTGTTCAAGCCATTGAGAATAGACGTGCAAGACCGAGCGTGTGGGCTGGCCAAGTTCAATCCACCCCCACTGTAATTAACTCATGCTTAGGTATTTCTTGTTGACAAACCTCATCACCTTCCTCACACATATTCCGTTATGTTGTGAAATGTCTTCTTTTTTGCATTTATCCACATTCTACAGTATATTGTGAGCAAGACTGAAATAAAGGAAAATGGGAAATCTCCTTAGGTCCTTGGAATGTAAGAACGCAACTGTTAAAATCAACATTTTCTGACCCCAGCACAGAACAGCTCTAGTTGACAGGGACCATTTGGGCTATAATACTGACAATGTTGTTCAAGCAAAACTTTCCCAACAAAGGAGGGTGGGATGACAAGATTATCTGCAAGAGACGTAATCTTTTGGATAGGCAAGCTGAAGAATGAGGGACAAGAGGCAGGTATCAGGTTTGTTATCAAGTCTGGCATTCTCCACTAGGTCTATAAATGATTACCTCATGACTCTATCCTTACTTCTTGAGAACAACATCTGGTATGATTACTCTAAAAGAAAGTATGCATGTCACAGATGTCACCCCAATACAGGTCCAAATGATCACAATGATGTGCTCTACATGTTCCATGTAAGACAGTCAGATACATATTTTTCTTTGACATGCATACATTTTCATTCGCTGTCCCAACATTCGTTTTTCACTAAAAATTGTTAGTTGCTCTTTGAAGCACAGTAAAATATTTGAAACCATTGATTTTGTTGTTTAAATTGTTTGTTAATGCAATCTGTTCCCTCTTTAACACCCACCTCTGTATGATGTAGAAGAAGTACAGCACTTTGAAAGTGGATTTGCATGTTATTCTTTCACATCTCATATTATGCTTTTAGCACCAAGTGACAGGGTGAGAGGCTCCTCTGCTGGCTGCAAGAGACACTAAGGAAACTGTCTTAAATCACTCCTGATTAGTATGAATCTAAAGCATAACATTTGCTATAACTTGGCACTGTATTGACAAATTACTTCAGGGACATGACTGGTATGTAAAGAAATGCAACAATGGATCCCAGGGTGCAATACAGAGTCCCTTTATGAGGCTGGGATTAAGACACATTCCTTTAGTTCAGTAGAAGTAGCATTACTGTATTCTGCAACTGTTAGTACTGTACCTGACATCCCTCAAGTTGATGGGCACAAAAAAAACTATGTTACAATTATACCTGCATTGCTTCACTGGACCAAGTGCCTTTTTCATCTCTCGAGCATATTATGCTCTCAAAGAGATAATGGGACCAGACAAAGTTTCCCCACCCCTTTCATCTCCAGAATTCCAAGCACATTTTTTTTCTCTTAATGACTGTTAAAGGGTCTATGTAAAGACTGTCCAGACACTCAACATCAGACACATTAGTTCCCCTAGGACATGACTCCAAAGCACAAAACTGTCCTTACTGTTGGCACTAATTGGCACAAAAGTTGTTTTAAAAGTTCATTGTGTGCTTTTGCTGGAAGAATCTGTCAGTGGGTTCAATTTAGCTAAATGTTGAATCCTCTGATTCCCCTTTTTCATTTATTTTTAATTTGTCTAAAAGAAAAATTGAGTCTTATGTTAGAAATTGCTTTACTTTTACCTGATAAGCCCTCATCAGCATTTTCCCTATTCAGAACAGATTATTATTTTCCGACAGTGCAAACATCAATGATAATATACAGATGTTTGACACAAACTCCCATTTTGACAAAGACATCACAGCAACAGTCAATTGAAAACATCAGGACCGTGTCAGGCTAATCAAATGCAGCTGAGACCTTGCAGGAGTCAGTAAGTTTACCATTTTTTCAACTAAGAACTTACTTTTTTCTTCGAACATTAATGAAGAATACTATATTCACCTGCCCTAAACAATGCAGAATGCTCCAGTAAGTAAGCTGGTCGAGCTTTTGTGGCAATTTTTGTTTCAACCCACTTGTAAAATAAACCTTTCCACGGAAATTCAAACGTATATTGCAATGACAAAATTTACATCACTGAACCGTTTGAATGAATTTCTTTTCAAACATGCAAACAGATGCCACCAGCAATCCAGCTAACAAACCATTCTCATGTGGTGCAACCACATATACCAACAACCCAGCGGTGTTACCCCAGTGTCCCCTGAAGAATCATTTCCTTCGACGAAGGGTACGACTTAAAAAGCATCTGACAAGATTTTACTGGAACTATGCCAAATTCAGTAACTTGCCTGAAAACAGGAAAGGCAATTAGGCAGATCAGATGCCTGGGTAAAAAAGGACCTTAAGCTCTGCCATTTAATAAAGGAGGAGCTATTGTGTGGATTTTTCTGCAGAAAATTCTGATGCTTAATTACCCTCAGAACAGGTCTAGCAAGCTGCTCAGTTGTATCAAAACCTTAACAAAATCTGAAAGGAATGAAATCGGATGGGCCACCCGCCATCAATGTTGGCACCAAAAATTTCAACAGCAAACCCAGCACTAAGCCTAAAATACTCACGAATTCCAGCCTGACATACTCATACTCATTAAATCATACCTTACAGACAATTTCCCACACACCATCATCCCTATCCCTGGGTGTGCCCTGTTGCAATGGCAAGACAGACCAACCAGCAGTAGCTACATAGAGGTATATTTTGAGGTGTACTACCCCAGCTTTCAGATGGATCGTACGTATCTCTATTAGTTTCCTTGGATCCCAGTAAATAGGACCAACCAAATGTAGTTGTATTCATTGCTAACATGCAATAAAGCTTATTGTTATCTAAGCACAGTGCCTCTTGTGTAGATCCTAGA
Source organism: Chiloscyllium plagiosum (assembly GCF_037043375.1). Taxonomy (NCBI): domain Eukaryota; kingdom Metazoa; phylum Chordata; class Chondrichthyes; order Orectolobiformes; family Hemiscylliidae; genus Chiloscyllium; species Chiloscyllium plagiosum. The sequence continues at coordinate 18,589,995 of NW_028270143.1, forward strand.
CTATGGTGTATCCTTTACAACTCATCACTCAAGAGGACCAAAACAAACCAAAGACAAAGGAAGATTGGTACCAACACGCTACTTCAAACACCAATTACCTCGTACCACATACTGGGAGAGATGGCAAAGAGCACAGATATCAAGATTGTTTATCTGTGAAAATATCACTTCCATTACCAAGACTGGCTCAACAGCCCTACTTGCCGAGTTGGCCAAGTCCGAAAAGGCATAGATGCTAGAGTGTCCTTATATTGCGAAATGGAACAAACTTCAAACAGATTTAGCAACGCAAGACTGGAAAACCATGAGGCACTGTAGGCCATCAGTGGCAGCAAAATTGTACTCAACCACAATTTGCAAACTCATGACACAGCATAATTCCCGCTCTCTCATCACCACCAAGTCAGGGAATAAACAGTTCAATGATGGGTGCAAGAGGACAGGCCAGGAGCAGCACCAGGCATACCTAAAGGTGACATGTCAACCTGGTGAAACTACAGAACAAGACTATTTGCATGACAAACAATATTAGCAGAATTGAAAAATGTGGTGCTGGAAAATCGACGTTTCGGGTATAAGCCCTTCTCCTGCTCCTAGAATGCTGCCTGGCCTGCTGTGTTTTTCCAGCACCACATTTTTCAACTCTGGTCTCCAGCATCTGCAGTCCTCACTTCCTCCTAAACAATATTAGCAGCAAGGGATAGGCAGGGTTAAGCAATTTCAGTCATGCCACAGCTTCGCTGTACTCTCATCCCCTAACATACCACTTACCTTTCTAATTGTTTGTTACACTTGAATATTAACTTTTGGCAATTCTTGCCCAAGCTCACCCAAGCCTGTTTGATTGCTAATGCTTACAAGTTTCACATCATTTATCATAAACAGCCAAAGTGAAAATAACTTCCCTATATAATACTGCATCTGCTATCTTGTTTGTCCAGTAATTTAACCTGTCTATATCTTTGTAACCTTTCTGTGTACTCCCCATGGCTTACTCTCTCGTGTAGCTTTATAGCATCAGTAAACTTAGATAAATTACTCTCTGTCTCTTCATTTAAGTCACTAGTACAGGTTGTAAATACACTGATCCAAGGGCTTATTCCCGAAACGTCAATTCTCCTGCTCCTTTGATGCTGCCTGACCTGCTGCGCTTTTCCAGCAACACATTTTTCAGCTCTGATCTCCAGCATCTGCAGTCCTCACTTTCTCCTTGTTCAATCTTGTGCCAAGGTCATACAGACATAGAGTCAAACAACACAGAAACGGACCCATGGGTCAGTCCATGCCAAACATAATCCCAAACTGAACTAGCCCCACCTGCCTGCTCCTGGCCCATTCCAACCACAACTTTTCTATTCATGTACCTATCCAAATGTCTTTTAAACTTTGTAATTGTCACATTATCACTTCCTCAGGAAGTTCAATCCACATGCAAACCACCCTCTGTGTAAAACATTTGCCTCTCATGTCTTTTTTAAATTACTCTCCTCTCACCTTAAAACTCTGTTCCCCCCCCCCAGTCTTGAAATCCCCCATCCCAGAGAAAAGACAACTACCATTAACTCTATCTATACCCCTCGTTATCTACAGACAACTATCAGGTTGTTTTCAATCTCCTATGCAGCAGTGAAAGAAAGACCCAGCCTACCCGACATTTCTTTATAACTCAAAACTTCCATACTCGGCATCATCCTGGAAAATCTCTTCTGACCCCTGTCCAGTTTAGATTAGATTTAGATTACTTACAGTGTGGAAACAGGCCCTTCGGCCCAACAAGTCCACACCGACCCGCCGAAGCGCAACCCACCCATACCCCTACATTTACCCCTTACCTAACACTACGGGCAATTTAGCATGGCCAATTCACCTGACCTGCACATCTTTGGACTGTGGGAGGAAACCGGAGCACCCGGAGGAAACCCACGCAGACACGGGGAGAACGTGCAAACTCCACACAGTCAGTCGCCTGAGGCGGGAATTGAACCCGGGTCTCTGACGCTGCGAGGCAGCAGTGCTAACCACTGTACCACCGTGCCGCCCACTAGTAATATCCTTCCTACAACTGGGTAACCAGAACTGGACACAGTATATAACAAGAGGCCTGACCAATGTCCTGTACAGCCTCAACATGACTTCTCAACTCCTATACACAAAGGACTGAGAAATAAAGACAATCATACCAAATGCCTTTTTAACCACCCTGTCTATATGTGACACAAACATCAACAAATTATCTACTCCGCCCCTAGGCCCCTCTGTTCTACAACGCAACCCAAGGTCCTAACATTAATTGCATAAGCCCCAACTTTGTTTGTTATTCCAAAGTGCAATACCCCATATTTATCCTGAGTGAAATCCATCTGCTATTTTTCAACCCATTGACCTTTTGATCAAGATCCCTTTGTAATCTTAGAAACTCTTCTTCACAGTCTACTCTGCCAATAATTTTGGTGTCATCTGCAAATTTACAAACCATGCTTTCCGTATTCTCGTCCAAATCATTTATAGAAATGACCAACAAAAAAGGACCCAGAACCAATCCCTGTGGAACACTGCCAATCCAAAAAGGTCTTCAATCCAAAAGGCAACTCTCCACCACCACTCTCTGTCTCTTCTGGTAAGCCAATTATGTATCCAATTGGCAAGCTCACCCTGAATCCCATGTGAGCTAAATTTATGAATCAGTCCACTATGTGGAACTTTGTCGAAGGCTTTACTAAAATCCAAATAAACAACGTCTACTGCTCTTCCCTCATCAATCCTTTTGGCAACTTCCTCAAAAAGCTTAACCAAGTTTGTGAGACATGAGCTTCCTTGCACAAAACTATGCTGACTATCTCTAATTAATTTTTGCATCTCGGAATGTCAATAAATCCTATCTTTCATAATCACCTCTAACAACTTACCTACATCCGAAGTCAGACTCACAGGTCTTGGTTCCCCGGTTTCTCCTTTTAACCTTTCTTAAACAAAAGTATAACATTAGCCACCCTCTAGTCATCAGGCACCTCATCCATAGTTATAGATGATGCAAATATTTCTGCAAGGGGTTTTGCAATTTCCTCCCAATTTGAACCAAGTTGTCTATACCTAAAATAAGATCCTCTTTTATTCTTGGTCAGAACCCCAATATTTTTATTCATCCATTGTTCCTTAATCTTACCATTTCACTTTAACAGGAACTTAATTCCTCTGAATTTTTGCAGCCTCTTGAAAGCCTCCCACTTGTCAGATGTCCTTTTACCTGCAAACAGTCAGGTCCCTGACACCTTCAGCTTTTTCATCAGCAATCCTCCCTGCATCATAAAACTAAACATTAGGTTATTTGGTGATGACTGCACAATGTCCAGCATCATTCACAACTGTTCAGATACTAAAGTAGTTGGTGGCCATATGTAAAAATCATGGACAAAATCCAAGCTTGGGATGATAAATAGCAAGGAACATTTGCACACAGAATGCCAGGCAATAACAATCTCAAACAAAACAGAATCTTCCCAACAATCCTTGTTATTGAATGGCATTACTATTAAAGAATTCCTTACCATTGCAACCTGGTGTGATAGAAGCTAACTGGATTGCCCTAATACAGAGGTTGCAAGAGCAAACCAGAGACTGGTAATTCTGCAGTGAGTAACTCACCTTCTGACTCCCAAAGTTGCATATGATCTGCAAGGGACAAGTCAGGAGTGTGATGGAATATTCCATGGTGTCTGATTCCAGGACAAAACAGTCCACTTGAGTGATATCTCATCCACCAACTTCAGCAGTCATTTTGTCCACCATCAATGCATATTGGTAACAGCATGTATCATATACAAGTTGAACTGCAGCACTCACCAAGACTGCTTGATGGCATCTCCCGACTTGTGACCTAAAGGCAGCAGATGTGTGGGAACAACACCACCAGCAAGGTTCATCACCATCACCACCATCATGTTCTGCATGACCCTGACTGGGAAATATATCACCATTCCTTCAAAGTTAGACGATAATAACAAAAACACCTTGTTGACAAGAACAGAGAAATACAATATTTTTGAAATGATGTGAAATTTGTAAACATTAGTGTTCAACATCCTCCAACGCTTAGGAAATATGGACCCAAATTGCAGAGTTGCTCTAGCAATTAGCATTGAAAGGTTGCTGCAAGGACACTGCGCACAAGCATGAGTATCCAACATATAGATTGGACTAGTTTGCAACTCAGGGCTGCTCGCTTGCTCTATAAGTGCTCATGGTTGGAGGTGCAGGTGTTGTTCTGGGGTGAACAAAGATAAAAATCACACAACACCAGGTTATGGTCCAACAGGTTTATTTGGAAGCACCAACTTTTGGATCGCTTTTACCTGACGAAGGAACAGCGCTCTGAAAGCTCGTACTTTCAAATAAACCTGCAGATTATAACCTGGTGCTATGTGATTTTTAATTATTCGTACTCGATCACTTAGCACCTACATGTCTGCTTGCAGCATGCTGTATCATGCCATGTCTGTTCGTGTATTGTTGCTTTAACTGGACCCTAAAAGCTATCAGTACTGTAATATTGATGTGCTGTTTGGGTATACACAGACCAGCCGCTTGTCATGTTTGTCAGCAGTGATCTGTCAGGAGGTGGGTGTGGAGTTGTGGGTACATCTTGATGTACAGCCCACCAAGACATCACTCTAACTCTTACAGCACGTGACATCTGTCTCTCTGGAAAACACACTACACGGTTATACAACAAATGGGCCATGTTGGAAGTCTTTAGTCCAGTCAAGGGGGTGATATAATTGGTTATGCGGTCCTGGTGATATCAGTTTTCACACAGACTAGGGGTGTGGCAATGGTTAGTAGTCCACTCGAGCCAGTCTCTGTTAGGGGATCAATCCAATTACAATTCAACTCAGCACCCTGTTCCTGTTTTATTCCCCTATCCCTTCATCTTTTCAGAACGATGCCTAACTCCTTGAAACTACTCAATACTTTGGCTTCAACCACTTTCTGTGATAAAGAATCACACAGGTTCAGCACTCCCTAATGAAGAAATTTCTTTAAATGTGGTGTGAGTTTGGGATGGCAAGGAGATCAGAGCACAGCAGGAACTCCATTTTTGATGTAACGTGTTCCTCACTCAGTCAGCACGGCACCTTCACCAGATCAGTGCACACTCTGAGATTGAAGCTAAAAAAAGTGGAGATGTGGCCCTTGTGTGCAGCCATCATTTGCAGGGTATGCTACCAGTGACTGTTCTGAGATATAAGAACCTCCTTCACTCCTTATATTACCATCGTAGGTCATTTGCGATGAGAGTTCTACTCCCAGATGGTTGCTGGTTGCTGTGGTGAAGATGGATGTCTGAGAATCAAAGCTGTTGGCAGGTCCTGGAGCAGTAGCAGGTCAGTGTGGAAGTCAAGGAGCACCCAGCTCAGAGAGGGCTCACAATACAAGCCCCCAGTGGGTCGGATCCACTGAAAGATCTAGATCCATTTCCTGGGGCTGGGCAAGGCTCTGTATCTTCAAGGACATTGTGATAGATTAATATCAGATGCTATGGCAGGACCTGAGGGTTACAGGACTGCAAGGTCAACTTCTCCCGATGGCTGTAAAGGCAACAGTCACTTTGAACTAGTTCCTTCTGGGGATCAATGGACACCCTGTGTGGGATCTCTCTGTTGTGCACCAACAAATGCATCCTGGCAGTGATTGATACTGTCAGTGTCAGATCACACCAGTTCACTTCATTGATGATGATGTGGTCAGTGTTGCAGCCCAGTTGGTAGGATTCAGGAGTGTAGCGGGCTTCCCCAGCTACAGGATGCCGTTGACATATCGCATTGAGGGAGCCGTATCACAAAAATGCAGAATTCATTAACAGGAAGGGGTAACATGCCATTAATGTTCAGTGATCTATGATTCCCATGACCACTGCCTGGAAGTGTGTGCCAACTACCGTGGCAGCTGCCATGACTCCTACATTCTGGAACATCTTATGTACTTGGTGCATTTGAGGGTCCAGGTAACCTGTAGGATTGATTACTGGGGAATTGGGCTACTCATTTGTGACCATGATTGATGACCCCCCCAACACCTTTGCAAAACCTTCTGACTGATCTGGAGCACAGATATAATGCTTTGACCAGGCCTGTGGTGGAGTAGATGAAGAGGTTGCTGAAGATATAGTTCCACTGCTTGGACTACTTGACTGAGGGTTCCTTTTGCGCAGTTCGGACAGAGTGTGCTGCATGATCCTGACATGTTATGATCTGAGTATTTGGAACAGGCGACGAGGGGTTTGATTGATGCTGAGGGACTGGAGAACGGAAGAAGCATTTGGAGGAGGAAGAAGTTCTCCTTGTCCATGACAGAGCTGAGCTGCTTCAGGTGGTACAAGCCAGACAGGACCTGATTGACATCCAGTTCCTTGGGAGATGGATACAGCAGATCATCATGGAATGTCAAATGGACTTTGGTCACTGTGCCAGCATTTGTTTTCCAATGTGGAGATGAATTGCAGCCTCTATTCATTATTTTTAGTTCACTTTTGGCAGTTGTAAATGAAAACTCATGTTTTGAATTATCCAATTGCTTACCTGTGAGTGTTATCCTCTTCCTGGACATGCTAATTGGGCAGATTTGTAGTGGGCAATGGGAACAGAGTAGCAGTGTTTCGACAGGAATCTCGATAGGGACAGGTAAACTGTGTGTTGTGGTGGTTAAGAGAATGAGGGTGAGTGTGAGGGTGTGTCAGTCGTGAGCTGTGAACAGCATGGCTTTGTGGCTGCTTTGCCATTATTTTGTTGGTGAGGGGAAATGTTGAGGTGTAAAGTGGTCTTTCAAAGCTGGTGAAGGCTCTTTTTTCAGCAAATATCCACTGCTGTTTTGGTCTGGGTAAGATGAGGCTAAAACTGGACGAGAAGGATGCCATATGGCAAGATAGGTAGTGAATTTGGTTAGAAATGTTGCTGGGCCTCACAGAGAGCAACCTTAAAAAAAAACTCAATGCAGCTCATACTTAGCCAAAAATGCAGATTTCTTCCCAATGTTTCTCCTCATGGTAGAGTCTGAAGATAGGAGACACAACTTCAAAATATAATGATTTGGAGATGCCAGTGTTGGACTGGGGTGTACAAAGTTAAAAATCACACAACACCAGGTTATAGTTCAACAGGTTTATTTGGAAGCACCAGCTTTCAGAGCACTGCTCCTTCATCAGGTGATTGTCCGTATTGGATAAAAGATATCCGTTTAACCGCCAACAGAAAGGCTAGATCCAAAATGTCCAGCTTTGCATTTCTGGATGAAAATGTGCCTATACAGCCTGATGGCTGTGATTTATCCAGTTAGAAATCCAGTTATTGCCAGCAAAATGGACACTGCTCATTCCCAATCTGAAGACTTGTATGTTCTGAAAAGCAGGACGATCATAAAATAAAAGAACAGAATTAGGCCATTCGGCCGATTAAGTCTGCTCTGCCGTTAGATCACGGCTGATATGTTTCTCAACCTCATTCTCCTATTTTGTTCCCATAACCTCTGATCCCCTTACCAATCTATCCCTGTCTTAAATACATTCTGTGACTTGGCATCCACAGCCTTTTGGTAGTGTGTTCCACAGATTCACCATCATCTGGCTGAAGCAATTCCTCCTCATCTTAGTTCTAAAGGGTTGCCCCTTCTCTCTAAGGCTGTGTTCTCAGATCTTAGAGTCTCCTATTATTGGAAACCTCTTGTCCACGTCCACTCTATCCAGGCCTCTCAGTATTCTGTAAGTTTCAGTACGATCCCCCTTCATCCTCTCAACTTCATTGAGTACAGACCCAGAGTCCTCAATGACTCCTCATATGATCAGGCCTTCATCTCTGGGATCATTCTTGTAAACCTCCTCTGGAGCCCCTCCAATGCTAGCACATGCTTCCTTAGATACAGGGCCCAAAACTGCTCACAATATTCCAAATGTGGTCATCTCTGTTTGCTCTCCTGTGTGACTATACATGCCGTTTAAGAAATATGACGGGCCTGCAAGCAGTCCAGCTGAACACCTACAATCTGGTGCATAACATTCAAGTGACGTATACGTTTGAGCGCTGGCCTCTATGTTGCCTCTGAATTAAGAAGGAAAAATCAATCCCAGGGCTATTAAAGTGGAAACAACAGACAAATGAAAAATCACACCCAACATGTAAGGTGCTTGATATGTAACCTTTCCCCAATCAGTTCAGGTAAATGAGCATTTCTTTCTCAAGAATTTACACCCGCATGTTACAATTACTGAAACCATTTTTTTAATAGTTTGTAAAACTTCATATGGAATTATATTCACTTCATTCAATAAGGTTACATACTAATGCCATTTTGGGAAACTATTGTCTTCTACCCAACCCAGTTGTGTAACATTTTTTTGTGCATTATAGCAATAAAATGGTTTGTCCAATTATAATAAATGGGGCATTGGTGTTGTTAAAATGGAGCACAGAGGAATTTTACACAAGAACATTAAGCAGTGCATACCAAAGGGAACAAATTCCACATACTTCTACAACAGAAGCTAAAGGAAAGAGCAAGGAGCAAACAATTATTCGTTAATGGTGTCTGGGGTGCAGTTTATTCAAACTTGAAATTGGTTTGTGCTGGTGAAAAGGTTAATGTATAAAGGAAATGCACAGAAGGCTGAGCAGTGAGTAAATCATTCTGCTCTGCTGCTGAAGAAAATGGTAGCCTACCCTGACAGTTTATTGCTCTGCCATTGCATGTGATTTCCTTACAATTTTCTGTATTTTGTTTCTCACCCCAATATTAACTTATCTCTCCCAAATTTTATGATTTGTTCCCATTGTCCAACTCCCTCCATTCCCTGCATAACTTTGCAATCTGAGCAGCTGCAGTGAAACAGACCTTTGACAATCTCCTCCTTAACCAGCCATGGCGGGAACAATGCAAGTCTGTGAGTGACTCACCTTTTGAAAAATATAGGATACACATGCAGAAGTGCCTAAGTGTGAACACGCAGAACAGGGACTCACAGAGAACTATTGACTTGCCAGCCAAGTGTAACACTGGTGTTCAGACTGGAGATTTCCCAAGTCAGTGGAAATAATTTGGGTTGGGGACATGAGGAAACTTGGAAAATTGCACATTGGAGCAGCGTCCCAATATGTTTCTGCCGCGTGGACTTTATCCGGAGCTGGTCTTTGGTCTTTGATGTTACTCATTTGACAGCCATTGAGACTTAATGATCAAATTTTCTTCGGCCAGGCCCAGAGATTTTCCCTGTCTCTGGACCCGGACGCCCACGTTCAAATCCCAACAGCTCGAGACCTGTGTGGTAACATCTCTGAACAGGTTGATATGGAAGATATTGAAAAGGTTCTCCCTGGGATGTATGAGCCTCTTATTGCCGAAAGCCTTGCAGTTGGACGCAGTTGATATTTGTCGGAGAAATTTGCCCAATAGGTTAGAGATCACAAAACACAGCTCGAAGTGAAATTGATAAACAAGCGATATCGCTGGAGGAAAAAACAGACCGGCTGACACAGGACTGACAGTCTGCACAGAGATCAGATTTCTCCTCCCAGAGCAGAGGATGAGACCAGTTTTATAGTAATGTTGCACAATGACACTGATTAAGAAATGGGAAACTACAATATTTCTGGAAATGGAGTAATTTAGTTGCAAGGATGCTAATTGGAAAACAGTTTATTGGATGAATGTCCTGTTCCTTCACACAATGCAACACCCTTACAGTATCATGGTTCCACTCATCTTCACAGGTAGGATTTTGCTGCTCGTCGGATGCTGCCTGAATTGCTGTGCTCTTCCAGCACCACTGATCCAGAATCTGGTTTCCAGCATCTGCAGTCATTGTTTTTACCTTCACAGGTAGGTGTTAAAGTCGTTTCTGAAGTGGTGAGATGCTTCCATTGTCCTGTGGTGCCTGTCTGTCTGTCCTGCTCTTTGTGTGGCTTTGATATTGCTGGGTTGTGAAACTGCCCTTAGGGCATTGAGATCTCTAGTCATGTCCATGGGAGCTTAAAACGTATTCCATTGTCTACGTGCCGTCTGACCCAGTTTGTGAGCTGCTTGGGAATTCTGGGTGTCCTGGTACAATTTGGCCGATTTGCTTTTGTGGGCCTTTCGTGGGTTAGCAAATCATTTCCCACAATATTGCAGTCCAAGCTGTGAGTCAGTAGAGGGACTGTATTCATTTGATTGCAGTAATCTTCAAATTGAATCTATCCCCAGGCACAGGGCATGGTCCTGAAGCCACTTTGTGGACAATGATACGTCCACTAATGCTAGTCTTGTTTCAATGACAGCCTGCACCCTTTCACTGAGGGGTCCTCCGTGCTGTTATTCTTCCTTGTGGTTAGGCACCACCCAGATTGTGAAGAAAGGTAGTGGTCATTTCCATTAGCAATGATGAACAGATCTCCTGGTATTGGAACCTGGTCGCTGATCCTCTTTGGGGCTCCCAGGGACAGGTTCTTAATTGACTACCTCTGGGAAATCCCTTCCAACATTTCACTGGGTCAAAATCCTGAAACTCCCTCATGGCATTGTGGGTGTACCTACACCAAATGGACTGTGGTGGTTCAAGAAGGCATCTCACCACCACCTTCTCAAGGGCACGTAGGGCTGTGCAACCCCAACCAGCGATACCCAAATCTCACGAGTGAAAATTAAAAAAATTTCTACTCCCCACTCTTCCAGTTTCCCAACCCAGATTACATCCAGATGTTAGGATCAGCAGACTGAAATCAAAATTCAGCCCTGGATCTTAGCTGTCTTTATGGGAACAGCCCAATTTTTCATATCAACTGATTATAGTATTGCAAACCAGACAGTTTTCTTGTTTTAATAGGATCAGCTCATCACCAACAGCAAACTTCCTCTGCCCAGTAGTAAGCTGAGCATTAACCTCACTGGTCACATTCAGACGCCCCCATTACTAGCAGCTTTGACAGTATGTTGGATTCCAGGACACTGCACTCTTTGTTAATATTTAATGCAGAATGGTTTTTATAACTTCATATAAGGAGCAATTTATTCATTCTAGATTGTCACCAAAAATGCCCTGGTATTCAGAAACAATTTCACAGAAAATCTGACTCATGATTTTTATTTCATGAACACATTAACATTTTATAATATGAAAGTGCAGAGTTCCATTTCAAGCTAAACTAAGAGCACAGGCTATAGAATACAAACATTTCTCAATTATTTATTTCAGGAAACAATTTGGTATCTATCTGAAACCAGTTCTTAAACACTGTTTTTATATTTTTCTGCTGTAATTACAAAGTCCAGCAGAGGGCGCCTACCAAACAGTTACAACCGAACTGAATATGCAAAACAACCTTCTTCCAGCCTGAACACAAGTCAGCTCTTTCCCATACATAATGGATTAAAAGTTACAGTAATTTTACAGTATCAAAAGGCAATAAACAGAACACATCTGATAAGTAACAAAGTAAATGTTAACAATCCTGAAATCTGGGCTTTTTGACATAAATGGAACAATATCTCACCACCCCCGAGGCCCCCAGCCTCATTCCTGATGAAGGGCTTTTGCCTGAAACATCGATTCTCCTGCTCCTCGGATACTGTCTGACCTGCTGTGCTTTTCCAGCATCACTCTGAGCTATAGGGAGAGGTTTAATAGGCTGGAGCTGTTTTCCCTGGAGCGTCGGAGACTGAGGGGTGATCTTATAGAGGTTTACAAAATCATGGGGGGGCATGGATAGGATAAATAGACAAAGTCTTTTCCCTGGGGTGGGGGAGCCCAGAAGTAGAGGGCATAGGCTTAGGGTGAGAGGGGAAAGATATAAAAGAGACCTAAGGGGCAACTTTTTCACGCAGAGGGTGGTATGTGTATGGAATGAGCTGTCAGAGGAAGTGGTGGAGGCTGGTACAATTGCAACATTTAAGAGGCATTTGGATAGTATATGAATAAGAAGGGTTTGGAGGAATATGGGCTGGGTGCTGGCAGGTGGGACTAGATTGGGTTGGGATATCTGGTCGGATGGACAGGTTGGACCGACGGGTCTGTTTCCATGCTGTACATTTCTATGACTTGATGACTATTGACTTTACATATAGGAGCCTCTTGTAAAGTGGCTGTACTTTTTCAGTCCATCTCATTTTGTTGGCTATCTGATAGAACGATGCATCTGATCTAATTTAACTTGACTTACTTTAACTGATACCCAATCCTTCTAAAACTATTCAAATATTTCTTAATGTCTTTAAAGAATTATGGTAAATATTAATAAAAATTATCAATAAGTTATACTTTTATACTATTTACTGGGAGTGCTGCCCATAATGTTTTAATTCAGATTTCGTAAGGCAAGTATTGTGAAACTTTCCTCTTACATTTCCTGGATGTCAGAACATATTACAATCCAGACTAAGAAGTGGTCCTGAGGTTTTCATTTTCTGAGTGAATGTGCAAAAGTCCATGACATCATCTTACACGTCGTATTGCAATTATTTCGAGCTGTATGTGCTGCACCACAAACACAAGGCATGCAATCAGCACACATGCAGCGCATTGTCCCTGACCTCTGCCAGCAACACTGCGGGGGCTGTCCGTTTCAAAGTTTACTCCATCCAGAACAGTGATCAACACGAACAATTCAAAGATACTTCAGTAAGTGCTAATCCAATACAATGCATTCTTTGTCATGTTTCTCCATTATGCAAAGTTTTAAAAGTGATGACCTTATGAGTTTTGCTTATTCTCCAACAGCCTACCCCACTGCCACAATGGATTTCAGGCTCCTCCCTATCCCTCACCACCTGTTCCCTTCGCTGTTTACTGCTCCTTGTAAGCTGGGGAACAGGCCATGAGCAGGAGAAGTGCAATCAAGAGAAGTCCGAACATGGGCAGCCAACGGGTAAAAGTGGCCAGTTTAGTAGTGAGTGGGTGAACAGTGGGGTATGCAGCAAGTTTGTGAGTGGGGAATGGAGCAGATGGTGATGCAGCAAGTGGGACAGACAGTGAGGTAGTTAGGAGGGCAGTAGGATAGTGAGTGTGGTAGAGCATGGTGGTCACCGAGAGGTAGTGAGAAAGGCAATGAAATAGTGAGTGAGGTAGACAGTGAGGCAAAGAGTGGAGCAGTTGGTGAGATAGTGAATAGGGCGGACAGTGGGGTCATGTCTGGGGCAGACAGTGAGGTCATGAGTGGGGCAAACAATGAGGTAGTGCGTGAGGCAGACGCTAAAGTAGTGGGGGGGGAAGACAGGTAGTGAGGTAGTGAATGGCGCAGATAGTGAAGTAGTGAGTTGAGCAGACAATGAGGTAGTGAGTGGGGTAGACAGTCAGGTAATGAACGGGGCAGACGGTGAGGTAGTGGGTGGAGCAGATGGTCAGGTGGTGAGTGGGGCAGACAGTCAGGTAGTGGGTGGGGCAGACGGTCAGGTAGTGGGTGGGGCAGACGGTCAGGTAGTGGGTGGGGCAGACGGTCAGGTAGTGGGTGGGGCAGACGCTGAGATAGTTGTGCAGACAGTGAGGTAGTGAGTGAGGTAAATGATGAAATAACAGGGCAGACAGTGAGGCAGTGAATGGGGCAGATGGTGAGGTAGTGAGTGGGGCAGACGGTCAGGTAGTGGGTGGGGCAGACGCTGAGATAGTTGTGCAGACAGTGAGGTAGTGAGTGAGGTAAATGATGAAATAACAGGGCAGACAGTGAGGCAGTGAGTGGGGCAGATGGTGAGGTAGAGGGTGGGGCAGACGGTCAAGTAGTGGGTGGGGCAGACGCTGAGATAGTTGTGCAGACAGTGAGGTAGTGAGTGAGGTAAATGATGAAATAACAGGGCAGACAATGAGGCAGTGAGTGGGGCAGATGGTGAGGTAGAGGGTGGGGCAGACGGTCAGGTAGTGGGTGGGGCAGACAGTCAGGCAGTGAGTTGGCCAGACAGTGAGGTAGTGAGTGGGCCAGATGGTGAGGTAGTGAGTGGGGCAGACGGTGAGGTAGTGAGTGGGGCAGACAGTGAGGTAGTGAGTGGGGCAGATGGTGAGGTAGTGAGTGGGGCAGACGGTCAGGCAGTGAGTGGGCCAGACAGTGAGGTAGTGAGTAGGCCAGACAGTGAGGTAGTGAGTGGGCCAGATGGTGAGGTAGTGAGTGGGGCAGACAGTGAGGTAGTGGGTGGGGTAGACAATCAGAAGTGAATGGGGCAGACAGTGAGGTAGTGAGTGGGGCAGACAGTGAGAAGTGAATGGGGCAGACAGTGAGGGAGTGAGTGGGGCAGACAGTGAGGGAGTGTGTGGGGCAGACAGTGAGGGAGTGTGTGGGGCAAACAGTGAGGTAGTGGGTGGGGTAGACAGTCAGGTAGTGGATGGGGCAGACAGTCAGGTAGTGGATGGGGCAGACAGGCAGGTAGTGGGTGGGGTAGACAATCAGAAGTGAATGGGGCAGACAGTGAGGTAGTGAGTGGGGCAGACAGTCAGGTGGTGAGTAGGGCAGACAATGAGAAGTGAATGGGGCAGACAGTGAGGGAGTGAGTGGGGCAGACAGTGAGAGAGTGAGTGGGGCAGACAGTCAGGTAGTGGATGGGGCAGACGGTGAGGTAGTGAATGGGGCAGATGGTGAGGTAGTGAGTGGGGCAGATGGTGAGGTAGTGAGCAGGGCAGGCAGTGAGGTACTGAGTGGGGCAGACAGTGAGGTAGTGAGTGGGGCAGACAGTGCAGCACTGAGTGGGGCAGACAGTGATGTAGTGAGTGGGGCAGATGGTGAGGTAATGAGTGAACAGAACAATAAGCAAAGTGGAGAACAGAGTGAGCAAGTGGGTGCTAGCTTTCAATTTGTGTAAGTCAATGACATTATTAGTAGCACCACACATGCAGCTACAGGTACAGCAGAAGAACACTGACTTCTTTCCAAGTACAAAATGATGGCATCAGCAACACACATGTCCTGTACTAGTGACTTAGCAGTTTGGCTTTCATCGTTAATCAAGTTGCATACTGACAATAGTATAGGCAAAAGTGAGGACTGCAGATGCTGGAATCCAGAGTTTAGATTAGAGTGGTGCTGGAAAAGCACAGCAGGTCAGGCAGCATCCGAGGAGCAGGAAAATCAACGTTTCGGGCAAAAGCCCTTCATCAGGAATTCATCAGGAATGAAAGGCTTTTTGCTCGAAACATCGATTTTCCTGCTCCTCGGATGCTGCCTGACCTGCTGTGCTTTTCCAGCACCACGCTAATCTAAACTGCTGACAACAGTGTGACAGTTCAGCATTTCCACAACAAATACATTGTTATACAACAAGCTGAATATTACAACAATATTGCAATGCGGTTCTGGATCAGTACCACTACTTGTGATTGCGTAGGATGTCAACTTCTATAGATTAAATTGCTGCACATATATCCAAATTATTTAGGATGTTAAAATAAAATAAATTAGTTTGTGTTTAATTGGTACTGTGCTTTTCATATAAACTTACCAGTTTGCTGCAACTGGAAATAAAAAAAGTCGAGGCTATGATAAAATAATCCATTCCAAGTCTAACATTTATGAGTTAAATTCAGTTGGATGTCAATTTTAGCAGAATATCAGGTTTACTGAGTTCTTTCCAAATTACTTCTCTTGACTGGAGTACACATCTCTTTCATACAACGTGTAGAGTCATCATAAATTTAATTTGCTACCTTTTTGCCTAAAGGCTGATTGAGAATGTAATATTAATCACTCCTGAGTCTTCTAATTTCTCCTTTTCTGTCCAGGTAAGTCAACAACAGAAGCACTTTTCTGAGTGTGTACGCACATGCGAAACCAGAATGTAGTTTCTCTGCATTCCTCAGTCAAATGAGCTGACAGATTTGCAGCTATCACAACTTGTGACCAGTTTCTGAGTGGCTGAATTAACAGTAACTGCTATTACTTTTTATTAGTAGGATCAAGAGGATTCAATCCAATTAACAGCCAATCATCAGCTTTGCTTGATATTAGGGCCTAAAGTACAGGCCTAAATTGCCATTCTCTGGCAATTTTCCAATGTCTTTCTGTGGCTGCTCTTTTGCAGTTAAAATTGTCTTCAGAGAGCAAAAGCCATGTGTATACAGACCAGTTCGTGTAACTGGGACATTAACCAACGAGGAATAAACAACATGTCAAAATCATAAGTGGGCTGGATAGAGTAAATTAGGAAAAGCTGTTCATGCACACAAAATAAAAAAGAATGAAAAGGCATAGGTTTAAGGTGATATGCAACTTAAACAAGGATTATATATGAGAAAAAGACATTTTCATACAGCAAGTAGTGTATGGAATGCACTGCCTGGGAATGTGGTGGTGGCAGGTTCAATTGAGGCAAGTAAGAAGGCATTGGATGATTATTTCAATCAAGATTGTGTGTAGGCATACGGGGGGAAAGGCAGGAGATGGATGCAAGAATCGGGTACAAAGTATCAAAATGGTCACCTTCTGTGCCTGAACAATTAGAGTCATGAAGTCATAGAGATGTACAGCACGGAAACAGACCCTTCGGTGATTCTGCAATGCTGTCTGGCCAGTGTAGCCGAGACTACAATCTAACCTGATGAATGGCCATTGACCTGAAACATTTAAGTGACTTTTTTGTCTCCACAGATGCTGAATTTCAGCATCTTCTATTCTTATTTAACTAATAATTCTGGCTCGCCAAAGCAACATGGACCATTATCGAAGAAATTATGAGAGGTTTTTTTAACATTCCAACTGATGCACATTAAGTCCAACATTAAGTGAGAGAGACTGCGAACCACTTGCTGTGGTTGTGAATGAAGATGAATGGAACACACTAAAATGTGTCTTCACAAATAAGAGGCTTGTTCTTTTATCTGTAAAAGAAACTTTAAACCCACTAACACGGTCATCCATCTTGCCTTTACAGCTCAAAGGCAACAAATATGAAACAAATTGCCTTTTCCAGCCTGCCTGGGTTTGTGAGCAATGATCAGCAAGTGGTGCTTTGTTAGAATTGCTCCAATTGCAAAGCAGCTAACTGTAAAAAGATAAATAAGTAAATAGAAAGAACTAATAAATGTGTGCCACCTGCTGGATTTCTCTGTAATTTCAACATGCATTTGCGTGTTTTTACTGATTAATCCATTTCTCTTTAAAGATTTTGGTTTGATGTCATTCTTCGTTTGTAAATTCAGCCTAATTTCGGAAGATGTATTTTAGTAACAGTGAAAGCTTTTTATTATTGATTAACTCAGTCTATAATTAATCAATGAAATGTTTTCACTAAAATCCTGCAGAATTTTGCAAGGTTCATCTTTAATCAAGGATAAAGCTTGCAGCAATGAAAACATGTTACACTGGGTGACCACCATCTTGATTTAGTGACCATAAGAAATGCCTCATTTCATATCAGCAATTTTGCTCTTATTGATTAACCATTTTCCCCGTTACCTTTTATTTCTTTCTCCTTCATATCACTGATTACTTTTTCAGACAAACCCCTTCAACTGTGCAGGCTATTACGAACACCACGCAAGATGATATTTATGCTGCTATAAAAGATGGCTCTTAAACAAAAGCGCAATTGTAGGAAATGCTGCAGAGTTTACAACTATGGAATATTTTCTCCATGTGTTTGTGTAACAAACACAATGAGCCCAATTTTAATGAAGGGATCACAAATGCTTCAAATGCACCAAAGAAATGCTTCCTAGAAGAAAGGCAATACAGATCAGGGTGAAAGGACAGCTGTGTAGGCTTCAATAAGAGAGGCAGTATGGTCGTCATTTACAATTCCATTTATTTATTGATTTTGCATTACTGTTTGCAATAATGTGATGATTCACAATTATCTGTCTCCCTTTGATCACTGTATGTTGGCCAATATTTAGCCCTCGCCAACATCAGGATAAAAATATTATCCAGTTATTATCACATCACTGATTAGGGATCCTCCCTCTCTGCAAATTCATTGCTCTATTTCCCATGTTACAACAATAACTCCACTTCACAAATACTTCTCTAACTGCGAAATCCTTTCGATATCCTGAAGAACAATATACAGGCTTTTCATTTTTCTTCAGCTGGATATTAAAACAAGGATCCATAACACATTTCTAAAATCTTTAATATTGGCAGTGGATTGCAAGTGCAATAACTGAGATAAATGATTCTGATTCTAATTGGCAAGAAATTTGACACTGTCTATAACAAAGCCTGTTGGATTGATACCTCATCCACAAACATGCACTCTCTCCACCACTGAGGCTCAATAGCAACACTGTGTAATATCCACAAGATGCACTGCAGAAATTCACCAGGGCTCTTCTAAACCCAAAACTATTTCCAATAGAAGCCATGATATGGAGGTGTGTCGGTTTTTGGACTGGAGTGGTCAAAGTTAAAAACCACACAACACCAGATTATACGCCAACAGATTTATTTGGAAGCACTAGCTTTTAGAGCGCTGCTCCTTTGTCAGGTAACTAGTGGGACAGGATCATAGGACATAGGGTTATAGTAAAAGATCAAAGTGTGACACAACTGATGCAATATATTGAACAAACCTCGATTGCTACTAAGTCTTTAATCACTTAGAATAGGGATGCAGGTTTCAATTCATTAATATTTAAATTCTAGAGCTTCTTCCAAGTTGCTTTCCTGAGATAACCTAATGTTTTATAAAAAAAAAGTGACATCTCAGATCAGACAATGCATTAAAGGTGTGAGGTTAGAGTCTGTCTATATCCCAATGCTGAGTCAGACTGGTTCTATTTCTAAAGTAGGAATTGATAAAATGTCACATGGACTAACGCCTAGACATTGTGTGCTTTTTGACAAAATAAAAAGTATCTGTAAATATAAACCTGCAAATGCAAATTTACACCATAGACTTTTTTGTGTGTGTGAGAGAGTGAGAATGTGTGCGTGTGTGTGCAGGAGAGAGGGGAGAGTGTGTGAATGTGTGTGTACATGCTTGGTAGAGTGTGTGCACGAGTGCGATGGAGTATATGCCTGCGAGAAGTTTTGTGCCTGAGTTTGAGTGTGTATGTGAGAGAGGGTCTGTGTGAGCATGATTGTGTGTAAGAGTGTGTGTATATGCTTGTTTGTGTGTGAGTGTGTGAGAGTGTACAGTGTAGTGGGGTCACCTGTAGTGTGACATGGACCCAAGATCCTGTTTGAAGCCATCCTCATTGGTACCAATCTTGGCTATCAGCCTCAGCTTGGCAACTTTGCATTGATGTATCCCAAAGTCAGCCTTGTGGACGGTTACCTGAAGATCCAAGACCGAATGTTCCTGACCACTGGAAGAACATCCCTGTCTGGTGATTGTTGGGTGGTGTCCATTCATCCATTGTCGTAGCTTTGCTTGGTCTCACCAATGTACCATGCCTTGGGGCATCCTTAGACAACGTTGGCCAAGTCACATGAGTACCTGCTGCATACATGTTGGTCGTGTCCCCACATATAATTGTGGTATCCATGGTCGCCACTCTGACAAGTCTTGCAGTGGCTGCTATGACAGGGTTGTGGTCGATGTTGTCCTGAAGCCTGGGCACTTTGCTGTGTACAATGGTCTGTTTAAGGTTTGGTGGTTGTTTAAAGGTGAGAGGTGATGGCGTAGGGAATGTCTTGGCGAGGTGCTAATCCTCATTAATACTGTGTTGCAGGCTGTGAGGAACATGGCATAGTTTCTCCGCTCCCGGAAAGTACAGGACAACGAAGGGTACCTTATCAGTTGTAACCCGTGTCTGTCTCTTGAGGAGGTCACCTGAAGGTGCTGAAAGATACTCTCATAAGAACACGATACAATGCTGAACTCATTGATCACCAGTTCTGACATGCCACAATGAGAAACCTTAATGACCCCCTCAGGAGACAGATACGGAATACATCTCGTCATCCAGTGCTTCCCGGGAGCAGAGAAACTATGCCATGTTTCTCACAGCCTGCAACACATTATCGATGAGGATGAGCATCATGCCAAGATCTTCCCCACACCTCCACTTCTCGCCTTTAAACAACCACGAAACCTTAAACAGACCATTGTTCACAGCAAACTGCCCAGGCTTCGGACAACAGCGACCACAATACCATCCAACCCTGTCATGGCAACCACTGCAAGACATGTCAGAGTGTTGACATGAATGCTACCATTACACATGGGGACACCACCCACCATGTACGTGGCAGATACTCATGTGACTCGGTCAATATTGTCTACCTCATACACTGTAGGCGAGGATGCTCTGAACAGTTGTATATTGGCGAAACCAAGCAGACATTACAACAACGGATGAATGGACACCACACAACAACCACCAGACAGGGATGTTCCCTCCCAGTCAGGAAACACTTCAGCGGTCAGGGACATTCAGCCTCGGATCATCAGGTGACTGTCCTCTAAGGCAGACTTCGAGATACACAACAACATAGAGTCGCTGACCAAGAGGCTGATAGCCAAGTTTGGTACCCATGATTACCCAACTACACTACACAGTCTCTCACACACACACTCACACACAAGCACACATACACGCTCACTCTTACACATGATCGCACTCACACATTCACACAGACCCTCTCTCATACACATGCTGTCTCTCAGAGACACACACTCAAACCCACGCGCACACCCTCGCACAGACATCTACTCTGTCACATTCACACACACACGCTATCATGCACACATTCTCACAAGCGCACACATACTCATACACTCTCTCCCTCTGTCTCTCGTTCACATGCACAAATGCACACACACATACTAGTCTGTGGTGTGAATTTGCATTTGCATATTTATTTTTACAGATACTTTTTATTTTGTTCAAAAAGTACACCATCTGTAAGCAGTCAGCAGATGTGACATTTTATCAATACCTACTTTGGAGATAGAACCAGTCTGACTCAAGGTTGGGATACAGACAGAGTCTAACCTCATACCTTTAATGCATTGTCTGAGCTGAGATGTCACTTTTTTTATTAAACCTTAAGTTATCGCTGGAATGCGACTTGAAAGAAGTTCCAGGATTTAAATATTAATGAATTGAAACCTGCATCCCCATTCTAAATGATTAACGACTTAACAGCAATCTAGATTTGTTCAATACATCGCGTCAGTTGTATGACACTTTGATTGTTTACTACAAATTCTGTGTCCTATGATCCTGCCCCAGTCACTACCTGATGAAGGAGCAGCGCTCCTAAAGCTAGTGCTTTCAAATAAACCTGTTGGACTATAACCTGGTGTTGTGTGATTTTTTACTTTGTCTATATAGAAGGACAAGGCAGCAGATACATGGCAGGAGCTACCAACCAAAAGTGCCCTCCAAGCCACCATCCAGACGTGGACAGATACCACTGTTCCTCAGTGTCCTTTAAAGACCTGGAACTTCTTCCCTAATGGCATTGTGATTGACCTACAGCATATGGACTGCTGCAGTTCAAGAAGGCAGCTCACCATCACCTTTTCAAGAGCAACTAGGAATGGGCAATAAATACTGGTATGGCCAGCAGTACCCACGTCCCATCAGTGATTTTTTAAAAAAATGATTCCCATTGTTGATCTCCACTTTTTAATATGCACCGTGGTGGAAATTGGTCCTTGCTGTGATAATTTTCAGATCCAAAAAAGACCGATTTCAGAGCATATTGCTGTATGCAAGTTTATGACCTGTATTGAAGTCCAATCACATTGATTTGGGAATTTTTGCAGGCATTTCTTTGGGAGCTTTATTATGTTGATTAGGATCACCATTTTGCTTGAAAGAACTGTGCGTAAAATGTATTGTCTAGGAGCCGATCAAAGTAAGGCCTGCCTTGTTTACCAATTTCCCATGGGCCTTGTGGTTGACAATGAAATGTCAGTAGTTTTTAACGTGTAGCTTTTTGAAATAAAATCCCTGGGAAGTCAGGAAAAGCAGTAGGGATACCTTTAGCTTCATAGTCATTATTCCCATTTTAAATCCCAAGTATCTAGTCTGGAATTTCTGCTTGGATTACTTCCTATGAGGTGAGTATCTGAATATCCTGTAATTCCATTGCATGCATTGTCTGCAAAAGTATCTCATGTGGGTCTTAATGCTTACAAATGCAGTCCAAGCCTCTGAGTTTGAATCTGTACCTGAAAATGGACTTAAAATATTTGTGACGATGATAACTGTTGACAAACAAACAGGAGACTGACGTTGAAATAGCAGGTGATAGATGACCCAAGCACAAGCATAGCACTCACATACCAAAAGGTTGATTCATTGCAGTCAAATCCTAGGGCCCATCCAGATGGCTGAAGACCTAAACCTGAAATATGTTGAAGCATGATTTGTATACTATTGGCATTGGCCTTTGAATATAGCTTTTACGAAGGATTAAATAAAATGTTGTTGATTCCTTAACTGAAATTACTTTGCAGTTGATAGATTTCTACATGTTATGGTCCTTTCAGCTCCTGTGATGCGCCTGCAATTTTATCCAGTGAGTAACCGAGTCATACAATGTGCTGATTCAATGTTAGGTCTTGCATGAGATAGCTCAATATATGTTGGACAGTAGTAATCAGCTAGATCTCCCTCTTGTGACCATTATTTACTGAGTGCTGTTGTAACTGCATGTGCCCATTTTAGGGCCAGACAAGCACCTTCTAGTTTATCACAGAACAGCCATAACAGCTTTATCTTAAATTTTCATTAGACATGGGGTAGAGGCTCTGAGGGGGAAGCAATGGCCTAGTAGTATGATTATTGGATTGTTCAACCAGAGACCCAAGTAATGTTCTGGGGACTGGGTTTAAATCACAGCATGGCAGATGGTGGGATTTGATTCAATTTTTTTTAAAGTCTGGAATGAAGAATCATTGTTGATTGTTGGAAAAGCCCATCTGGTTCACTAAAGTCCTTTAGGGAAAGAAACTCATCTGGTCTGGTCTAAATGTAACTCCAGACACATAGCAACGTGGTTGACTCTTAATTGTGCAGATACGAATAGGCAATAAATGCTGGCCTACGTGGTTGGGAACATAGAACTGAGCCCATACATTTAATATTTTCTTAAGCAGACTGCCTCGTAATCGGGTATTAATTAGCATGGTTCCTAACATGTGCAGACCGTGTTTGCCCTGATTGAAGAAAACATTGAGAAATTCAAAGCCATTGTCTTGCCTCCCACAGCACATTTCATACCCACATCACTAATTCTATCCTCCTACCTCGTTTCTGTTTCATGTTGGACCATGCTGTTTTCAACTTGCCTTTTTTCTTTAAGTCTCCATTACAAAGACCACCAACTTCCAACTTTGTAACATCATCTGTCTCCACATAAACTTCATTCAAGTTATTTCCAAACCCTCATCTGTATTGTCATCCCTGGATTCAACTTCAATTACTTCAATGATAACCTACCCTCCATCTTTCATAAACTTCAGAGCATCCAAAACTCTGCACCTATTCTCCCATGACTGCTGTGCTTATTCCTCAGTTTTGGCAATCAGTGCCCTAAATTTCAAAATCTTATCCTTTGTATTTAAATCCCTTATCACTTACCTTTAAACCCCTTATCACTTCAGAACCCAATGTTCTGAAGAAGGGTGACTCGATTCTATGTTCCCAAATTGTTCCTTAGTTTTATTTTATTCACAGGATGTGGGCTCCATTGGCTAGACCAGCATTTATTCCTGACGAAGGGCTTTTGCCCGAAACATCGATTTTCCTGCTCCTTGGATGATGCCTGACTTGCTGTGCTTTTCCAGCACCACTCTAATGTAGACTCTGGTTTCCAGCATCTGCAGTCCTTGTCTTTACCTAGACCAGCATTTATTGCCCATTCCTAACTGCACAGTTCAGATTCAACCACATTGCTATGTGTCTGGAGTTACATTTAGGCCAGACCAGGTGAGGATCACTGTATTCTCCCCAATGGACATTAGTGAAATGTTAACTCTGCTTTCTCATCACAGAGGCAGCCGTACCTGCTGAGTTTTTCCAGCCATTTCTGTTTTGTTTCTGATGTCCAGCAGTTGCAGGTCTCTCCATCTTTTTCTTTTTATTTACATTCTGATTCACCCCTTCTAATTTCTCCTTCCTTGGCTCTGTTTCACTTTGTTTGGTTTTCCTTCTGCAAACAGCCATGAGTCACATGTTCTATATGAAAGACTCTCGGTATATTTAATTTGTCCTTGTGCAACTTGAATATGGCAGGCTGCCATTAACAAGATTCTGTCTCAAAGCAGTAACTGAATAATAAAAGTGACACTGTATGTGCCATAGTACATCTATAAATTCTTATATATTAAAATTTCTTCAATTTCAGGCTGCACAGTCAAAATGAAGACCTGAAATATGGTGGAAATTGGCTTAATTTACTTCCTTCCCAAACCCAAAACTAATTCAAATGTTTCAATTTTTGGCAGTTCAGCAGTTATTGGCCAACATTTGCAAAGGAATGTCAATGTTCTGCACACACTCCCATTTCAAAATTCTTCTTTACCTATATATTGACATTAACCGTCAGAGAATGCATTATATTTTAATACTTTATATGTAGGTTTGTGTGTCTATTATACAACTATTCAACTGTGAATTGTTGAATATGCTGTGATTCATCTCCCAATTTGGCTCAAGGGAACTGGGTACATGTAGATTCATTACGATCGATTTGTGGAATGTATTTCTGATGTACTCAGTTTTTCACAATATTTAGGTTCACTTAATAAGACCGCAAATAAACGTAATATACCCTAATTTCTATCATTATAAGCCATGAATCACAATAGACTTATCCAAAAGTTCCTGGCTCACGAATTTTGCATAACCTTTTCAGAACCAACATCTATATTGCAAAGGTAAAAATTGTTAGGTTTTAATGCTCTCAGGCACATTTCTGAAGAAGGTAACATCAAGGATCAGAGAGTTATAGTCCTATATATCACCAGGAGAGCACTCTTTTTGTTTAAGGTTCCATCATTTAACATTTATAAATGTTTACTTATACATTACAGCTAGTGGCAGTATGAAGGAGTCTCAGTTCACATACAGAACAATAAGAAACAACGCAAAGCTCCCTTTTACTTGGTTCCACCCATGTACCTTAACACCACGAGAAGACATCAACCATAGAGGTGTGGTATTTATTTCCACATCTCATTGGGAAGAGTGTTCAGATTGTTTCAACTCATTTTACATAATATACGTCTAGGCATTAATTGCATTAACCAATGTTAGGTGCAGCATTCAAAAGTGAAAGGAAAAATGTTTTATATCCACTCGTCAATTTTGACCTTGCACAATGGTGTAAAAGTAGATATGGTGCAGTTTTAATAACCTTATCTCTGCTCCAAAAAGCTCAAGATCAAGTCTTACCTGCTTCTCCACTGTGTGATGTTCTGAATAGGTTAGTTTAAAATATCTAGGAGTGGATAATAACAAATTAACAGCCCACTTTTACATCTCTGTAAAATATAATTTAGGAATAAAATAAAATGAATTGCCAATACACCGACACTTGCCTTACGTTATTACACCAAGTTGCTTTCTGACCCCTAAAGAACAAGATTCTATGGATTTATCTCATGGCTGCAAACCAAATGTGGGAATCATGATGTGCAATTAACCTGCATCCATTGTTTTTGAGATCTCCAGGATGTCAACGTCAAGCAACCCTCCAATTATCATCTTACATGACATAGCCAGCATAAATCATGCTATTGAACTGCAAGCCATGGAAGTCAGCAGTCTGCAAGATCATCTGACACTGCACTGGAGACCTTGGTAGAGACGTTGCAGAAGAGGTGAGGTATATTCAATTGATATAAAAGGTCTGTCAGGCACACACTGCAAAAGAAATGGGAGGGAAGAGCTGTGGCAGTCAATATCAGGAGCTAAGCCCTGTTCATAGAGTCATAGAGATGTACAGCATGGAAACAGACCCTTCGGTCCAACCTGTGCATGCCGACCAGATATCCCAACACAATCTAGTCCAACCTGCCAGCACCCAGCCCATATCCCTCCACACTCTTCCTATTCATATACCCATCCAAATGCCTCTTAATTGTTGCAATTGTACTGGCCTCCACCACATCCTCTGGCAGCTCATTCCATACACGTACCACCCTCTGCGTGAAAAAGTTGCCCCATAGGTCTCTTTTATATCTTTCCCCTCTCACCCTAAACCTATGCCCTCTAGTTCTGGACTCCCCGATCCCAGGGAAAAGACTTTACCTATTTACCCTATCCATGCCCCGCATAATTTTGTAAATCTCTATAAGGTCACCCCTCAGCCTCCGATGCTCGAGGGAAAACAGCCCCAGCCTGTTCAGCCTCTCCCTGTAGCTCAAATCCTCCAACCCTGGCAACATCCTTGTAAATCTCTTCTGAACTCTTTCAAGTTTCATAACATCTTTCCGATAGGAAGGAAACCAGAAGTGCACGCAATATTCCAACAGTGGCCTAACCAATGTAACATGACCTCCCAACTCCTGTACTCAATATTCTGACCAATAAAGGAAAGCATTCCAAACGCCCTCTTCACTATCCTATCTACCTGCAACTCCACTTTCAAGGAGCTATGAACCTGCACTCCAAGGTCTCTTTGTTTAGCAACACTCCCTAGGACCTTACCATTAAGTGTATAAGTCCTGCTAAGATTTGCTTTCCCAAAATGCAGCACCTTGCATTTATCTGAATTAAACTTCATCTGCCACTTCTCAGCCCATTGGCCCATCTGGTCCAGATCCTGTTGTAATCTGAGGTAACCCTCTTCGCTGTCCACTACACCTCCAATTTTGGTGTCATCTGCAAACTTACTAACTGTATCTCTTATGCTCGCATCCAAATCATTTATGTAAATGACAAAAAGTAGAGGGCCCAGCACCGATCCTTATGGCACTCCACTGGTCACAGGCCTCCAGTCTGAAAAACAACTCTCCACCACCACCCTCTGTCCTCTACCTTTGAGCCAGTTGTGTATCCAAATGTCTAGTTCTCCTTGTATTCCATGAGATCTAACCGTGCTAATCAGTCTCCCATGGGGAACCTTGTTGAACGCATTACTGAAGTCCATATAGATCACATCTACTGCTCTGCCCTCATCAATCTTCTTTGCTACCTCTTCAAAGAACTCAATCAAGTTTGTGAGACATGATTTCCCATGCATAAAGCCTTGTTGACTATCCCTAATCAGTCCTTGCCTTCCCAAATACATGTACATCCTGTCCCTCAGGATTCCCTCCAACAACTTGCCCACCACTGAGGTCAGGCTCACTGGTCTATAGTTCCCTGGCCTGTCTTTACCGCTCTTCTTAAACAGTGGCACCACGTTTGCCAACCTCCAGTCTTCTGGCACCTCACCTGTGACTATCGATGATACAAATATCTCAGCAAGAGGCCCAGCAATCACTTCTCTAGCTTCCCACAGAGTTCTTGTGTACACCTGATCAGATCTTGGTGATTTATCCATCTTTAACCATTTCAAGTCATCCAGCACTTCCTCCTCTGTAATATGGACATTTTACAAGATGTCACCATCTATTTCCCTACTGTCTATATCTTCCATATACTTTTCCATTGTAAATACTGATGCAAAAATTCATTTAGTATCTCCCCCATTTTCTGTGGCTCCACACAAAGGCCGCCTTGCTGATCTTTGAGGGGCCCTTTTCTCTCCCTAGTTACCCTTTTGTCCTTAATATATTTGTAAAAACCCTTTGGATTCTCCTTAATTCTATTTGCCAAAGCTATCTCATGTCCCTGTTTTGTCCTCCTGATTTCCTCTTAAATATACTCCTACTTCCTTTATACTCTTCTAAGGATTCACTCGATCTATCCTGTCTGTACCTGACATATGCTTCCTTCTTTTTCTTAACCAAACCCTCAATTTCTTTCGTCATCCAGCATTCTCTTTACCTACCAGCCTTCCCTTTCACCCTGACAGGAATATACTTTCTCTGGATTCTTGTTATCTCATTTCTGAAGGCTTCCCATTTTCCAGCCGTCCCTTTACCTGCGAACATCTGCCTCCAATCAGCTTTCAAAACTTCTTGCCTAATACTGTCAAAATTGGCCTTTCTCCAATTCAGAACTTCAACTTTTAGATCTGATCTATCCTTTTCCATCACTATTTTAAAACTAATTGAATTATGGTTGCTGGCTCCAAAGTGCTCCCCCACTGACACCTCAGTCACCTGTCATGTCTTATTTCCCAAGAGTAGATCAAGTTTTGCACCTTCTCTCGTAGATACATACACATACTAAATAAGAAAATTGTCTTGTACACACTTAAAAAATTCCTCTCCATCTAAACCTTTAACATTACGGCAGTCCCAGTCGATGTTTGGAAAGTTAAAATCCCCTACCATAACTACCCTATTATTCTTACAGATAGCTGAGATCTCCTTACAAGTTTGTTTCTCAATTTCCCTCTGACTATTGTGGGGTCTATAATACAATTCCAGTAAGGTGATCATCCCTTTCTTATTTCTCAGTTCTACACAAATAACTTCCCTGGATGTATTTCCAGGAATATCCTCCCTCAGCACAGCTGTAATGCTATCCCTTATCAAAAATGCCACTCCCCCTCCTCTCTTGCCTCCCTTTCTATCCTTCCTGTAGCATTTGTATCCTGGAACATTAAGCTGCCAGTCCTGCCCATCCCTGAGCCATGTTCCTGTAATTGCTATGATATCCCAGTCCCATGTTCCTAACCATGCCCTGAGTTCATCTGCCTTCCCTGTTAGGCCTCTTGCATTGAAATAAATGGAGTTTAATTTATTAGTCCTATCTTGTCTCTGCCTGTTTGACTCACTTCTGTTCTCAGCTGTACCCATCTCAGATCGATCTCTTTCCTCACTATCTCCCTGGGTCCCACCCTCCCCCCACCTTACTAGTTTAAATCCTCCCAAGCAGTTCTAGCAAATTTCCCTGCCAGTATATTAGTCCCCTTCCAATTTAGGTGCAATCCGTCCTTCTTGTACAGGTCACTTCTACCCCAAAAGAGATTCCAATGATCCAAAAATGTGAATCCTTCTCCCATACACCAGCTCCTCAGCCATGCATTCATCTGCTCTATCCTCCTATTCCTGCCCTCACTAGTTCGGAGCACTGGGAGTAATCCAGACATTACTACCTTGAGGACCTCCTTTTTAAATTTCTGCCTAACTCTGTAATCTCCCTTCAAAATCTCAACCTTTTCCCTTCCTAAGTCATTGGTTCCAATGTGGACAATGACCTCCTACTGGCCCCTCTCCCCCATGAGAACATTCTGCAGTCTCTGAGACATCCTTGATCCTGGCACCAGGGAAACAACACACCATTCTGCTTTTTCTCTGCTGGTCACAGAAACGTCTGTCTGTATCTCGGACTACAGAAACCCCTAACACAATTGATTTCTTGGAAGCCGACATACCCCTCGTTGCATGAGAGCCAGTCTCAATACCAGAAACCTGACTGTGCTACGTTCCCCTGAGAATCCATCACCCCCTACATTTTCCAAAACAGCATACCTGTTTGAAATGGGTATATCCACAAAAGACTCCTGTGCTAGCTACCTACCTCTCTTACCCTTCCTGGAGTTAACCCATCTATGTGACTGTATCTGAGACTTTCCCCCTTCCTATAACTGCTACCCATCACATACTGTTGCTGTTACAAATTTCTCATCGCTTCTATCTGTCTCTCCAACTGATCCACTCGATCTGATAAAATTCGAATCCAACAGCAATTGTGGCAGATATAATCTGCAGTAACCCTTAAACTCTCTTTAAACTCCCACATCTGACAAGAAGTACATATCACTGCAAAGGCCATTTTTGCTCCTTCACAATCTACAAACCCAGTAAATAACACCATCTTATTCCTCTCCAAACACTGCCTAGATTGCACTCAATGGTGCCTCACAAGTGGTCAGAGTCAGTGAATATATCTTCAAATTTCACAGAATATCACCTGCAGTACTGGCCTGAGAAACCTTTACTGCACTATACCCCACCATTCACCTAAACAAAATCTCCATCAATCAGTACTCATGCATAATATTCAAAGCTTTATGTTATCCTCAGATACTTAGCAGTGCTCTAAGCCTCATGCCCATTTTTCATGGCTTCACAAAGTGCCAGTTATTCAACCCTGACAGGCACTTCACTCAAACACTTTACATCACACTAACAGGCATATTTGCATCTCTCTTGCAAGTTGCAAATGACCAGAACAGCAGGTAATAACCAATGAGGGGACAGGGGCAGCTCTATGTTTTCACTGAGATGAAGGGGAGGGTGTTCACTTGACTGGTCAATGCTGATGTTTGTCCCAGCAATAAGCAAAACCCATGGATCATAATGGTATCCATATTCTTGACTATCATTCTCACATTCCATTTCTACTCATCCAACAGTTCTTCTGATTTAGAAGATACAGATATTTAAGCATGTACTGCGTATTTCCTCTCCTCATTCTCCCTTCACTATAACCCTACCCTTGGGCCATTCCCCTTTCAACATCCCCTTTGATCATCAGAGAAGACAGCAGAACCTGAAAGGTTTTTACTCGCTCTGACTCTCTCTCTCTCTTTCTCTCTCTCTTTTCTGATCAGGTTTTCTCATCATCTCAGAAAAAAAGCACCTCGTAAAAAAAATCACTTGAGAGCTCAAGATATCTCCAAGTTTTGCTATTATTGAAGATACAAGTCAGCATTTCTTCAGCTGCAGCCTCAGGTTTCAAAACTCCTTGGATACCTGAAGGACTCTTAATGATTTGAAAACTGTAACCTTATTTCTCCCTATGTGTACCAGATACTCTCCCTTCTAAACTCATTTCACCAGGAGTGGTGATGGCTGAGTGGTACTATTGCTAGACTATTAATCCAGAAACTCAGCTCATCTCTAGGGATATGGATTTGAATCCCCACTGTGATAGATGGTGAAAAAAAAAGATTAAGAACTTACTGGTGACCCTGAAACCATTGTCAATTGTTGATTGTTGGAAAAACCCTTCTAGCTCACTAGTGCCATTCAGCAAAGGAAATCTACCATCCCCATACTGTCTGCCCTACATGTGACTCCAGAACTACAGCACCATTGTTCAGATTGCCTAGCAGTTGTATCAATCACTACGAAGTCTCAACAGAAAACCATCTGACCACTTGGTATTAACCTAAGCACCAGAAGCAAAATCAGCCCTGTTGAACGTATGAAGTCCTCCTTGCTAACATCTGAGGGCTAGTGCCAAAATTAGAAGAACGAACTCAAAGAACAGTTGAGCTACAGTCTGACATAGTCAAGCTCAGTGAACCATACTTACAACAGTGTTGCAGACACCACAATCACTATCCCTGGATATGTCCTGTCTCAATAGCAGGGTGGTGGTCAAGGGGTATACAGCCAAGAGAGATTTCCTCTGGGAGCCCTCAACATTTACTTTGGACCTCACGGAGTCTCATGGTTTCAGGTTAAACATGGGAAAGGAAACCTCCTGCTGATTACCACGTACTACTCAATTGTTGAATCAATACTCCTCCATGTTAAACACCATTTGGAGGAAGCTCTGGAGGATAGCAAGGGTGTAAAATGTACTCTGGGTGGAGGATTTCAAAGTCCACCAACATGAGTGGGTCAGCAGCAGCAGTATTGATCAAACTGGTTGGGCCCTATAAGACAGAGAAGCTAGACTGAACTTGTGGCAGATGGTAAGAAGGAAAAACATACTTGACCTTATCATTACCAATTTATCAGCTACAGATGCATCTGTCCATGACAGCATTTGTAAGAGTGACCACTGCACAGTCCTTGTGCAGATGAATTCCAGCCTTCACATTCCATTGTGTTCTGTGGCACTATCACCATGCTAAATGGGAAAGAGTTTGACCAAGTTTAGCAACTCAAGACTGGGCATTCATGAGGTGCTTTGGCAATCTGCAAACTTCATGGTCCAGCATATCCCCCCACTCAACCATTATCATCAAACCAGAGGATCAATCCTGGTTCAATGCTGAGTGTATGAGGACACCTCAAATTCAGGTGTCAACCTGGTAGAGCTATGTTAAAGGACTACTTGTGTGCTGAATCACAAGTCATAAACAAAGCTAAGTGATCACACACCAATGGATCAGGTCTAAGCTCTGCTGTCCTGCCACATCTAGTTATGTATGTTGGTGGACAATTTAGCAACTCACTGCAGAAGGAAGCTCCACAGATAACCGCATCTTCAATGATGGAACAGTTTAAAAGGTAAGGCTGAAACATTTGCAGTAATATTCAGCCAGACGTGCTGAGTGGATGATCCATCTCAGCCTCCTCCAGTGGTTCTCAGTACCACAGATGCCAGTCTTTAGCCAATTCAATTCACTCCATATGATATCAAGAAACAGTTGGAGGCAATGGATATGGCAACAGCTGTGAACCTTGACAACATCCTGTCAATAGTACTGAAGACTTGTGCTACGGAACCTGTCGCTGCCCTAGCAAGCTCTTCCAGCATATCATTGATATCCACCTGGCAATGTGGAAAATCACTCAGGTTTGTCCTGTACACAAAAAACTGGGTAAATCCAGCCCGAACAATTACTGCCCCATGTGTCGTCTCTTGATCATCAGCAAAGGGAGGGAAGGTGTCATCAACAGTGCTACCAAGCAACACCTGCTTCGCGATAACCTTCTCAGTGATGCCCAGTTTGAGTTCCGCCAGGACTACCCAGCTATTGACCACATTACAGCCTTGGTTCAAAAGACTGAATTCCAGAAGTGAGATGGAAGTGACAGCTCTTGGCGTCAATGACATGACATTTATTGCCGCATGTGGCAATGAACCTTTTAAAAAATAGAATCAATGGGAATTAGGAGGGCAATGTTTCCATTGGTTGTAGTCATACCTGGCACATAGGAAGATGATTGAGTTTAGATTCTCTACAGTGTGGAAACAGGCCCTTTGGCCCAACAAGTCCACACCGACCCTCCGAAGAGAAACCCACCCGAATCCATTCCCCTACTTTATATTTACCCCACACCTAATACTGTGGGCAATGGCCAATTCACCATACCTGCATACCGGAGGAAACCCACGCAGACACGGGGAGAATGTGCAAACTCCATACAGACAGGCGGGAATCGAACCCAGGGCCCTGATGCTGTGGGCAGCAGTGCTAACCACTGAGTCACTGTGCGGTTGGCGGTCAGCCATTTCAACTCCAGGATCTTTGCAGGAGTTCTTCAGGGTAATCACCTAAGCTTAACCATCGTCAACTGCTTCATCAATGACCTTCCCTCCATCATAAGGTCAAAAATAAGGTTGTTCACCAGTGATCGCATAATGTTCAGCATCATTCACGAACCCCAGGTACAGAAGCAATCCATGTTCAAGTGCAACAAGGTCAGTCCATATCCAGGCTTGGGCTGACAAGTGGCAAGTAACATTCATACCACACTCAAATGCCAGACAATTATCATCTGCAGTAAGATAATCTAACCAGCGCCTGTATTTGGTGTTACTATCACTGAGTCCCCCACAATCAACATTGTGGGTGTTACTATTCACTAGAAATTCACCATATAAATGCAATGGCCACAAGAGCACATCAGGGGCAAGGTGAGTGTCTCACCTCCTGACTCCCCCAAAGTCTGTCTATCATCTATGAGGCACAAGTCATAAGTGTGATGGAATATTCTAAACTTGCCTAGATGGTTGCAGCTCCAACAACACTCATGAAGCTGGGCACCATTCAGGATAAAGAGCCAGCTTGATTGGCACCACATCTACAAGCATCCATTCCTTCCACCGCTGATGCTCAACAACAGCAGTTGAAAATCGTCAAACACCATCTTCCAAACCCATAAACTGCTTCCATATAGAAGGATAAGGGCAGCAGATACTTGCAAGTTCAACTCTAAGCCATCCACCATCCCAACTTGGAAATATATCACCATTTCTTCACTGTTGCCAGGTCAAAATCCTGGAATTTCATCTCTAGCCATATTGTGGGTCAACCTACAGTGCATGGACTACAACTATTCAAGAAGGCAGCTCATTACCACTGTTTCAAGGGCAGTCAGAGATGGGCAATAAATTCCTATATGCTTGCTGGTGAATAAAAATGATCATGTAAGTGTATGCATGTATGCATGTATGGACACGTGTGCATATGTATGTTGTTACTTTATTGACTGCTATTAAGTTTTAAACTTTGTTTTTGTCAATCAGGAAAGCCTTGATAATTGGATCCTTTATTTTCTGATGAGCCACATTGTAATTGAAATCAACATATTTGTTGCCATGAACCAAGATGAGATTAAGAAGCAGGGAGCCAATACCCCCTCCTTATCTGGTTTGTAACAATGGCTTTATTCACCTTTTCAGCCATTTGCAATTTCATTTTAGCTCTTTAAGAAATGGGAGCACGACTAGGTTGTTTACCACTTCCAGCCTCCTCTGCCATTTAATAGGATCTTGGCTGATCTGACACTCCTCACTTCTTTTTTTTAGATTTAGATTAGATTACTTACAGTGTGGAAACAGGCCCTTCGGCCCAACAAGTCCACACCGACCCGTCGAAGCGCAACCCACCCACACCCATTCCCCTACATTTACCCCTTCGCCTAACACTATGGGCAATTTAGCAAGGCCAATTCACCTAATCTGCACATTTTTGGATTGTGGGAGGAAACCGGAGCACCCGGAGGAAACCCACGCAGACACGGGGAGAATGTGCAAACTCCACACAGACAGTTACCTAAGGTGGGAAATGAACCCGGGTCTTTGGCGCTGTGAGGCAGCAGTACTAACCACTGTGCCCACTTCTGTGGCCTTTCCCCGTAGCTCTCAATTCCTCCATGATCAAGAATCTATCCATCTTGTCCTTCGACGTGAGTTCAAATTCCATCACTTAATTTACATTTAATGAATAAATCTCGATTTTAAAAGGTACTCAATAATGGTGACTTGAATCTGTCATTAATTGCTGTGAAGACACAGGAGGTTTATTCTTTAACGTAGGAAATCTCCCATCATTACCTGGTATGGCCATTTAGACTCATAGTAATGTGTCTGACTCTTAACTGCTCTTTGAAGTTGCTTGGCACAAGCATAATTAGGAATGGGGAGCAAATACTAGCTTTGCCAAAATGCTCACACCTAAAAGAGAAAAAAATCTGACTCATATTGGTCACTAAGGTTCAGGCAGGAGAACTGAACACCCTGGATGTCCCTCTTCCAGCGTTTGACCTGTTCTGCTCTACAACTCATCTTCTATTCCAAGCAGAATGCCTATGAGGGCACTTGTGTTTCCTTTGATATCTGCCACATGATTCCCTGTTGCGTTTTCCAATTTCAAGAAACTCTAGAAAATTTCAAACATTTATACAGTCAAAGCATCAGCCAATAGAAACCAGTCAGCAGCCAAATTGAAAGTAGTTGATGCCCCCTTTCAATAGAATGTAATGGGATTTCTTTCCATTGCTGAGTACGTGTTCAGTTATATATGATTAAGAGATGATGTTACCCGGCACGGTGAACACCAAAATGGCAGCATTGGCATCAAATATGCATTACAAACTGACTCACAGCTTGTCTTCCCAGCTTCAAATGCTGTTGGTGGATGCTAAGACCTTTACTATCATGGCACCCAGCATGATTAACTTCAGGTACTGGATTTTGGACAAGGCCCGATGTGGGTTTGGAGCAGAGATTGCCCAAAACTTCCAACAGCAACCAGCAGCCTGACTTCCCAGTTCCATCCTTTGTATAATCTGTTTTGCAAATTCTTGTCTGGAGATTCATGATAAAGGGCTTATGCCTGAAACGTTGACTCTCCTGCTCCTTGGATGCTGCCTGATCTGCTGTGCCTTTCCAATACCACATGTTTTGACTCTGATCTCCAGTATCTGCAGTCCTCACTTTTCTCCATTGTCTGGGATAGCAAGACTACCCATCGCCTTGCTGTTTAGACTCACTAAAAGCCTCACTCAACCCAATCTAAGGAGGATGAATGCTTTTTCTGGTACACAATGGCAGACCGAAGGTTGGAAGTACAGATAAGACTAGAAGCACACCCTGCCTACTTGGCTTCTGTAGTCAAAGTCCCCAAAGAAGAAAACCCAACCTCAGCTTCACACCTCAAAGCAGATATGATGTCTAGTCTGTATATGTCTTAATTAAACTTTTTAAGACATCATTTGGCATCTCCCTGTTGAAGCCTCCTCCCAATTATTTCAGGCAGAAGTTAGAAGGTTTTGGATTGAACATCCAGCTTTGAGATATGGATCGATCCTAATTCATCAGGGAACCTATGTCCATTCCAAAAAAAGGGATGGTTCTGTAAAAGTTCAGAGAATTGATTAAACTAATGATTCTAAAAGGTTAATATTGGACAGAGCATTAAGTATCTTAAGAAACATTCTCTTCAAGATGTCCAACCCAGTATTCTATTTGGTCTGTCTCTGAAATTAAAGCTGCTGGTCAGTATTATTTCTCCTGCCATTTTTCCTTATGTGATTACAGAGGAAAATCACCGAACAAGATCTCAAGGTCGCATAAAAACATGACATCAAAAGAGGTAAGTGAATTCTGATTATCTGTATTGAAGAACATGTGAAAACGCTGACAAAAACAAAGAAACACAAGCACCTCAAGCAACAACAACTGGATTTTTTTTAACATAAGGGTTAGTTACACAGCCCTTTGCAAAAGTAAGTGCTTGATCCCATCACTTTACTAGGGCATTCATGAAACAAAATGGCAGAGAAAGTAAACACATCTGTGAGGCGGTGCAACTGTTATTCTATTGCAACACTGCGTTGAGCAGACACTGACAAATGCTCCTGTGATTATAGAAAATGTTCAGGACCTTGCTTAATGCTTGGATTTCATATATTTATGTAATGGTAAGGGTTTAGTCCTTCTCAGTTTAATCTGCAACTTGGAGAATGCAAAGATTGTTTTGTTTAAATAGCAGACACATCAAATTTATAGATTGAAACAGACTCTCTGGTAGGGCATAGCCGTAGATCAGTATGGCTTCCCTTGTTTCAGGTCAAATTGATTATCTGAATAATCAATCAGAACAAAAGACTGCCCGCCCGATTCATTCGGATAATTGAGTTTCTTCTGTATTTATTATTTTAACTGTAAGGATTTTCAATTATACAGTATCTCAAAGCTCTTTCATTCCCTTTCCCAAGACAATTATTCAATCGCAAGCTGAAGAAACATAAACATTATATTCATTGTATGCCATAAAACCTATAGCAGATGATGTAAAAGCTTGTTAAAAATGTAAACGATGGCACAGAGACATTTCATAAAATTCTACTAGCTTTTGACAATAGTGTTAATGTCAGAATTATTTTTCCTTTAAAGCAGAATTTAGCAGAAGAGTTGAGCTTTCAAGGGAATCAACAGGTAATTAAGTTAATGATCTCTATAGACTAATGGATAGTAACAGGACCAAAGGTTACGAGGAGAAGACAGGAGATTTAGGTTGAGAAATATATTAGCCATATTGAATGCCAGCAGACTCGATGAGCCAAATAGCCAAATTCCACTCTTATATTTTAAGGCCTTATGATATCTGAGTCTATGGAGTTTTGAAATCAGAATGCATAAGAGGCAGAATTGTTATTGGAAATACTGTTAAGCCTTTGTAAGCTAAACGTTTAATTAAAACATATACTGAAACAAGTCCATTGCTTATCTTTTAGGATGTGGAGCTGAGGTTGGGTAACTCTTCTTCAGGGGGATTTTGGCTGCACCAGCCAAGCAGGCAGGGTATTACAGTTCAAAGAAGATTTGACTTTGGAGATAAGTATTCAGATTATGCAGAAAGAAAAACCTGTGAAGAATGTTAAAAATCACACAACACCAGGTTATACTCCAACAGGTTTATTTGGAAGCACTAGCTTTCGGAGTGCTGCTCCAAATTTATTGCAAATTCGCTATAAATTCTGTGTCCTATCATCTTATACTCAACAAACACCAGATGAAGGAGCAGCACTTTGAAAGCTGGTGCTTCCAAATAAACCTGTTGGACTATAACCTGGTGTTGCATGATTTTTAACTTTGTACACCCCAGTCCATCAAAGACACTGCCAAATCCTGTGAGGAATCACAGAGTAATTCAGAGAAAAAGAAGAAAACCATTTTTTACAGGAGACCAAAGAGTCCATTCAGTATTTACACACACACACACATATATATATATATATATATATATATATATATGTGTATGTATATATACATTTTAAAGCCACTAGAGGCACACAGACCTAGCCAACACAGAAAAAAGCAGATGTTAAGAATGTCAGTGCGATGGGTCGTGGAAGTTTCACAGACAAAAACAATGCTTAATTATTAAAAGAAGAAAGCTTTAGGTCACTTCCAGAAGATGTGTAGAAATAGGACAGACCTAACAGAACAGTGAAGAGTCAAAAGACTACCTATCCATAATTGATAATGTAGTATTGCCACCAATGTTAGAAAAGGGACCCAAAGCATTCATAAAGAAAATTGGTGATCAATAGAATTTGTTTATGTCACTGGACATTTCCTTAATTTTAAATTTGATATAGGGCTGAGTGTTGTTGCCGAATCAGACGATGTACTATAGATATCGAAACAGAAGTTACAGCCTCCAGATGAATCTCCTTTGTCCAGTTGGAACAACTTTCAAGATTAGTAATACGCTGCAGGCTAATAGTATCGAGGTGTAAAGACTGTGGCTATAATTAACAATCAAGAAGTCTCATAGTTTGAGGTATGTGTTTCTTAACTTCCACATTCATGAAACAGTAGGAGTAGAACAGTAAACATGTCAGGTTATGCCATTTCTGTCCAAGATTCAAACCAGCTAGAGAACATTGATCCAGGAACAAAGAATTGTTGAATTGGTCAAGGGGCAACCTTGTGCTTCCTAGACTCATGATGGAACTCTAAAAGAGCAAAGAACTAATTGAGATCATCTACATTGGCATAAGAAAATTAATTCATACTATCAATATGATGGAAATCTGTGATGACACAGGGTTGGCAGAAGCCTTTCCTCTCACCACTGAAGAGAATTCAGAGGACCAAAAAGTGTGCAACAAGATGTGAGCAAGGAGAAAAATAATGAGCAGCACAACTAACTTTGATTCACTGCTCAATCTTTAACTGACATTCATTAGGCACCAATAGAAGCTTATGAATAAATTATAATAGAAAACTCAAATTTTATCTTAGGTGATGAAGCAAGTTCAAGACAATTCTTCATATTCCAAGAAGGAATTAACAGTACCAATGACAGAGCCAAGTCAACAGTAATCTGCAATTAGCATGACTGAGGATATGAGCGTGTTGAGTTCACTAATAAGACAGAGGGCAAATGAGGGTGTTCAACATAATCCACAAGTTGATACGAAGAGATTATATACATCATTTCAGATATAAGGATAAAAGAACTTAAGAGCAGGAGTAGATAATTCAATCCCTCGGGCCTGCTCCGCCATTCAATACGATCATCTTACCTAGGCCTCAAATTCACTTTCCTGCCCAGTTTCCATAATTCTTCAACTCATTACTAATTTAAAATATCTGTATCACCTCCTTACATTCACTCAATGTCCCAGCATTCACTCTACACTGGGGTAGTGAAGTCCACAGATTCATAACCTTTTGCGAGAAGTAATTTTTCCTCATTTCTGCTACCCCTTATTCCAAAACTCTTTCCCAATTGCTCCACAAAAGAAAGCATCTTTTCTACCTTTACTTTGTCAAACTCATTTAGCATCTTATACACCTCAACTTGATGTCCTCTCCATCAACCTACCTCCTCTGAAATGACTCCAATGCAATTACATCCCTCCTCTAGTAAGGGGACCAAATCTGGATGCAATACTTCAGGTGAGTGTCTCATTAATACCTTGTACAGTTGCAGCAACAATTCCTTACTTTTATACTCTATTGCTTGATATATTTAAGAAGGAGGATAGATACAGAGGAAAGAGAAATGGTGTGGACAAAGCTAGAGATAACCAATTTACATAAAAAAAACAAGATTTCTTCATTCAGAGGGAAGACTCAGAAATTTTGAACTGTTGGCAATGCTGTTTGCTTTTAATCCTCCTCTCTTAACACTTAATTGGACTACAGCACAATCCCAAATATGACAGAAAATAATTGAACCTGCAAATGGATTGGAATGCAGACAGTTTTTGATGCCAATCATTTCTGGAAAGTGGTGTGAAATCTCACTCAGTCCAGAGTGTCTTTCTGTGTTGTGACTCAGAAAACATGACTGAACAGCTTACCTAATACAATTCTGACAACACAAGAAATTTTCCTTTTCAAAGACTTCAGGCAAGAACATCCCCAGGGCAGATTTCACAATTGATTGAATGAAGATATTGATGAAGAAATGCAATTTTATGTTCAGTTTGTAGCAAAAAACTTTGCATTAAGCTGAAGGGTGTGAGTACATGGCTGGCATAATATTGTTTTTTTGTTAAGGCACTTTCAACATTTATTATTTACAAAGGATTTACTTGCTTAAAATACATTTGCTAGAGGAGGAAAGGAATACCATACCAACTTGTTCATAGATCTGTAACATTTATTTAATTTTGATTTTTGGGACTATGTCATGAGCAAATTGATTGCTTTGATTTTATACTTTACAACAGTGACTATTCTTCAGGAGTACTTCATTGGCTGTGAAGTGCTATCAACACTCAGAGGTCATCATGATACTGTATAAATACAAAAGCCACAAAATTCTGCTCGAGAGCACTGCTGGTTTCTATGCTAAAGGACTGCAGAGTTTTAAAAGTGACAGTACAGACAGTGCACATCCAATGACTACAGGCATTAATTGTGGCGGTCCTCATGCAGAGATGGGAAAATGTATAAAATTGGGAGTATCATGAAGCAGGTTATAGTCCAACAGGTTTAATTGAAATCACAAGCTTTTGGAGTGCTGCTCCTCCATCAGGTGAAAGATTCACTTTTTGAAGGAGCAGCGCTTTGAAAGCTTGCAGTTTCAAACAAATCTGTTGGACTATAACCTGCTGTCACATGACTTCTGATCCTTTTCCACTCTAGTCCAACACTGGTTTCTGCACATTATGGAAAAAGTATATGCAATATATGCACCGCAGTGAATAAGATGTGTGGGTGGGAGCTGCAACTTTCGGGTACAGGAGCAATAGCATTTGATGGAACTTATGTTCAGTGTAGGACTGGAAGAAACACTTTTATACTTCTATGATCCATGTTCAATAAAGTATTGCTTTGTTTGGTTTTTACAAGCTTTACTTGTAGAATACAGTCGTCTTCAAGGTGTTGATTTACTGAGTGCACCCTGCGTATAAGGTTTATCAAATATTGTGATTTGGGGAGTTAGGTTCTAAAACAGAGGTAAATGGGTTTTGGTTTTCATTTATGTGCAAATGACTTGTTTAGGGTCAAAAACTCAATTACTTTTTAACATGGCATAAAAATAGCCTTTCCCAAAAAGCCAAAAAGCATTTGACTTAAGCTAGGTATCTAAGCAATCCATCTGCTGAGCTATTTGCTAAAGTATTTACTAAGTTAAGATTTATAACCCAGATAGAAATAGATAAAGTCCAATCAGGAGCTCAGAGTCACATCAGCAGAAGGGCAGTTTATTTCTTGTTAGTCTCCAGGCCCTCGGAGCTGGAAAGAAGACTTAAGCTGTTTTTGCAGTGCAAGTCAACAGGCCTGGAGATAGCCTTGAATCTTTTCTTTCTTCTTTTCTTCTAATTCAGTGAGTTAGCTTGTTTCTGTCTCTCAGGGAGAGATGGTAACTGAGAATATGATATCTCACGAATGTACAGAAATTCTCTCAAAGGAAACCTTAACAGGCGAGTAAGATATCATGGGGTGAAGAGTAAGAGTGATAATTCACTGGGGGTGGGTATGTGCTGAGGTCTTTCCAAACGATCATATATATGTGTGCGTAATTTTGTTTTTCCTGTGTGTAATAAACGTTCATGTTCTTTTGTTATAAGTACATTGCAGCATCTTGCGAATATATTCAGGTGACTGACAGCTAGAGTAAAAAAATTGTGGAAATAAAAACTTATCATCTATCAAGCCAGGTGTTGCTGTGAAATCTGACTTGGTGAATATTACTATCAGCTGCTGTCTTAGGAAACTTCATGTTCATACCTGAATTAAACACGGAGAGAAGACACCCACTTCACTGATTTTTCAAATAGCAGATTCCCCACTCCCAGTGCTAATAATGAAAGGGATGTGCTCAACAGGGAAGCCAGATGCAAAATGGTAGGATGGATTTGTGCTTCCAAAAGGCCATACTTTGACCAGCTGTTAGACTAGTTATTGCCCTCAAAACGTGGATGTTGCGCACCCAAATTGAGAGGCTTATATAACTCCATAAACAGGGAAGTGTG
This sequence comes from Chiloscyllium plagiosum, assembly GCF_037043375.1. NCBI lineage: Eukaryota > Metazoa > Chordata > Chondrichthyes > Orectolobiformes > Hemiscylliidae > Chiloscyllium > Chiloscyllium plagiosum. The sequence continues at coordinate 18,632,301 of NW_028270143.1, forward strand.
AAGTAAGAGGTGAGTATATGTCAGTAAGTACACAGTTAATAAGGTAACCATGATATGGGCAGAGACAAAAGTCTCAGGCTGGAGATGGTGGAAGAATCGACACTCTGTGATAGATTGGTTGTATTGAGATAAGAAAGAGTCAGAATTATTTTGCCGTGCTAATGTTCAGGTTGCTAGTAGAGTACAGCAAATAAGGGCGAGCCAATTAGTTCAAAACTGTAAGTTGACAGGGACAAACCTAGCCTTCGATTAAGGGGGGACTGGACCATGGTGCATACCTCTGCTGCAATTGCAAACTCCAGTGACAAACAGCAAAGAAGCAACTGATGGCAAGGATTCAAAAAATAATGACCTGCAAACTCGCAGTGTGCAAACATTACCGAGCACCACCCTCAGTGAGAAGTAAGTGAAAGAGAACAACACTGATACAGGTGGAAGCAGCAAAGAGCTTCAGAAGGAATTCAGGCTTCAGGAGCAGTGAAGAACTTGAAAGGATTTTGAAGGATTTTGAGGCCAGGTAGACCTGAGATATAAGGTCTGTGGAAGCAGAGCAATGTGGCAAGCTAAAGCTGTCAATACCCACGGAGCAACCAGCAACACCACCCCAGCAGTTCATGCACATCAAGGATCTGCAACAAACACAAGGATGGGAGATCTAAAGACACCAGTTGAAAGGTACAGATCAGTGTTCAAAGTATAAACAAACGTCGGAAAGTACCTGAAAGTACCAAGGTCCATAATTCCACAGGCTCGCCACCCTCTGAGTGAAGAATGTCTCCTCATCTCAGTCCTAGAAGTTTTATCCTTCTCCTTAAACTTAAGACCCCTGATTCTGGGCTCCCCCATCATCAGAAACATACTTTCTGCATCTAACCTGTCCAGTACTGCTAGAGTCCCAGTGACTGATGACATGGTCAACACTGCTGCCTCCCAGTACCAGGGACCCAGGTTCGATTCCAGCTTCGGGCAACTGTCTGTGTGGAGTTTGCACATTCTCCCTGTGTCTGTGTGGGTTTCCTCTGGGTGCTCCGATTTCCTCCCACAATCCAAAGATGTGCAGGTTAGGTGAATTGGCCATGCTAAATTGCCCATAGTGTTCAGGGATGTGTAGGTTAGGTGCATTAGTTATGGGTAAATGTAGAGTAATAAGGTAGGGAAATGGGTCTGGGTGGGATGCTCTTCGGAGGGTCAATGTGGACTTATTGGGCCAAATGGTCTGTTTCCACACTGTAGGAATTCTAGGACATGTTCACGAAGCAACAAGCCTGTAAGAACACAGCTTCATTTATTTTAATTCACTCAGGGAATGTGAGCATCACTAGCTGGTCCAGCATTTATTGCCCATACTTAAATGCCCAGAGGGCAGTTAAGTGTCACCTGCATTGCTGTGTGTCTGATCTCACACAAAGTGCGATTAAGGAAACGGTGGCAGATTTTGTTTCCTGAAGAGCATCAGTGAAACAGATGGATTTTTATAATATTACACAAAGATAACATGATTGCGATCTGAATTAAAATTTCACCAACCTCCGTGATAAGGATTGGAACCCATGTCACAGAACGCTGGTCTAGTGTTCTGGATTGCTGGTTCAGTGATATCATCACTGCGATAACACCTCCCTGGAAATATTGTTAAACACATTTGACACTTCAGTCCAAAGAAAGATATAATAATAAACTGTGCAAAGTTTACCAGATGAATCAAAATGAAATGGATCTATGGACATATTCATAAATGATTTTTAGAGATTTACAAGATAATACATGGCTTGGAAAGAGTGGATGCTAAGAAATTGTTTCCGTTAGGCAGGGAGACTAGGACTCGTGGGCACAGCCTTAAAATTAGAGGGGGTCAATTCAGAACAGAAATGCGGAGACATTTCTTGAGCCAGAGAGTTGTGGGCCTGTGGAATTCATTGCCATGGAATGCAGTGGAGGCCGGGACGCTAAATGTCTTCAAGGCAGAGATTGATAAATTCTTGATGTCACAAGAAATTAAGGGCTACGGGGAGAATGCGGGTAAGTGGAGTTGAAATGCCCATCAGCCATGATTGAATGGCGGAGTGGACTCGATGGGCCGAATGGCCTTACTTCCACTCCTACGTCTTATGGTCTTATGGTCTTAAATAATTATTGTGGATTTGAAGCTTTGAGAGATTCATGAACAGAGATTTATTGGTGTAATCGATAGCACCTTATGAGATCCTTTACAGTCAAAAGACGACCTGACTCTAGAACAAGACACCAATTACATGAAGCAGGGCCAACAGTCAGGGCAAAACTGGAGCATACTTCTGGAAACACCACCACTTACGTTGGATCTGGTGACTAGTAGGCTCAAAGATGCTGGTTCTTCCTTCAGAAAGTCTTTAGAAAACATCTACCAAAACTGCCAAAACAGCAGGAAATGGCGCCTTCACGATATTGCTGTGATTGATTACATTGTGGTGTTTAAAAACCACACATTGTGAGCTGGCAGAAATTTGGTGGGGGGTTGGGTGGGAATGGGATCAACACATTGTGTTTGTGAATAGTGAGTTAACTTAAAGAAACAAAAACAGAAATTGCTGGAGAAACTCAGCAGGTCTGGCAATAGAACTGTTTCTGAAGGGTCACTGAATCTGAAATGTTAACTTTACTTTCTCCCTGTGGATGCTGCCAGACCTGCTGAGTTTCTCCAGCAATATCTGTTTTTGTTTCAGATTTCCTCATCCAACCATTTCTTCACTTTAACTTGAAGAAATACTGCAAATCAGGAAACATCTTTACAAGAAGACAAGTACAATCATCTGCTCATGTAAACGTCCTTGAGAGAGGATCAGCAAACTTTCTGGGACAAATTAAGGATCCTGAAAACAAGTTCTAGTCAGTGATATTCAAGGTAAAAGAGTCCATGTCAGAATTTAAGTTAGGTGCAGGAACCTTTTGGAATGTTTAACAATTGGAATTCAGCCAACTAAATGAAACTGCAAAGGTTTGGTGCACAGACTTGAAGAAACAAGAATGGATTACTACAGTTCTTCCCCTGAAGATAATATGATTCCTGAAATTCTTTGGCTCACATATTTCAATGGGCTAAAGTCATTTCAACCACCTAACTTTGAGTTGAAGGAAGGACAATGCTGACTGCAATGATTACCCAGAAGATTAAAAGTTCTAATGAGCAGTTACTTTGCATCTAACATTGACCAGTCTGTCCCGAAGCATATCCCATGCGCTTGACAGTGATATCGAGTAACAACCCCGAGGCACAAATTGCTGTTTGAAATATCACAATGCTTTATTACACTGGAAGCAACTTACTAATGAAATACCATAGCTACCACAAACCAAACTATCATCATCTGCATCTGGGACATTACCACTTGTCCTCAGGTTGTTCAGGACTGGTGCATGGGTATACTTCTTGAAGTCCCAGCTCTGTGTTGTCTGCTGGACAGTTGGTTCTTATCTTTCTCTGTGTGTTTTCCTTCTCCACGTCTGACTTCTTGAAAGTTATTCTCTCTCTCTGTCTTCAGGTTCTCCTACCTTAATTGGTTGTAAGTCTTCCTTTCCTCCTTCTTCTTTTCCTGCCAGTGGAATTGGACTCACTCTCAATGAATAATGTGAGTTTGGCAAGACCACTATAAAACTTTGGGAGCATTATTCAGCAGCAACATAATCCTTGTCAATCCCATTAGAAAACCAACTCAGTTGAAGAATTCCTAAAATCCAATAGTATCGGAGACATACAAATAACTCTTGGTATAGTCAAAAAGTGGGGAAATTCCTATAAAACCTATCAATGATCAAAGAACCAATATGAGATCTATTTTAAACTGTATTTGGGACATAGAACATAAAAAAGGTATTCAAGCAGATTGAAGAGATGCTTATTTCCTCAGACATACTAAAACATATGATTCAATGCATTCAATAATCATTATAACCATTACATAATCCACAGGGCTATGTGCAAGTTTTGCAAATCTAAGATAATGGCAAACAAAGGAAAATTTTTGTCACAAAAGCAGTATCATATAATTTGAATCTTTGGTCATAATGTGGGTCTGTTAAAACCATCTGATCAGCCAGTCTATAATCCTCCTGCAATTTAAGGCTCTTCTCCTCATTATTTATCATCCCATCAATTTTTCCATCACCCATGGACTTACTGATCAACCCTCCTTCATTCAAGTCTAAATCATTTTTATACACTGCAAACAGCAAGAGTTCAACAGTAAAGAGGAAATAGCAAATATTCAAGAAGAGATGGTGATAGAAAACAAGAAACTATGTGCAGAGGGATCTTGGAGTCCATGTACATAGATCTCTGAAAGTTGCCACTTGGGTTGATAGTGCTCTTAAGAAGGCATACAGTGTGTTTGATTTTATTGGTAGAGGGATTGAGTTCCAGAGCCATAATGTCATGCTGCAACTGTACAGCGGTCACTCTTAGAATATTGTGTACAGTTCTGGTTGACCCATGACAGGAAGGATGTGGAAGCATTGGAAAAAGTGCAGAGGAGATTTACCAGGATGTTTTCTGATCTGGAGGGAAAGTCTTATGAGGAAAGGCTGAGAGACTTGGGTCTGTTCTCATTGGAGAGATCAAGGCTAAGAGGGGATTTGATAGAGACATACAAAATGACCAGAGGATTAGCTAGGGTAGACAGTGAAAGTCTTTTTCCTAAGATGATGACATCAGCTTGTAGGAGGGGCCTTAACTGCAAATTGAAGGGTGATAGATTTAAGACAGATGTCAGAGGCAGGTTCTTTACTCAGAGAGTGGTAAGGATGTGGAATGCCCTGCCTATCAATGTAGGTAACTTTGGGACATTTAAACAATCCTTGGATAATAAGCACATGAATGATGATGGGATAGTGTAGGGGGATGGGCATAGATTCATTCACAGGTCAGCGCAACATCAAGGGTCAAAAGGCCTGTTCTGCACTGTCTTGTTCTATATTCTATGTTAGCTCGACGTCTCTTTCGGGGAAAATGCTAGAATCGATCATTGAAGAAGTTATAGCTACAGATTTCGAAACCACTCAAGGTGATTGGGAAGAGTACACATGTTTTTTTAAAAAAAGGAAAACCACATTTACCTATTTATTGGAATTCTTTGAAGCAGTAAGGTGCTGTGGATAAAAGGGTGCATGTAGATGTAAAAACTGAAAAAAAACGGAAAATGCTGGAAATCAGAAACAAAAACAAATTGTTGGAAAAGCTCAGCAGGCCTGACAGGATCTGTGGAGAGAAATCAGAGTTAATGTTTCGGATCCAGTGACCCTTCCTCAGAACTTGAAATCCTGAGCTTGTAGATGTGTTGTACTTCAATTTTCAGAAGGTACTTAACAAGTTATTGCGTAAAAGGTTATTGCATGATGTCCAAGCTCATGGTATACAGGTAACGTATCAGCATGGATAGTAGATTGGCTTGTTGGCAGGAAACAGTACGCATTAATATGTCTTCTTTCTGATTGGCAGACTGTGATGAGTGAAGCACCGTAAGTGTTTCTGCTAGTGCTTCAGGTTTTTATAAATTATCTCAATGATTTAGATGAGGGGAATAAAAGTATGGTAAGTGTATTTGCAGATGACATAAAGATAGGTAAGCAAGTTACATTGTGAAAAGAACTTAGAAGTATGCCAGCAGTTATAGATGGGTAAGAGTGTGCAGACAACAACCTGGAAGATGGAGCATAAAGTGAGGAAGTGTGAAGTTATTCACTTGGGCAAGACAAATAAAAAAACTCAGGATATTATTTAAATGAAAAAAGGTAGCAGAATTTTGAGATGTAGATTTAGATTTTCCAGTGCTTAAGTCACTAAAAGTTTACTGATGACACCACCACTGTTGTTTGGATCTCAAATAACCACGAGACAGAATACAGGAAAGAAATTCAGGACTTAACAGTGTGGTGCAAAAGTAACAATCTCTCCATCAATGTCGGCAAAACAAAGGAGCCAGCCATTGACTTCAGGAAGCAGAATGGCAGGCGTGCCACTCGCTACATCAATGATGCCGAAGTGGCAATGGTCATGAGCATCAAGTTCCTGGGAGTGATGATCACCACAATCTGTTCTGGTCCACCCACATCGACACAAGGGTCATGAAATCACATCAATGTTTCTACTTTCTGAGGAGGCTAAGAAAATTCAACAGGTCCCCAAAGCCTCTTCCCAATTTTTACAGATGCACCATAGAAAGCATCCTATCTGGATGCAGCACAGAGTGATATGGCAACTGCTCTTCCCAAGACCACAAGAAACAACAGAGAATCGTGAACACAGCCCAGTCCATCATGCAAACCAGCCTTCCATCCATTGGCTCCATCCATACTTCCAACTGCCTCAGGAAAGCAACCAACATGATTAAAGATCCCTCCCACTTCTGTTATACTCTCTTCCACTCTCTTCTGTCGGGTAGAAGATATAAAAGTTTGATCACACGTACGAACAGAATCAAGAACAGCTTCTTTCCCGCTGGTATCAGACTTTTGAATGGACCTTCCGAAGGTTAATTCTGATCTCTGTCTCTGCACATTCTCTGCGGATGTGACATGGTATACTACCCTCTGTTCTGCAACCCTGATGCACTTTGTGTGGTATGATCAGCCTGTATAGCACACAAAACAACACTTTTCATTGTATCTCAGTAGATATGACAATAATAAATCAAACTCAAACTCAGCACTAATATCCAAGTGCTGAAAGTAAGTAATATGGTGAATATAATACTATTCTTTACTGTGGAAGTACGAATGAAGTGAGACCACTTCAATGTGCAGTTTTGGTTTTCTTTATATGGATATGTATTGGAGGCGGTTTAGAGAAGGTTTCTTAGATTGACATCAGGAATAAGCAGCTTGTCTAATGAAGATAGCTTGGACAGACAGGTTACATTTTCACTGGAGCTTTGAAGAGTGAGGAATGACAACATAATGTCCTGGTCAGATTTAGCAAGGTGGATGTGAAACGGATGTTTCCTCTTGTGGGTGAGTTCAGAAAATAGGTTGCATTCTAATGATGCTTTGGACATAAACCCTTCAACAGGCTTTTGTCCGAAATGTTGATTCTCCTGTTCCTCGGACGCTGCCTGACCTGCTGTGCTTTTCCAGCGCCACACTCTTGACTCTGACTCTCCAGCATCTACAGTCCTCACTTTCTCCTACATTGTAATGATGACCGGTCTTCCTGATATTTATTTACAGAATATAAGTTCAAAATTTCTGGTTGAGACAAAAGCTGGAAATGTAATGAACCACCCCAAAAGGATCATATAGCACTTCAAAAGGACTTAAACAGGTTGCTGCAATGAATGAACAAGTGGAAAATGAGGTTTAATGTAAAAATATGTGATTTGATTCACAGCAACATAGGAGAGAGGAGCAGGGGCAGGTCATTCCACTCCTTGAGCCCATTCCACCATTCAATATGACCATGGCTGAACATCAAACTCTATACCTTTCTCCCACCTCCCCCATGCCCCCCTCCCTTTAACTACAGAAGTTATATCAGCTTCCATCTTGAAAATACAATGTTTTAGACTCGACCATTTGCTGTGGTAATGAATTCCACAGGCTCACCACCCTCTGAGTGAAGAATGTCTCATCTCAGTCCTAGAAGTTTTATCCTTCTCCTTAAACTTAAGACCCCTGATTCTGGGCACCCCCACCATCAGAAACATACTTTTTGCATCTAACCTGTCCAGTACTGCTCGAGTTTTATAGATTTCTATAACAATCTCCCTCATCCTTCTGAATTCCAATGAATACAATCCTGACTGACTCAATCTCTCCTCATACGTCAGTCCTATCAGCCCAGGAATCAATTTGCTAAACCTTTGCTCACTCCCTCAATAGCAAGCATGTCCTTCCTCATATGAGGAGACCAAAACTGCACACAATATTCCAGATGTGGCCTCACTAGTGCCCTGATAATTGTAGTAAAGCCGTCCTTGTTTCTCTATTCAGATCCTTGCATTGTGAAAACCAACATATAACTTACCTTCTTTACTGTTTGATGCACCTGTCTAGTTATTTTCAACGACTGGTGCACAAAGACACCCAAATCTTACTGAACAATCTCCTTTCTCAATTTACAACGTTTACGTTATAATCTGTCTTCATATTTTCACTACCAAAGTGGATAGCCTCACAGTTATCCACACTATACTGCATCTCTGTACCCTCCTCATTGTTCACCTTTTCACCCAGCTTTTTGTCACATTAATTTTGGTAGGATGAATACAGTAGAGACTGGACAAATGCATAGCTTCAGAAGGCAGCATCCGAGGAGCAGGAAAATCGATGTATAAGAACACAAACAACTGCAATTTCCTCACAAGCCGGACATCATTCTGACTCGGAATTATATTTACAATCCCTCAAAATCCTGGAAATGACTCTCTAACAGCACTGTAGGTATACCCACACCACATTGACTGCAGAAAGCATCGCACAGTCACTTCCTCAAAGACAATTAGAGATGGACAATAAATGGTAGCCAGGTCAGCAATTTCACATCCATGAAGGAATAATAAAAAGACTTGCATTGAAAATGGATCATTGCAAATGCAGAGCAGTTTGAGAGTGGTTAATAAAGTACATGGAATCCTGGGATTTATCAATATGGCATGGAGTACAAAATGTAAGAGGATTTTGTTAAACCTGCATGGGACATATGTTTGACTTCAGCTGGAGTATTGTAGCTAGTTCTAGAAAGATATGAAGGCACTAGAAAGGAAACTGTAAAGATTTATAAGAATGGTACCAGAGATGAGAAACTCAAAATTTAGAGGTTGACCAGAAGCATAACACAAAGATAAAACATGATACTTTTGTTTTATTTAGAAAGGGTTATACTAATACAAATTATGTGTTTTCCATAATTCTACTTCTAAAGTTCTGAACTAAAACGATCTTTGTTTTTTTGGGTCTCCTCAAAGAGGCTCCAGCTGCTAGAATGCTGAACACTAGAACTGGAGAGATTCCAGTGAATTTCTGAATAAGGATAGTGCATGATTTAGGAGGAACTAGCATTGCATGTGGTGATATTCCCATGTTCTTCCATGCTGTAAAGTTCTCATATATGGAATGTGTTGTCCAATGTGCATTTGGAGAGATTTTGCAGTGCTTTTTGTGGATGGTATACACTGCTGCCACAGTGTGCATTGGTGATCAATGGATGCCAATGACCTGAGTTGTCTTATCCTGAATGGTATTATTCGAGACAAAAAGTGTGGCGCTAGAAAAGCACAGCAGGTCAGGCAGAATCCGAGGAGCAGGAGAGTCGACGTTTTGGGCATAAGCCCTTCATGAGGAGTGTGTGTGTGTCGGGGGGTGCCAAGGGGGCTGAGAGATAAATGTGAGGGGGTGGGGCTGGGGTGGGGGGAGGAAGGTAGCTTAGAAGATGGTAGGTAGATGAAGGTGGGGGTAATGCTGATAGGTCAGAGCAGAAGGTGGAGCAGATAGGTGGGAAGGAAGATGGTCAGGTAGAACAGTTCAAGAGGGTGATGCCAAGTTGGAGGGTTGAATTGTGGGATAATGTGGGGGAGGGGAGATTTAGAAACTAGTGAAGTCGACATTGATGCCCTATGGTTGAAGGGTCCCAAAGTGGAAGATGAGGTGTTCTTCTTGTAGTCATCGGGTGGCTAGGATTTGGCAGTGGAGGAGGCCCAGGACTTGCATATCCTTGGCAGAGTGGGAGGGAGAGTTGAAGTGGTCAGCCACAGGGCAGTGGGGTCTTTGGGTGCATGTGCCTCAGACATATTCCCTGAAATGTTCCGTAAGTTGGTATCCTGTCTTCCCAATGTAGAGGAGACCACATTGGAACGGTTCAGGGAACCTCCACTGCCAAATCCAAGCCACCTGACACCTAGAGACGGAACACCTCATCTTCCACCTTGGGACCCTCCAAATACACAGCATCAATTTCACCAGTTTCCTCATCTCCCCTCCCCCAGATCCAACTCTCCAACTTGGCACCACCCTCATAAACTGTCCCACCTGTACATCTTCCTTCCCACCTACCTGCTCCACCCTCTGCTCCAACCTATCACCTTCATCCCCCACTTTCATCTACCTATTGCACTCTCAGCTACTGTCCCCCAGCCAAATCCCCCTCCCATTTATCTCTCAGCCCCCTTGGGCTCCCCTCCCCCAGCATTCCTGATTAAGAGCTTATGCCCAAAATGTCCACTCTCCTGCTCTTCGGATGCTGCCTTACCGGCTGTGATTTTGCAATGCCACACTTCTTGACTGTGATCCCCAGCATCGGCAGTCCTCACTTTTTCCTGATGTTATTGGAGTAGAACCTATCCAGATAATTGGGGACCATTCCACGATATGCCCTGAGATGATGGAAAGGTCTGAGGGAGTTAATTTGTTGCAATTTCCCAAGCTTATACTTTCTCTTGAAAAGCATGCTATTTGTATATAGCTGGTCCAGTTCATTTTCTGCTTAATGGTAACTTTCAGAATATTGACATTCAGAATATTGTCAATGCCACTGAATGTAAAGTGGGAAGTGGGAAGATTGTCTTATTGGAGATGTTCATTGCTTGGTGGTTGTGCAGTGAAAAGGCCACTTGAGACACATCAACCTAAGCCTGAATGTGACCCAAGCCCAGCTGCATAAGGGCACTGATTGCTTTGTTATCTAAGGAGCTGTGAATAATGTTTACCATTGTGCAGTCATTACCAGATATCCCCATGTCTAACCTTATGATGAAGGAATGCCATGAGTGAAGCAGATGAAGGTAGTTTTGACAAGAACATTACCTTAAAGACTTCGTGCATTGATGTCCCGAAGTTCAGATAACTGCCTGCAATCACCACAATCATCTTCCTCTGTGTGCAAGGTGTGATTTCAACCAGTGATGAGGTACGCCCCTCTCATGTCCACCTTCTAAAGGGACTGTTCCCTCCCGGACACCATGGTCCACTCTTCCTTCACTCCCAACAATGTCCCACAATCCCATGGCACCTTCCCCTGAAGGTGTAACACCTGCCCATTTACCTCCTCCTTCCTCAGAATCCAAGGGCCAAAACATACCTTCCAGGTGAAGCAGCGCTTTTTCTGCACTTGTCTTACTCTCAGCTAATGTATTCGCTGCTCACAGAGTGGTCTCCTCTACTTCAGGAAAACAAAGCGTAGACTGGGTGACCATTTCGCAGAAAATTTACATACAAAAAAGACACTGAGCTTCCAGTTGCCTGCCACTTTAACACACCACCCTATTCCCTGGCCAACATCTCTGTCTCAGGCTTGCTGCTGTGCTCCAGCGTAACTCAGTGCAAGCTGGAAGAACAACATCTCATTTTCCATTTGGGGACTCTGCAGCCCTCTGGACTCAATATCAAGTTCAATAATTTTAGGGCCTGAACTCCCCTATGTCCAAGCCCCCCGCCACACACACTAACTAGGCCTTGTCATCACATAGTCTGCCATTACATACTACCTATTGTTAGCTACTAACATTCTCCATTAACAGCTATTCAGTCTCCCAGCCAGATTGTTATCAACTCCCTTGTCTGTCCAACTGTTCTTCCTCTCTTTGGGCTCTATCCCTCACTATCATTTACTCCTTACACCCTCCCTCCACCCTATCTTCTGCATAGAAACCAACATTTTCCTAGCTGCCATCAGTTCTGGGGTCACCAGGCCCAAAACGTTAGCTTTGTTTTCTCTTCACAGATGCTGTCAGACCTACTGAGCTTTTCCAGCAACGTCTGTTTTTGCTTTTGGTAATGAGCAGTTTCCTTGCTTATGAAGATGGGACTTTTTAATCATCAAGAACTATGCGGTGGATGCTCCTATCAGCTCGAGGCTTCAAAGATTCTCTGTCAAGACATGTTGGTTTGAACTCAAACTCAGATTGAAAAGGCAAATTTGGAAGGATTTGGAACAAGGCTGGGAGAGTCACATAGCTTGTGCTCAATGAGGACCTGACTGTCCAAGGCAATTCTGGGTTAACAGGGACTAGGCTGGGAAAGTAAAATGAAGAAGGTAAACTCTCAGGTATTACAAATTACTTTGGACTGGAGAAATAAATGTGTAGTTTGGGGATGGTGTAAAGTATGAGGTATTTTTAGTTTAGAGTCATAGAGTCAAGGAGATATACAGGCCCTTCGAGCCAACTCTTCCATGTCAACCCGATGTCCAAAATTAATCTAATCCCATTTACCAGGACTTGGTCCATATCCCTCTAAGCCCCTCCTATTCAGATACCCATCCAGATGTCTTTTAAATGATGTAATTATCCCAGCCTCTAATACTTCTTCTGCCAGCTCATTCCAAACAAGGATTAACTTTCATATTAAATTGTTGCCCCATAGGTCCCTTTTAAATCTTTCCCTTCTCGCCTTTAAACAATGCCCTCTAGTTCTGGACTCCCCAACCCCAGGGAAAAGACTTTGCCTATTTACCCTATCCATGCCCCTCATAATTTTGTCAACCTCTATATGGTCACCCCTCAGCCTCCGACAGTCCAGGGAAAACAGCCCCAGCCTATTCAACCTCTCCCTGTAGCTCAAATCCTCCAACCCTGGCAACGTCCTAGTAAATCTTTTCTGAACCCTTTCAAGTTTCACAATATCCTTCCGATAGGAGGGAGACCAGAAATGCACACAATCTTCCAAAAGTGGCCTAACTGATGTCCTGTACAATCACAACATGATCTCCTGACCCCTTTACTCAATATACTGACCAATAAAGGCAAGCATACCAAATGCATTCTTCACTACCCTATCTATCTGTGACTCCACTTTCAAGGAACTATGAACCTGCATTCCAAGGTTTCTTTGTTCAGCAACAGTCCACAGGACTTTACCATTAAGTGTATAAGTCCTGCCCTGACTTGCCATTCCAAAATGTAACACCTCATGTTTATTTAAATTAAACTCCATCTGCCACTCTTCGGCCTGTTGGCCCATCTGATCAAGATCCTGTTGCACTGTGAGGTAACCTTTTTTGTGGTCCACTACACCTCTAATTTTAGTATAATTTGCAAACTTACTAATTATACCTCCTATGCTCATATCCAAATCATTTATATAAATGACGAAAAGCAGTGGACCTAGCACTGATCCTTGTGGCACACCACTGGTCTCAGACCTCCAGTCTGGAAAGCAACCCACCACCACCCTCTGGTTTCTACTTTTGAGCCAGTTCTGTTTCCACATGTCTAGTTCTCCCTGGATTCCATGTGATCTAACCTTGCTAATCAGTTTCCAATGAGGAACCTTGTCGAACTCCTTACTGAAGTCCACATAGACCATGTCCACTGCTCTACCCTCATCAATCCTCTTTGATACTTCTTCAAAAAACTCAATCAAGTTTGTGATACATGATTTCCTATGCACATAGCCATGTTGACTATCCCTAATCATTCCTTACCTTTCCAAATGCATATAATCCTGTCCCTCAGAAATCCCTCCAACAACTTGTCCACCACCAATGTCACACTCACTGGTTTATATTTCCCTGGCTTTTCCTTACCACCTTTCTTAAACAGTGGCACCACATTAGCCAACCTCCAGTCTTCCGGCACCTCACCTGTGACTATCGATGATACAAATATCTCAGCAAGAGGCCCAGCAATCACTTCCCTAGCTTTCCACAGAGTTTGAGGATACACCTGATCAGGTCCTTGGGGTTTATGCATTTTAAGACATCCAGTACTTGTAATATGAATATTTTACAAGTTGTCACCATTTATTTTCCCACATTCTATTTCTTCTATGTCATTCTCCACAGTAAACACTGATGCATCGTTTAGCATCTCCCCCATCTCCTGGGGTTCCACACGTAGGCTGACTCGCTGATCTTTGAGGGGCTCAATTCTCTCCCTAGTTACCCATTTGTCCTTAACTATATTTATAAAATCCCTTTGGATTCTCCGCAACCATTTTTGCCAAAGCTGCCTCATGTCCCCTTTTTACCCTCCTGATTTACCTCTTAAGTATACTCCTACTATCTTTATACTCTTCTGAGGATTTACTCGATCTCTGCTATGTATGCCTGACATATGTTTCCTTCTTTTTCTTAACCAAACCCTCAATTTTTCTAATCATCCAGCATTCCTTACATCTACCAGCCTTTCCTTTCACCCTAACAGGATCATACTGTCTCTGGACTCTCATTATCACATTTTTGAAGGATTCCTATTTTCCAGCCGTCCCTTTACCTGCGAACATCTGCGCCAATCAGCTTTCGAAAGTTCTTGCCTAATACCTTCAAAATTGGCCTTCCTCCAATTTAGAACTTCAACTTCTCGATCCAGTCTATCCTTTTCCATCACTATTTCAAAACTAATTGAATTATGGTTGCTAGCTCCAAAGTGCTCCCCCACTGACATCTGAGTCACTTGCCTTGCCTTATTTCCCAAGAGTAGGTCAAGTTTTGCACCTTATCTAGTGGGAACATCCACATACTGAATCAGAAAATTTTCTTGTATGCACTTAACAAATTCCTCGCTATCCATGCCCTTAACACAATGGGAGTCCTAGTCTAAGTTTGGAAAGTTAAATTTCCCTACCATAACCACCCTATTATTTTTACAGATAACTGAGATCTCCTTGCAAATTTATTTCTCAATTTCCCACTGACAATTGGGGTGGGGTGGGGTGGGGGGAGGGGGGAAGAGGTGGTGTCTATAGTACAATCCAATAAAGTGCTCATACATTTCTTATTCCTCAGTTCCACCCAAATAGCTTCCCTGTACGCATTCCAGGAAAAAAGTATTTATTTTAGAATCCCTGCAGTGTGGAATAAGGCTATTTAGTGCGCCAAGTCCACACCAACCCTTTGAAAATCATCCTACCCAGACCCTTCCCTCTATTCTATCCCTATAACCCTGCATTTCCCACAGTTACTCCACCTAGCTTGCCCATCTCTGGACACTTCTGGCAATTTAGCATGGCCAATCCAACTAACCTGTACATCTTCGGACTATGGGAGGAAACCCACGCAGACACAGGGAGATTGTGCGAAGTCCACGTAGACAGTCACCTGAAGGTGGAATTGAAGCTGGGTCCTTGGCCAGCAGTGCTAGCCACTGTGCCACTCCAAATGGTAAAAAAAATTGTTTTGTTCTCTAGTTTATGGTAGTGTGTAACAGCTGCCACAATGGCATTTATTTAATAGTGCTTTTTAGCTTATTTGTTAAAATGCAGATCTTAAACAAGAAATCTTTTCCTGTCATCCTTTCAGCAATGAACTGGAATTTTAAATTTATTTTTAAAAGATATTGAATATTATAGATACTGATTGTAACAGTTATTAAGATGAATGAGTACTAATTCATCAGCCTAGAGAGGGTAGTAGATGATAATGAGCAAGTGGTTCCATCTCCATGTTTGGCCTGATTCCATGAAAAGTCACAGGGTCTGGAATCAATCTGACTGCCTCTTGAATGTTGACCACTGTGTTACCTGTCCAGCTGTCCTTCTGGTAGGACAAGACATACCCAGTGATAGTGAGGGAGGAGTCTGAGATATTGGTGCCAGACTTTTGCTTGACTAGCTTGTGGGATGCCTCACTTGGTTCTGGAACAAGTTACCAAATGGTTGTAAGGAGGCTTCACAGTTGACTGTGCTTTGTGCGCAAATGTTGCTTCTGATGCTTCGGTCATTGTGGGAAGTTTATGGCTTCTCATTCATTCAGCCTGCCTATATCCTCTTGGAATCTGTTACTGTCTGCCTCACTGGTCACTACATTCCTGAAATTCACGTAATCTGCAAATTCAGAAGTTATGACCTGTGTGCTGGAATCAAAGCTCTTAATGTATATCAAAAACAGTAGTGATCTTCATTTAGAACTCCACTATATATCTCCTGCCAGTCCAAAAGTCAATTATTCGCTACAACTCTTTATTTTTAATCTTTTGCATATTTTGTATCCATGTTAAAACTGTTCCTTTTAGCACATAAGCTTCAATCTTGCTAGCATGTGCCATACTTTTGATATTGCAGGAGTATAATGTCACCCGTGCTATCCATAGCCACTACTGAAAAACTCAATCAAACCAGTCAAGCACAATTTGCCTGAGCTAATTTGGGCCATCTCTCCTATATTAGATTATGTTTATCCAACACGTTATTAATTCTCTCTTGGATTATTGCTTCTGAAACTTCTATGCCTTCAACATTAAACTAGTGGGGCTGTAATTGCCACTATAATACTTCTCCACATTCTTTTTTAGAAGCATGTAGCATTTAGGATTTGTTACCACCAAAATGGGTGGGCAACAAATGTTAGGCTTGTCAGTGATGTTCACATGGAAGAACAAAAGAAAAATCTCTACAGAAGAAAAATTGAAATATCGCAGCAAGCCACCTTTGCAATTTTTACTGTTACTTTCATCAGTGACCTGGAATGTTGTCCATCCAAACAATGGATTAAAAAGAAATGCTTGCATTTATCTAACATTGTATAGGGCCACCAATCACCTGAAAGCACTTTACAACCAATGAAGTATTTTTATCATGTAATAATTCGCACGGTGGCATTCCACAATTGATGTTCTTCATTCTGCAGGACAAGCTCCACCCATGTTAAATGACATGATGGCTCAGCGATTAACACTTCTCCTCAAATTTCCAGGGACTCAGGTTCGGTTCAAGCCTTGGGTGACCATCAGTATGGAATCTGCATGTTCTCTCTGTGTCTGCATGGTTTCCTGCCACTTGCTCCATTTACTTCCCATAATCCAAAGATGAGAAGGTTGAGTGCACTGGCTATGCTAAATTGCCCCATAGGTGTAGGAATGTGCAGGCTAGCTGGGTTAGCCATGGGAAATACTGGGCCTATGGGAATAGGATGGGGGCACTGAGTCTGGGTGAGATGCTGTTCAGAGGGTCGGTGTGGACTCAATGGGCCAAATAGCGTGCTTCCACACTGTAGGGATTCTAGATCACCAGTATCCACACTTTGTGCATTTACACAAACACACTTCAAACAAATCTTTGACCTCTTTGTATTTTTGTTCCTGTTTAATCCAACATTATTTATAACTCTCTATATCTTTGTTTCTTGTTTCTACTTTGTAATAGCACCTCTCTGTGCTTAATGATCTGCTAAATTAATTAAGTTAATTTGAAACTTCCTCACTATGTTGCCTTAGAGCTTGCTGGTTCCTGATTGTTTTAGCCAAATCCAAATCTCACCCCAGAACTTTGATTCTGCTACAGCCCAAATGCTAACCCTAACCCAAGAAACTGAAGTCCTCCTTTCTGTATTATATCTCTAACCGGATACTAATCCATCATAAGATCATATTTTTACTCTCATTGAGCACTGAAGCAATACTTGAGTTGATACTTTTGATGTCCTGGTTTTTAATTTCCTCCCTAACTTTTACATCAAGATCTCAACCCTCTTTCTCCATGAGTCACTGGTTCTGACATGATCCCAGACTTTTTATGCTTCCCTATTCATGCAGTAGAACAGTTGCACACTCATGGCAGTGACTTGACATCGGGCAAGCAACATTCAACATTAACCTCATGTCTCAGTAGCAAAACTGTCTGTTTGTCCTTCTAACTTTGAATTCTCAATTACTGTTGCCTTCCTACAGTTTACTATATCCTTCCCAGACCATCATTTTTTCTTGTGGTGCCAGGCACAGGACCTGAAAAAATGACCTAAAAACCTTGCAAAAACAAAGTACAATATTGGTAACAGTCTGATTTGCTTTTGGGGCCCACAAGACTAGACAGGGGAATTGCCAAAGAAAGGCTATTGATGCCAGAAGACACTAAACAAGACATCAATCAGATTTAAATGATAACATGATGGGAATATGCTGTCACTTTATACAACTCAGATATAGGTGCACATTTGGCAAGAGAATTAAAAGAGACAAATGAAGTGTAATAGCATATATCTTCTGTGACATGCCCACTTAAAATCTTGCACAATTCCTTCAACATGTTGCAGCTACCCTGCATTCAGTCTATTTGTACTGGATACTTGGGGCAGTTTCTTCACGGCAGTACAATTTGAGATAGTACTGAAAAGGGAAGATAGTGAACATCATTTGCAGATTATTTCTCTTTGGTAGTTTCAGTGCAAGGCTGTTCACTAGGGAGTTGACTGATTCTGAGACCTCTATTTCTGTCTCTGCTGAGTGACAAGCTTTACTTTGAGATTTGTTTTAAAAAAATTAATAAGACAATCTCTATACAACATCTGTTTCAGATTCCAAATGCTAACCTCTCTGTTCACGAATATATAACAGATTTCTAAATATCAAATCAGAAATTTAAGTGTTATCTAATCAGCATTTTATGCAGATGTGATTTCAGTGTACTACCTCAATTGCGTTACATTAAAAAGATGACCTTTTTAATAAGCAAATACCAAAGTATACAGCTAAACAAGTAAATTGCTTATTTCACAAAGCTACATCAAATTGTGCATTTAATAAGACTGCATCATCAATCCAAATGATTATTTTTTTATAAAAGTATGATATCAATGGAACACGCATTAATATGTATTTAATGAGAGTAAATACTAGAATATAATTGACTGCCGTGACAATAAATATACTTAGAAACAAGCACTTATTTTTAAAAAGTAACCTTTGATATTTGGAACTTCTAAACTGAGCCCAAATATTGTAATGACAGACATTCCTTGCTTTAGCCTGTGCCAAATGTGTGTGGGTGCTCATAAAAAAGGTTTTTTGGCAAACCATGCTGAGACTGGGTGAGGCAGGGGGTGGAACTGTCTGCGAATCTGAAGTGTGGAGGTGGTGGAGGCAGTTCACTGTAATGAGATACACATAGCAATTGAAAATAATGATGACAGATTGGGAATCAACCAGTATCCAGGCCTATAATTATTGGATGGCAGGCCGGAGGCAGTGCCCAGGTGTTTGTGATGTAATCCACGCGAGGCAAGCAAAGACAGAGAGTGAGGAAAATTCCAGAGTCTCAATCTCAACGTGAGAAATAATTTGAAGATATTGCTTCTTGCCCTAGGGAAAGGCAGATCAGTACAAAGAACACTCAGGTACATTTCATTAGATATGTTTTTACTGCTATTGTTATTTTGTATATCAGAATAAACTCCATGTAGAACAATTGTTTTGTTTAATACAATCATAAAACTAACAAAAGATTTCAAAATACATTAACTGCAAATTCCACATCCTGCAATTCTATAGACAAATCTAGAACATGTATGTGGAATATTTATACATAAATATATATGCAATTGCATACAAAATGTGGAATTTGCAAGGCTGTTACTACAGGATTAGGAAGAACACTCCATGTAATAGTTAAAATACTAGTCATCGTGCTTAAACAGTAGAAATGTGGGCTAATGCTGAAATACACTTCCTCCCCAACAATATGATGCAAATAGAAATAATCGCCATATTGCAGGGGCTTATATGATACCTTTGCATATAAGTACCTCAACAGTTAGCATTCTCAAGACTAGTGCAGATAGATCTGAATTCAATTTAAATTCAATTCATTATTGAATTTGATTGTTTAACAAGTAAAAATCTAGAATTGAGTGCTGGAATAAATAAAAATGTGATAAAAATATAATCAACTGTTGTAAAAACCCATCTATTTCAGTAATGATGCTGAGTGAAGGAAATTTGCCATCCTTATCCCATCTGGTATACACCAGAACCATAACAAGGTATTTGATCACACTGCCCTTAGAAATGCTCCAGCAGGTCTCTCAGGCTCAAAAACACCACATCAGGAAAGTCAAAATAGAATAAAAGAAGACAGCTACCTAGCATCAAACTGGACATTGGAAACTACAATGGTAAACCCAGCCGTGTTGACCCTGCCTGGCCTTTGTTTAATTCAGTCATGGATTGAGGACTTTGTTGGCTGAACCAACATTTATTGCCCATCTCTAATTTCCCTTGAGCCATTGGTGATGAGCTGCATTCTTGACCAAAACAGTTCATTTTAGGTAGGTAAACCCGCAATGCTATTACACAGGGAGTTACAGAATTTGACCCAGTGACACTCAAGGAATGGCAAAATATTTCTAAATGAGGACGGTGAGTGGCTTGGAGGGGAACTCCAGGCGATCATGTTGCTGTGTAGCTGCTGTCCTTGTCTTTCTAGGTGTAAGTGGTCATGGGTCTGGAAGTTGTTGTCAAAATAACCTTGATGGATTTCTGCAGTGCATGTTGTAGATGGTGTATATGTTGCAACTGAATCTCTATCATAGTGGGAGTAAATGTTTGTCAGTGTGGTGCGGATTGAGTAGGCCGTTTCAATCTGAATGATGTCAAGCTTCTTGTGAGCGTTTTTAGAGCTGCATTCATGCAGGCAATTCATGGTGAATATCGAATCACACTCCTGACTCGTGCCTTCTAGATGGTGGACAGGTTTTGGGGGGTCAGGAGGAGTTCATTGTTAGAAGATTCCTTGCCTTTGACCTGCCTTATATGGATAGTCCTGTTCAGTTTCTGGTCTATGGTAACCCCCATGTTGTTGAAAGTGGAGCATTTGGCAGTAATGCCAATGAATTTCAAAGGATGATCACTGGATTCTGCTTTGTTGGAGTTGATCACTACCAGCACTTGCGTGCTGCAAATGTTGCTTTCCACTTGCTAGTCCATGAGGAGAACGTGAGAACTGCAGATGCTGGAGATCAGAGCTTAAAAATGTGTTGCTGGAAAAGCGCAGCAGGTCAGGCAGCATCAAAGGAGCAGGAGAATCGACGTTTCGGGCATAAGCCCTTCTTCAGGAAGGCTTGCTAGTCTATACCTGAATATTGTCTAGGTTTTGCTACATTTGAGCACGGACTGCCTCAATCTGAGGAGTCATGAGTGGTGCTGAACATTGCACAACCAGCAAATATCCTCACTACTTATCTTATGATGGAGAGAATTTATTGATGAAGCATTTAGTGATTATTGGACCTAACATACTTACTTGGAAGGGATCTTGTAGTGCAGTGCCTAAGCTTAAGTCCTACCTGTTCTAGAGGTGCATCATACCAGCTCTTAATAGGTTGATTAGACAATGTCTACTCTGAGCAACTCCAGCTGAGCTGACTAACAATTGCACAATCATCTTCCTTTTGCACACGGTAAAATTGCATCTGGAGGAGAATTACCTCACTGAGGTAGGGCTCCTTGGTGCCACATTTGGTCAAATGTGGTCTTGACATCAAAGGCAATCACTCCCATGTTACCTCTGGAATTCAGCTATAATGAGGTCAGGAACTGTCTGACCTTAGCAGTAACCCTGCTACTGCTCCTGTTATGCCCTCCTGCAATCTGCATTGATTGGTTCATCCCTTGGCTTGATGGCGATGTTAGAGTAGGTTATATGCAGAGTCATGAGATTGCACGTTGTGATATAATGTCTTTCTGCTACTGCCACTGGTGGCCCACATTTCTCATGGATGACCAGACTTGATATGCTAGCTCTGTTCAAAATCTGTCCATTTCATGTGATGATAGTGCCACAAAAGAAATATCCTTAATGTGACGAGGTTTTACCGTCACGGGGACTGTGCTGTAGGCACTCTTACTGATGCTAACATGGTCAGATGTATCTATTTGGTTACTACAGTTCTGACTGGTTGCTTACAGATTGGCAAAGATGTGTGTTTTTTTCTATCTTGTTTTCTACCACCTGCCACAGACTCAATGCAGCCATTACATTCTTTAGGAATCAACTAACTTGGTCAGTTGCTGGCAAGCCACTCTTGGTGCTGGATATTGAAGTTGCCCACCCAGTCTACATTCTACATCTTTGCCATCCTCAATGCTTCCTCCAAGTGCTGCTCAACATAAAGGGGCACTGATTCATGGGGTGGCATGGCGGCTCAGTGGTTAGCACTGCTGCCTCACAGTGCCAGGGACCTAGGTTCGATTCCAGCCTCAGGAAACTGTCTGTGTGGCATTTGCATATTCTCCCTGTGTCTGCTTGGGTTTCCTCCGGCTGCTCGGTTACCTCCCACAGTCCAAAGATGTGCAGGCCAGGTGAATTGGCCATGTTAAATTGCCTATAGTGTTCATGGATGTATAGGTTAGGTGCATTAGTCAGGGGTAAACATAGGATAATAGAGTAGGCGAATAGGTCTGGGTGCATTGCTCTTCGGAGGTTCAGTGTGGACTTGTTAGGCTGAAGGGCCTGTTTCCACACTGCAGGGATTCTATTCTATTTGCTGTGGGAGATAGGACATGATAATCAGTAAGTGGCTTCTTTGCTCATGTTTGACCTGACGCCATGAGACTTTACTGGATCAAGAATCACTGTTGAGGAACTATCCCCTATTAGATACTACCACCTGCCATCTCTGCTGTACCTGTCCTGTCAGTGGGAAGGAGGGAGGTGCCCAGGAATGGTGATGGCATGTCTGGGACATTGTGTTTAAAGTATGTTGTTAGGCTGTTGTTTCATTAGTTTTAGACAGCTCTTCCAATTTTAGTACTGACTACTAGAGTTAATAAAGAGAACTTTGCAGAGTCAACAGGGCTGAGCTTACTGTTGTAATTTCCATTGTCGACATCAGTGCTAGGTTGTCAATTAAGTTTCATTCCTTTCTTGAGACTTTTTTAGTGATTGTTATAATTGAATAGCTTGCTAGGCAATTTAAAGGGCAGTTAAGAGTCAATCGCATTGAGTCTGAAGTCGCATGTAAGGATGATAAGAATGGCAGTTTTCCTTAGCTAGGGATATTAATGAATGAGGTTTATTTATGACAATTAGCAATGATTTCACAATAATTAATGAAATTTTCATTTCAGATTTCATTAAATTCAAATTCCACCATCTGGCAAAGTGGGATTGAACCTTAGAACAATATCTGGGTTAGTAATCCAGAAGGATTTACTAGTCCAGTGATAATGTTATCCCTATCTTACTCCTTTCTAATATTTGGGAAACCATTTATAGCCTCATAACATCTTCCCAAACCTGGGAAAGCAACCCCACAGACTAGTGAACCAAAAGACTGACACAGTCTTATTCGTCAAATCAGATATCCTTTCCCATGAGCAGGACAGAACTAGCAAAGATAGTACACAGTTAGGAGGGAGTTGCACTGGGAGTCCTCAATGTTGATTCTGGACCTGATGAAGTCTTATGGTTCCAAGTTAAACATGGGCAAGGAAACCTCTTGCAGGTAACTACCTGCAGCGTGCCATCATCTGATGTATCAGCACTCTTCCATGTTGAAAACCAGTTACAAGCACTGAGTGTGGCAAAGGCAGAGAATGTACAGAATGGGTGACATCAACTTTCATCACAAAGAATGGCTCAGAAGTACCACCACTGACTGAGCTGGTCAACCCCAGACTCTGTATGCAGCACTTGGAGAGGGAAACACCAAGCGGACAATGCCTACTTGACCTTATTCTCAACAACCTCTGCATTGCAGACACATCGGTCCACATCAGTAATAGGAGGAATAATCACTTTGACAAAATCCATCTTCATACTTATAATGCCTTTAGTATTGTTAAAAATCACATGACACCAGGTTACAGTCCAGCAGGTTTATTTCAAAGTGCAAACTTTCAAAGCACTGTTCCTTCATCAGGTGACTAGTGGAGTAGAATCATAGGACACAGAATTTAAAGCAAAAGATCATAGAGTTATACACTGATGCAATATATTGAACAAACCTAGATTGCTGTTAAGTTTTTCATCTTTTAGAATGGGCTGCAGCTTTCAATTCATTAATACGTAAATCCCAGAACTTCTTTCAAGTCAGCTTCCCAAGATAACTTAAGGTCTTTTGCATTAAAGGTGTGAGGTTAGAGTCTGTATGTATTCCAACGTTGAGTCAGACTGGTTCTATTTCCAAAGTAAGAATTTATAAAACATCACAGATTGTGAGCTTTTTGAACAAAATAAAATGTATCTGCAAATACAGTTCCGCAAATGCAAATTCACCACATAGAGACGGTCTGCATGAGTGTGTGAGTATGTAAGAGTGTATGTGTATGTATGCTTGTATGTGAGTGTGTGTGTGAGAGTGTATAGTGTAGTGGGGTCACCTTTAGTGTGATATGAACCCAAGGTCACAGTTGAGGCCATCCCCATGGGTACCAAAATTGGCTATCAGACTCTGCCTGGCCATTCTGCGTTGTTGCCTATCCCAATGTCTACCTTGGAGGATAGTCACTCAAAGATCGGAGGCCAAATGTCTTGACAGCTGAAGTGTTCCCCAACTAGAAGGAAATAACCCTGTCTGATGATTGTTGCGCTATGTCTATTCAATCATTGTCGTAATGTCTGCTTGGTCTCGCCAATGTAGTATTATATTATTGTGTGGCACAACCACTAAACTAACCAGCATTGCTTTTGAGAAGATCTAGCAACACAAAACATTGCATCTGAAAGTTGATAAAAGCCATCAGTAGCAATAGAATTGAATTCAATCATAATTTGTAACCTCATGGCTCAAACTCCCTAACTCCACCAATGCCATCAAGCCAAAGGTCAATTTTGGTTCAAAGAAGAGGACAGGAGGGCACTTCAAGAGCAGCACCAGGCAGACATAAAAAGCAGGTGTCAACCTCGTGATGCTGAAATGTAGGACTACTTCCTGAATGAAAGGGAAGCCTCGTAAATTAGTGTAAAGGATAAGAAGAAACAGTTAAAACTATCTTCAGCCAGAAGTATTGATGAACAATCTCTACCTTCACCCCCGAGTAGCACAGCTTTTGCATCAGTGATGCTAACTGGATTCACTCCATGTGATTTTATGACTGCAACTTTTCTGGACCCAGACAACATCCCAGCAATCGTACTGAAGGTTTATGTTCCAGAACTAGCTCTATCTCCCAGTTAACCCACCAACTCTGGCATCTACCAGACGATGTGGAAAATTGCCAGGTATGTCCTGAGCAGTGAAAGCAAGATAAATCCAACCCAGTCTCTCAAGATGCCATCAGTCTAGGAACATAGAAGGAGGCCGTTCAGCCCCTTGAGCCGGTTTGATCATTCAATGAGATCATGGCTGATCTGTGGCCTAACTTTAATCTTTGGCTAATATCCCTTTATGCCTTTGCTTAACATGTATTTATAGAACATAGAACATAGAACGTAGAACATAGAACAATACAGCGCAGAACAGGCCCTTCAGCCCTCGATGTTGCGCTGACCTGTGAACTATTCTCAGCTCGTCCCCCTACACTATCCCAAAATCATCCATGTGCTTATCTAGGGATTGTTTAAATCTCCCTAAAATGGCTGAGTTGACTACATTAGCAAGTAGGCATTCCACGCCCTTACCACTCTCTGCATAAAGAACCTGCCTCTGACATCTGCCTTAAATCTATCACCCCTCAATTTGTAGTTATGCCCCCTCATACACACTGACGTCATCATCCTAGGAAAAAGATTTTCACTGTCTACCCTATCTAATCCTCTGATCATCTTGTATGTTTCTATCAAATCGCCTCTTAGCTTTCTTTTTGCCAATGAGAACAGGTTCAAGTCTCTCAGCCTTTCCTCATAAGACCAGGCAACGTCCTGGTAAATTTCTTCTGCACTTTTTCCAATGCTTCCACATCCTTCACGAAATATGGGGACCAGAACTGTACACAATATTTCAAGTGTGGCCGCACCAGCGTTTTGTATAGTTGCAGCATGATATTGCGGTTCCGGAAATCAATCCCTCTATGAATGAAACTTAACACACCATATGCCTTCTTAACAGCACTATCCACCTGGATGGCAACTTTCAGGGATCTATGTACATGGACACCAAGATCCTTTTTTACATCCACACTACCCAGAATCTTTCCATCGACCCAGTACTCTGCCTTCCTGTTACTCTTTCCAAAGTGCATCACCTCACACTTAGCTGCATTGAACTCCATTTGCCGTGGGCGGCACGGTGGCACAGTGGTTAGCACTGCTGCCTCACAGCGCCAGAGACCCGGGTTCAATACCCGCCTCAGGCGACTGACTGTGTGGAGTTTGCACATTCTTCCCGTGTCTGCGTGGGTTTCCTCCGGGTGCTCCGGTTTCCTCCCACAGTCCAAAGATGTGCAGGTCAGGTGTAATTGGCCATGTTAAATTGCCCGTAGTGTTAAGTAAGGGGTAAATGTAGGGGTATGGGTGGGTTGCGCTTCGGCGGGTCGGTGTGGACTTGTTGGGCCGAAGGGCCTGTTTCCACACTGTAAGTAATCTAATCTAATCTCTCAGCCCAATTCTGCAGTTTATCCAAGTCCCCCTGCAACCTGTAATATTCTTCCACAGATTTAAAACTAACAACTGATCCTGCATTCTCTCCTGTTTGTGGAAGAGAGTTCCAAACATCCAGCACCTTTTATGTGGACAAATGCTTCCTAACATCTCTCCTGAACAGCCTGGCCCTAATTCTCAGACTATATCCCCTGGTTCTAGCATCCCCAACTAGTGGAAATAGTTTATCTTCATCTGCCCATTTTTTTTCCTGTTAACATCTAGAAGACTTTGATAAGAATACCCTCCACATTTTAGAATAAACAAGTGCAATTTGTATATTTCTACTTATTACTAATCCCTGAGGTCCAGGTATTACCGTTGTAAAAATACATTGTACTCCTCCAAGGTCAATACATTCTTCCCAACATGTGGTGTCCAAAGCTGCTTACAGTACTCCAAGTGGGATCTTGTATCAGGGTTTTGTATACCTCTGCGTACTTGTACTCCAGTTCTCTAGATATAAAGGCCAGCATTCCATTAGCATTCTTGGTTATTTTCTGCACCTGTTTGTGACATATTAAAGTTCAAGGCACCTGAAGCTCCAAGTCTCTTTGGACATTCACTATATTTCATACCATCTAGAAGATACCCTTTTTGGCACAAAATGGATAACCTCACACTCGCTTACATCGGACTATGTTTGCCATGGTTTTGTCCCTTCAATTAGTCTATCAATATTCCTTTGTAATTTTATGCTATTGTCTACACTGTCTACAATGTCGTGGGCGGCACGGTGGCACAGTGGTTAGCACTGCTGCCTCACAGCGCTTGAGACCCGGGTTCAATTCCCGCCTCAGACGACTGACTGTGTGGAGTTTGCACGTTCTCCCCGTGTCTGCGTGGGTTTCCTCTGGGTGCTCCGGTTTCCTCCCACAGTCCAAAGATGTGCAGGTCAGGTGAATTGGCCATGCTAAATTGCCCGTAGTGTTAGATAAGGGGTAAATGTAGGGGTATGGGTGGGTTGCGCTTCGGCGGGGGGGGGGGGGGTGTGGACTTGTTGGGCCGAAGGGCCTGTTTCCACACTGTAAGTAATCTAATCTAATGTTGCCTAACCTTGTGTCATTCTTGACTCTCAAAAGTGATGGAAGGCAGCTTCAATGATGCATACAGACACAGCAGTAACTTACTGACTGATTTTGAGTTTGGGTTAGAATGTTAAAGCCCCTACAATGCATAAAGAGGCCATTTGGCTCATCAAGTAGCCTCTGAATAGCATCCCATTCAGACCCAGACCAAGCCCCAGACCCAGACCCAGCCCCCCCACCTTATTCCCATAATCTTGCATTTACCATGGCTAACCTGCACACCTTTGGACTGTGCTAGGAAACCAGTGCACCTAGCAGAAATCTAGGCAGATGTGGGGTGATTGTGCAAACTCCCTAGAGACAGTCCCCAAGGCTAGATTCAAACCTGGGTGTCTGACACTGTAAGGCATCAGTGCTAGCTATTGTGCCACCCAAAGAATTCATATAATGAAGAAAGAGGTCATTCAGGCCATCAGGTCTACACAGACCCTTTGAAGAGCATCCCACTCCAACCCACCCTCTCCCTGTAACTCCACATGGGGATTTTAAAATGGCTAACCCACCAAGCCTGCACACTGCTGGGCATTATGGGACAATTTTTAACATGGCCAATCCACCTAATCTGCACATTTTTGGACTGTGGGAGGAAGCCAGAGCACCCCAGCACAGACACAGGGAGAATATGCAGACTTCACATGGATAGTTGCTGGAATCGAACCCGGGTCACTGGTGCTAACACCTGTGACACTGCCATTCACTTTTAAAGGGAGTGGAAAATGCAGGCATTATCGCTGTTATCTCTCACATGCAAAGTGAGAACTCTATTGTTTGAGCTAATGCCCCTCCCATGGAATCTATAAGGGTCACTCAAATCCTAACTTCATTACAAATATTGTCAAAATAAAGATCAAACATTTAAGAAAAGGTGATTACTCCTGACAATAAGGCAGTATTTGGCCAAGTGAGGCAGCAGAGAGCCTTAGGAACTTGAAATCAAGAGGCATTGGGCAAAATATTACATTGGTTGAAGTCATGCCCTGTACAAAGGAAGATGGCTCTGATGCTTGGAAGCCAATCATCTCAGTTTGAGGATATCACTCCAGGTGTTTCTCAGGGTAGATTTAATGGCCGAACCATCTCAGTTGCTTCATCATTGTTCTTCCCTCCATCACAAGATAAGATGGAAAGACTTTTGCTTGTGATTGCATGATGTTCAATCGGCAACTCCTCAAGCAGTGTGTATTCCATCTGCAGCAAGGTCTCATTCCAGTTTGGGCTGGTAAATGGCAAGTGACATTCTCATCACAGAATTGTCAGACAATGAGTATCTCTAATGAGAGAGAATTTAACCATCTGCATTTAGCATTTGATGGTATTACAATCACTGAATTCCTCCTCTACGTACATGCTGCTTGTTACCATTGATCAGAAATTGAACTGGACCAGTTTTATATAAACTTCAAAACAGCGCAGAGCAGAGGAATTTAGCAGCAAGTAAGCCTGTTGTGATCCCAAAGCTTGTTCACCATCTTTAAAGTTCATGCTAGGAGAGTTGCTTCCACAAATGAATATGATTCCAACAGCATTTAAGAAGCTGAAAATGATCCAGGGCAAAGCAACTGTTTGATTGGTAGCATATCCACCAACTTAGAACATTTCCTCCTTCCACCACAGATGCAGAGCTGCAGCACTGCGTACCATATACAAGATGTATTGGAGAAACTCACCAAGACCTTCTTGATAGGAGCTCCCAACCCTCAATTCATCAGGATGAAACCAGCAGTTAAATGCAAATGCCAGTACCTGCAAGTTCCAACCAAGCCAATTATTTTTCTTTCATCTTTGCCAAGTTTTGGTTTGGAGTTGTGAGTTGAAGTTAAGAATTGAACTTCGATGAGCAGCTTGTTTTAAAAGAGAAGAGAACAAAAACAGGCATAGGCATAGGCTTGGAAAGTAATGCAATTTAACTACTGATCTGAGGACACTATTGGTGAACTAGGATCAAGTGGTTGCTATGCTCAGGGCTGACACTTGTTTAGATGTTGAATTGGTCAGTCAAGAGAGGATCAGTGTTAATCACCAACAACAATGAATATTGTTGGAAAAGTTAATAATTGAGAGAACAGTCTCTGATTTGATTTGGCAGGAGATTATATATGCTGTCAGAAGCTTTGGAGACTGTCTTTCTTTTGTATTGCTCTCTCTCTCTCTCTGTAGTTTCTCTCCAGTTAACAAATTGTTGAATGTTCTGAGGAAATTTTTATTAATTGTTAATTTATCTTTAAGTTATAGACTTGGTGTCCAAAATCTGCTGTATATAAGGTCTAGTTAGGAACACCTGGACAATTTTAGTGGTCATTGAATGTTTTGATTTCACTACGATACAAATCCAGTGATAGCAAAGCTGATCTGCTTTGGCTTGTTATCCCTGTGTCATAAGACACACTATCCTGGGTTGAATTTATGTCACCATTCTTTCACTATTTCTGGGTCAAATTCCTGAAATCCCTTTCTGTCAGCAATGTGAATGTACCTGTACCAGATGGATTGCACTAGTTCAAGAAAGCAGCCACCACCAAGGACAGTTAGAGATGGGCAACAAATGCTGTCTATGCCAGTTATGCGAAAGTGAAGACAGCAGATGCTGGAGATTACAGTCAAGATTAGAGTCGTGCTGGAAATGCACAGCAGGTTAGGCAGCATCCGAAGAGCAGGAAAATCGACATTTCAGGCAGGAGCCCTTCATCAGGAATGGCCCATATGCCAGTTATGCCCATATCCCATTTAAAGATATTTTAAAAATTTCAAATAATTACCCAAATTTAGTTGATTTTATAGAACAATGATAAATGATTAATTATCCAGGATGCTGTTCTTTATTAGGCAACTTAATCCACTAACTATATACCGGGCATGGTTGATATGGTTCTGCTGTACGCTTTTCAAAAAAATAAATAGCTTACCGGAATACAATCTAAAATATAATATTCTAGGATCCTAATTAATTACAACAGAACTTAACCCACCTGTTTAGTACAGAACTTGTGTCGTAATAAGAGATACACTGTTAAAATTTTTTGTCTTGAACTTATGAAGATAGATGCCAGTTTACCAAATTTCAAAAGAAGCATGATAAAGTGTATTGGTACAGTTGGCAAGTAAACTCTGATTTGTTAGTGTTTCCATATATCAAGGAATATTTGCCCCACATGTATTTGTTTAATTGAAATAGGCACAATGATTGGACATTTCTTTCATCCCAAGTGATCACATCCCAATGTATTAATACATGTAGCTTCCAGAATGTGTAATGATCCTCATTGCAAGCCTGACAATTTACAATCTTAAATTGTAATTTTCTAATAGTTGCAATTACTATCCAAAGAATCACATCAAATGTTAGACATTACGTTTTGTGTTTTGCAAGTGTTGGTTGGTTGAGTACAGTCAATATGCTGCCTATTGCAAATGTCCAAAAGGCTATGTGAGACAGCAGTGCTAACCACTGGGGCACCATGCCGATTGTGTCTTATCTCTCGGTGGGAGACTGTTTCGCTCCCTGACATTTACTATACTCATGGACAGGGATAGGAGCAGACAGTATGGGAAAATATTTAATTGGGAGAGGGGAAGTTACAATGCTATTAGGCAGGAACTGGGGCACCTAAATTGGGAACAGATGTTCTCAGGCAAATGCACAACAGAAGTGTGGAACTTGTTTCGGAAGCACTTGCTGAAATTGCTGGACAGGTTTGTCCCACTGAGGCAAGGAAAGGATGGTAAGTTTAAAGTACCATGGGTGACAAGGGATGTGGAGCATCTAGGAAAGAAGAAGAAAGAAGCTTACTTAAAGTTGAGGAAGCAAGGAACAGGAAGGGCTTTAGAAGGTTGCAAGGCAGCAAGGAAGGAAATGAAGAATGTACTTAGGACAGCTTTAAAAGGGCATGATAAAGATAAAGCTGGTAGGATTAAGGAAAACCCTAAGGCATTCCACACTTACATGAGAAACAAGAGGATGGCCAAACTGAGAGTAGGGATAGTGGAGGGAACTTGTGCCTGGGGTCAGAGAAGGTAGGGGAGGTCTTTAATGAATACTTTGTTTCAGTATTCAGTACTGAAAGGACCTTGACATTTGTGACGATGGCATGGAACATACTGATATGCTTGAACAGGTTGATTTTGAAAAGGAGGATGTGCTGAAAATTTTGAAAAACATAAGGACAGATAAAGTCCCCTGGTCCAGATGGGATATACCCAAGGTTACTATAGGAAGCGAGGGAAGAGATTGTTGCATCTTTGGCAATGATCTTTGCGTCCTCTCTGTCCTTTGGAGTAGTGCCAGATGATTGGAGGGTTGCAAATGTTATTCCCTTGTTCAAGAAAGCAAATAGGGATAATCCTAGGAATTACAGACTAGTCAGTCTTATGTCACTGATGGGCAAATTATTAGAGAGGATTTTGAGAGAAAGGATTTATGATTACTTGGAAAACCATAGCTCGATTACAAATAGTCAGCTTGGCTTTGTGAGGGGGCAGGTCATGCCTCACAAACCTTATTAAATTCTTTAAAAATGTGACAAAACACATTGATAAAGGATGTGCAGTGGATGCGGCATTTGATAAGGTTCCCCACAGTAGGCTCATTCAGAAAGTAAGGTGGCATGGGATACAGGGAAACCTGTCAGTCTGGATACAGAATTGGCTGGCCCATAGGTGGTAGTAAATGGAAAGCATTCAGCCTGGAGCTTGGTTACCAGTGGTATTCCGCAGGGATCAATTCTGGGACCTCTACTCTTTATGATTTTTATAAATGACTTGGATGAGGAAGTGGAAGGATGGGTTAGTAAGTTTGCCGATGACATAAAGGTTGGGGGAGTGGTGGATAGTGTGGAAGGCTGTTGTAGGTTGCAACAGGGCATTGACAGGATGCAGACCTGGGCTGATAAGTGACAGATGGAGTTCAACCTGGAAAAGTGTGAAGTCATTCACTTTGGAAGCTCAAATTTGAATGCAGATTACAGGGTTAAAGGTAGGATTCTTGGCAGTGTGGAGGACAGAGGAATCTTGGGGTCCATGTGCATAGATACCTCAAAGTTGCCACCCAATTTGATAGGTTTGTTAAGAAAGCATATGGTGTGTTGGCTTTCATTAGCAGGGTGATTGAGATTAAGAGCCGCAAGGTTATGCTGCAGCTCTATAGAGCCCTGGTTAGGCCACACTTGGAAATTTGTGTTCAGTTCTGATCGCCTCATTATAGGAAGGAAGTGGAAGCTTTGGAAAGGATGCAGAGGAGATCTACCAGGATGTTGCCTGGACTAGGGCATGACTTATGAAGAAAGGTTGAGGGAGCTAGGACTTTTCTCATTGGAGTGAAGAAGGATGAAAGGTCACTTGATAGAAGTTTACAAGATGATGAGAGGCATAAATAGAATGGAGAGCCAGAGACGTTCTCCCAGGATAGAAGTGGCTATCACAAGGGGGCATCATTTTAAGGTGAGGAATTTGAGGAAGGTATAGGGGAGATGTCAGAGGTAGGTTCTTTACACAGAGAGTGGTGGGTGCGTGGAATACACTGACAGCAGTGGTAATAGAGTCAGATACATTAAGGACATTTAAGCAACTCTTGGATAGGCACAGGATAGTAAAATGAATGGTATGTAGGTTAGTTTGAACTTAGAGTCGGATAAAAGGTCGGCAAAACATCGAGGGCCGAATGGCCTGTACTGTGCTGTGCAGTTCTCTGTTCTATATTGCTAATGCATAAAATCAAGATAAAACAGTTTCAATTCCCAGGGTTTTGATGGGGTGTCAGAGTGATGGCAAAGCAGGAAAGAACAGGAAGCAAATTCTTTACTCCAGATCCCACTGCCATGAGGGTACAACCTACCTTAGCTGTCAAAGATCAATAGGTTGAAACTTGGTCTGCTAAGACACATGACGATCTACAGCAGAAACTCACGATCCTGAATAGATGGAATTTGCAGATCAAAAGATTCAACTTAAAAAAAACAGAATGATTTGAAACGTACAACTAGCCTCCTAGTTTGTCTGAAAAGATTAATTATATGTCCTCAGGATCTGATCTGCTTCAGCTCAATCCTGCTTTCCTATTGATTGCCTCATTCCAATGAGGCAATGGTGAGGGTGTCTATCCAGAGTTTCCCCAGTTGCTGTGGAATAAATGCCCTCATGCTTCATCCTTCTGAGCCACATGATTTGTTTCCAGAGTGTCTAATCAGTCTTCAACTGACCCATATTGGTCTCTGAGGTGCATGATTGGTCGTTGATTAGTCATGTTGCATTGGACATGTTTGTTTACCCACCTGATTATCCTATATGTAGCTGTTTAGCCAAAGGATGTCTAGCCCTCCTTCTGACATTACTTCAAGCCTTATTTGTTTCTGCAATGGCTGTACGACTGTCTGTGAATAATGCTGCATCTGTGCATATCATTGCTAAACACGACAATAGCACAATCTTTAAAAAATATTTCACAGTGAATCTGGCAGTCTTTTAAACAAACTTATGCCAGAATTCTTAAGCCTAATTTTGTACATAGCACAAAACATAGGGTAGCATAGTCGAAATAAAGCTCACTATTCTATGTTCCTTTATAAATGTGTACATAGTAAAAGGATAGTCTACTGAAGTGTAGCAATAAAGGGATCATTTATGCAGGCAAATAGCCTAATTTATGTACTAAATGTGTAATTCATATTTCTGTTCACAAAAGAAGATGCTGTTACCATTATTGTAATAACGTAATAGGCAGTAGATAAATTCAATTACAATGGATTAAAGAAAGGTGCTTTAAAAATGGTCAACAGCCATCAAGACTACAATATTCACAGAGTCTGTGTAGGATGCATCCTGAGAGATAGTAATAGACCTAAGAGGACATTGACAGGCAGGTGTAATGGGTCAAAGTCATGTAATTTCATGCAGCAAAATGATGTCACGCGCTTTGGTAAGAAGAATGAAGAAAGGCAAAATGAACTAAAAGTTATTATTTCAACAAGTGGTGACAGAGAGAACTGCAGATCAATACATAAATCTTTGAAAATTGGAGGACAAATTGAGGAGGTTGTTAAGTAAGTACACTGGTCCCTCAAAGTCAAAAATTGAGATCAAACTTGAATTGTAATAATCAATACATGTGGGCATGAAACCAACAGAAAAAAATGGAAGGAGCTCTCTGATTAAAAACATTGGGGTACAAAGAAAACCAATTCTTTGAATGTTTTCAATCTTAATCCTGCGCATATACTGTACCTTTGGACTCAGGTTCAGCTATTAGAATGGTACCAGGGATCAGGGATTTCAGTTACGTGGGGAAAATAATCAAGTCAGGGTTGATCACCTTAGAGCAAAGACAGTGAATGGGGACTTAGGTGGTTACTTTAGTACTATTTCTCAGCACCACAACAATCACTTTTAAGAAACTTTCAAGATGTATGTTGTCCTGCTTAGGATGCACATTATGATGTTTGCTTAACTGTTGGTCAAAATCCTGCAATTTCATACCTAACACTCTTATGGGATCATCATTTTTTACAAGGACAATAGTAGGAGAAAGTGAGGACTGCAGATGCTGGAGATCAGAGCTGAAAAATGTTTTGCTGAAAAAGCGCAGCAGACCAGGCAGCATCCAAGGAGCAGGAGAATCGACGTTTCGGGCATAAGCCCTTCTTCAGGAATGAGGAAGGTGTGCCAAGCAGGCTAAGATAAAAGGTAGGGAGGACGGACTTAAGGGAGGGGAATTGGGAATGCGATAGGTGGAAGGAGGTTAAGGTGAGGGTGATAGGCCGGAGAGTGGGTGGGGCCAGAGAGGTCGGGAAGAAGATTGCAGGTCAAGAAGGCAGTGCTGAGTCCGAGGGTTGGGATTGAGATAAGGTGGGGGGAGGGGAAATGAGGATGCTGGAGAAATCTGCATTCATCCCTTGTGGTTGGAGGGTTCCTAGGCGGAAGATGAGGCGCTCTTCCTCCAGGAGTCGTGTTGCCATGGT
Organism: Chiloscyllium plagiosum; assembly: GCF_037043375.1. Classification (NCBI taxonomy): domain Eukaryota; kingdom Metazoa; phylum Chordata; class Chondrichthyes; order Orectolobiformes; family Hemiscylliidae; genus Chiloscyllium; species Chiloscyllium plagiosum. The sequence goes on from NW_028270143.1 coordinate 18,667,522, forward strand.
CTGGTGACAAAGGAGGCCAAGGACTTACATGTCCTTGGCGGAGTGGGAGGGGGAGTTAAAGTGTTCAGCCATGGGGCGGTTGGGTTGGTTGGTACGGGTGTCCCAGAGGTGTTCTCTGAAACGTTCCGCAAGTAGGCAGCCTGTCTCTCCAATGTAGAGGAGGCCACATTGGGTGCAGCGGATGCAGTAAATGATGTGTGTGGAGGTGCAGGTGAATTTGTGGCGGATATGGAAGGATCCCTTGGGACCTTGGAGGGAAGTGAGGGGGGAGGTGTGGGCGCAAGTTTTGCATTTCTTGCGGTTGCAGGGGAAGGTGACGGGAGTGGAGGTTGGGTTGGTGGGGGGTGTGGACCTGACGAGGAAGTCGCAGAGGGAGTGGTCTCCAACCACAAGGGATGAATGCAGATTTCTCCAGCTTCCTCATTTCCCCTCCCCCCACCTTTTCTCAGTCCCAACCCTCGGACTCAGCACCGCCTTCTTCACCTGCAATCTCCTTCCTGACCTCTCCGCCCCCACCCTCACTCCAGCCTATCACCCTCACCTTAACCTCCTTCCACCTATCGCATTCCCAAAGCCCCTCCCCCAAGTCCCTCCTCCCTACCCTTTATCTTAGCCTGCTTGGCACACTCTCCTCATTCCTGAAGAAGGGTTATGCCCGAAACGTCGATTCTCCTGCTCCTTGGCTGCTGCCTGGCCTGCTGCGCTTTTCCAGCAAGGACAACAGTAGACCTTGGAAAAGGTCCAACACCACATGACTGGACAGGAAGGATGTGATTGCACTAGAGGAGATGCAGTGGAGATTCGTCAGGAAGTTGCCTGGGATAGAGCAGTTTAGCTATGGAGAGAGGCTGGATAGGCTCAGGTTGTTTTCTTTACAGCAGAGAAGGCTAAGGGTAGACCAGTTTCAAGTGTAGAAGATTACGACTGACAGCATAGAAAACAACTGTTTGCCTTAGTTGAAGGGTCTTTAACAAAGAGGCATAACTTTAAGGTAAAGGCAGGAAATTTAGAGGCGATTTGAGGAAAAGTTTTCTCACCCAGAGAGAGTGGTGAGAATCTGGAATACACTGCCTGACAGGATAGTTGAGGCGGGAAACCTCACAACTTTTTAAGAAATACATGAATAAGCATTTGAAACCAGAAGTTCCATCTGAGTCTGGTGAAATACGGCAAGTAGCATTCTGTCATAAAACAGAAGAAGAAAATATTGACCTCTATTGTTAGGTGAAAGGATCAGAGTAGAGGTAGAGGATGCATGCAGCTCTCTCCCTCTGCCCAGCCCCATAAACCCCCCTTACGTTGACACACTCCTCAGACATTAAACCGCAATCTGGTCGGATTGTTGGCCAAATGAATTGGAAAATCAGATGTCAGGAAGCAATGAGATTGGTACTGACCAGGCTGCTGCCATTGAGTGAGATTTAAGGTCACTAGCAGGGTCGATAATGGCGATGGAGAGGCCACAAAAGGGTGAATGACCTTCTCCATTCTGCTCGTGTGCATTAGGATCCTAACTTGTGGTGTGGGTGCATTCTGTAACATGTACGATTTGTGTAAAATTGCTGTCTGAGATGCAGTGACCTTGGCTCATTTCAGTGTGAGAGGTGATTCCTTTTGACTTTTCTTCAACAGGTCAGTCATCAACTGCTGAAAAATGTGTTGGTGGAAAAGCGCAGCAGGTCAGACGGCATCCAAGGAGCAGGAGAATCGACGTTTCGGGAAGAAGGGCTTATGCCCGAAACGTCGATTTTCCTGCTCCTTGGATACTGCCTGACCTGCTGCGCTTTTCCAGCAACACATTTTTCAGCTCTGATCTCCAGCATCTGCAGTCCTCACTTTCTCCCAGTTATCAACTGCAGCAATTCAAGAAGGCAGCTCAACATCACCTTCTCAAGGACAACTGGGGGACAAAGTAAAGGCTGGCCCTGAACAATGCCAGCGTCTCACAAATGAATTTTTTTTTTCAAAATCCTTATTCTGCACCTTTCATCTTCCACTAACACAGGTAATAGCGCATCCATGGTTATGCACATCAGCATAACTGCAGCACCAATTGGTTAGAGCAGCACACAAGTACTGCACTGGCTGTTAAGGCCTGTGTCAATTTTGGCCTCTGACCCTCAAGTGAGAGAGATCTGGAAAAAGCTGATACCCAGACAGATGGTCAGCCTTGGAGACAGATCTTGGCTGTACGGAGGTGCCTGGAGGTGGAGGGAGACGTCTATGCTTACATACACCCCAGATGAGGACAGTGGAGGCATCCATCAAGGCCGTGAGCTCTGTGATAGCTCTCTGGTTTGTATACTTGGTTTCCACCATTGAGAGATTAATGACTCCACTGGAGGACCAGAATCTGAAGCACATTAGGGAACGTGGGGTTGATATGCAAACCTGGAAGCTCTCAGACTGACATGCAGCTCAAACAGACAGTTGCAATACCGGAAAGGGACATGGAACCTAGAGACTCCCCAAGGTTCTCATTTCTCTCTCAAGAGTTGCAGTTGGAGCTCATGACACAGAGGTTCAACAGCTGTCTGCATCCGGGGGTCCTCTCAGGCCACTCCAAAGGAGGGAGTATCATCTCCATAGTTCAGCCAATTAACATTAGTGCTTCAGGGTGCAATGGGGACAAAGAGGTATCCTGCCACTGGGCAGGGCTTGCTTACACTTCCCGGATCCTCAAGGCATCTGGCAACAGAGCACAGTCATTACAGTTACCACAGGTAAATGGACATTAATGTCAGCAGCCTGCCTCCAACTCAGTGAAGAGGAAGCACCATAGGATCATGGAAAATACACATAATATTATATTGTTTTTTCATGGGTATTGGGCATCACGGGCAAGGACATTTATTGCCCATCCTTAACTGCTCTTCAACTGAGTTTCTGGTTAGATGATTCCAAAGTGCAGTGAAGAATCAAATACATTTTTGTGAATGAGACCAAGCCTGGTAAAGACAGCAATGAAATAGATGGGTTTTTAGAATAATTATTAATAGTTTCAGAGAGCTGAATCTCACATTTCTTTGGTGATACCTCATTAGCATCATTCACCACTTTTTTAATTGTATAGCTTTGGCTCAAAGTAGCCAACAATCCAATTGCATTAATGGCACAAAGGGTGAAAGTTAGTACTGCAGACGCTGGAGATTAGAGTCTAGATTAGAGTTGTGTTGGAAAAACGAAGCAGGTCAGGCAGCATCCGAGGAGCAGGAAAATTGACGTTTCGGGCAAAAGCCCTTCATCAGGATTGGCACAAATTACTCTCGCACTCAGAGATGCCTGAGGATGTATGTATCATGGCTAGTCTTAGAGTTCAGCATGCATAGGATCTTTGCTCAGTGCTCACTGTCCAGTTTTCACATTCGGAAATGAAATTTCGTTCACTAGGTGAATGTTCTTAGCTGGCACATTGGTGCCTCAATGTCCACATGTGTATTATGAATTAACCCTTGCAGCTTGGAGAATCCAAAAGTTCCCCTGGAGCCTCTGATTCTCTTGGCTTGGCTTCCTTCATCAGTCTACTCTGCCTAAACTCTGCAGTGTGACAAGCCTGCTGGAATAATGGATTGCTGCAGAGATCTCTTGCTTATCCTTGAGAGTGTCCCAAAGCACACAAACTGAAAGTCACACTAAGATCTACAGGTAGCCATTCACTTTGAGCTTAATTCCCCCTGCAAGTGTCTTGCAACTAGATCTGAATGGCCTCATGGAAAGCCATAGCCACTGGCGTCCTGATCTGGGGCGAAATATAAATGCTACCTTTACACTTTTCTTTCAGGATAAGCGCTTCGCTTTGCGTGGGCCAGCTCATGGTCTTCCCTGAGACCTTCTTCACCTTCAGCCTCACCATTTCCCATAATTGGCTGGCCAACAGGATGCTGCTATCGCTGGTGGAGCTGCCCTCCATCTCAGCCCTTCTCCTCTCCAGTTGCTTGAGGATCCTGTGCCACAGTCCACTCTTCCCATAACCCCTCCTCTCTGTGATACCAGCTTCCCCTGTAAGGGAGCCTTCCATGGCTGCAAACCCCTTTCCAGGTGTCATCCTCAATTGCTTCCCTTCAAAGATTTGCCCAAAGCTAACACATAATAATTTGTTTGCCTTTCATGTAGTCTCAACTCCAATTCTTCACAGTGAGCTCCTCACCAGTGCTTATTTGCCAACTGCGAGCTGTTGAGTTATCCATGCCCTGTGTAGTTTGGCAACGAACAACAAACTGAGGTCTAGTGACAATTTAATTGCCTGAAAAAGGAGTTAATTGACTTTTAATGAATGTGTGGTGTTATTCTGGCACTGTTGGAATTTATTGTCCATCCCGCATTACCCTTGAGAAAGAGCTGCTGAGTTGCCTTCTTGAAACTCTGCAGCCCATGGAGGGATAGGTACAGTCAGTTCTTCTATAACATGATGATTGCGTTCTTGTGCAACCCTGTGTTATAGAAAAATTGCACTTTAGAAACAGCGCACTTAAAGTGCTGGCGCTGTAATCATATTACAGCCAACACACATTTTGAAAGTTCCACTTTAGAAACAGCATACCTAATTCATCAGTCATGTTACAGTGAAAGAATAACCCGAACTTACAGATAGCTGTTCGGAAGGAAGTTCCAGAACGTTACCAGGTGACTGTGAAGGGACAATGATTTAATTCCATGTCAGGGTTCTGAGTGATTTCAATAGGAACTTGTAGCTGGTAGTGTACTCATGCATCTTTGTGTTTCTATGTAATTGCAAGTTTGGTAGGTGGTGTTAAAAGCGCATTGTTGAGTTAATGCAGAGCCCCTTCTCTGTGGTAGACACTGTTGCTACAATTCATTGGTGGTGAAGGGAGTAAATATTGAAGATATTAGATGGGGTTCCAATCAAGAAGGATGCATTGTACTGGATATGTCAAGCTGTTTGATTTGTGTTGAAGCAACACTCATCCAGGCAAATAGGAAGTATTCCATCATACCTTGTAGATAGAGGACAGTCTTTGGGGAGTCAGAGATGAGTAATTTGCTGCAGAATTCCTAGGCTCTGACCTGGACTTGTAGCCATAGTATTTATATGGTTCATCCAGTTTAGCTACTATATGGTTTTCTGAAATGGGTGTCATGATATTGGGAGCAATAATCCACATTCTCATGCCCATTTCACAGAGAAGTGGGATGGACTGCTGCCTGATTGGGCGCATAGAAACCTGTCCACCTTATTAGTGGAACAAGAATTCATGGAGCCTAAAAGTTGAAGTACTAAATATCTGTCTTCACAATATCTCCAAAACCATGCTATGAAGCTCAAAACAAGCTACCAAGGAATGACTGAGATATTTAAATGCTTGTTCAGGTAACCTTTAGGATTATGGAACAATTTGTACATCCCCTTTAGATCACAGGATGATAACTAAAATCGTATTGTTTTGCATATAAATCCTTTAAACATTTATCTACTAGATCATCTCTGTAATGCCACATTAATCTTCAACTATCAGATTGCAGATCCCTGAAGATATAAATTGCAGCTTCTGTAAATTGTTTTAAACTTGAATTATAATGAATTACAACAGCTCTATATAAACTTTGAAATGCTGAAACCCCACATATTAGAAATATTCTCACAATTTTAGATTATATTGCTCTTTATACTAATCCAAATTTTGGCTTGTGTGGAAAACTCAATAGCCCCAATCTGATAAATCCAGTCAGTATTAATCTCCACAACACATTCGCAGGGAAACACTAGTTGAAAGATTGCCTGAGTAAAATAAGAATGGTCCAGAATTTATTGGGAAAATACTGGTGACAATTATGATGGTCACCATGACACTTGTAGATTTAGGCAGTAATTTCACTTATGCACTAGTACACGTAGAAATGAAAACCTGAAGGTTGCTGCCAGTTGGCCATAAGCTGTATTTTAAAAAAATCTGGCTGCCTGTCTCCCATTCAGTCTGAAAGAAGTTCTAATAGTTAAAGTCATAGAATTTTGAAGCATGAACAAAAGAGCTTCAGCCCATATGTTTGCACTGGTCATCAAGCACCTATCTACTCTAGCCCCATTTTCCAGCAGTTGACCCATAAACGTGTATCCTATGGCACTTTAGTGCTCATGTAAATACATATATGGTATGATGGTTCCCACCTCTAACAATCTTTGAGGTGCAGAGCTCCAGATGCCCACCACCCTTTTGATGAAAAAAGAGTTATTCCTTATAACATCTCTCAATCTCCAGCCCTTTTAGCTAAATCTATAATGCCTGGACACTGATTCCTCGATGAAGGGGAGATGTTTCTTCATATTTACCCTATCTATGCCCCTCATAATGTTGTAGACCTCAATCACATCCCCTCTCAACCATCTTTGCTCCATGGAAAACAACCCCGGCCTATCTACTTCAGCCCAGGCAACATCCTGGCTAATCCTCTTTGCACCCTTTCCACTGTAATCACACCTTTCCTATAGTGTGGTGACCAGAACAGCACACACATTTGGCTTTATTAGCATCTTATATAGCTCCATCATATCCTACCTGCTCTTGTATTGAATGCCTTGACTTATAAGGATAAGAATCCTAATAACCTTAACAATCTTATCCACCTTCTTGCTACTTTCAAGGATGTGTGGACCTGTACACCACAATCCTTCTAATCCTTTGTACTTCCCTGATCCGTATCATTCATCCTATACTCCCTTGCCTTGTTAGCCCTCCCAAAATGCATCGCCTTACACTTTTCAAGATCAGATTCTATTTGCCCATCTAACAGCCTGTCCATATTGTCATTTTCTTCCTCACTACCACAGCACCAAACTTACTGATCAAGCCTCCATTATTCATGTCTAGATTGCTAATGTGTTCTACAAGCAGCAAGGGTCCCAGCATTGGACTCTGAGGTGCACCACTGAACTTAAGTTTCTAGTCACAGAAACAACCGTCAATCATCCCCCGCTGCCTCCAGCTACAAAGCCAATTTTGGATGAAATTTGCCAAATTGCCCTGGATCCCATGATCTTAACTTGTCTTGCATGTGAGACCTTGTCAAAAGACTTACTGAAGCCCCTACCTGACACTACCCTCATCCACATAGCTAGCCACTTCCTCAAAAACTCATTCAAACCTGTCAGACATGATCTCTTTATGACAAAGCCTGCTGACTATCCTTTATTAATCTATGCATCTTCATGTAGAGATCAAATTTGTCCTAAGTTTTTTTTAATACATTTCCCTACCTATAATGCTAGCCATACTGGCCTATATTTCTCAGGTTTATCCTTCCCACCCTTCTTAAATAATTAGCTGTCCTCCAGTCCTCTGGAACCTCTCCTGTGGTCAGAGCGAATTTGAAAATTCAATATCAGGGTCCCAATATCTTCTCCCTTGCCTCACTTAGCAGCCTGGGATACATCTCATTTAAACCTGGAAACGTACCCAATTTTAAGTACGCTAAAATGCTAAAGTCTTCCCCTTCTCAATTGTGATTTGTTCAAGCATATCACAGTCCTCTTCCCTAATTTCTATACTGACATTGTTCTTTTCTATCATGAATACATGTGTAAAGTACTCATTCAAATCTTAACTATGTCTTCCAGCTCCACTCACAGTTTGCCACTTAGGTCCCTAATGGACTCCACACTTTTCCTAAGTATCCTTTTTTTCCTAACATACAGAAAAAATGCCTGTAGATTTTCCTTTATTTTACCCGCCGGCCCACCTTCATGCCCTTCTTTTTGCCTTCCTCGTTAAGTTAACCTTAAACTTTCTATATGTCTTCAAGGACTTCTGGGTATTCTAAGCCCTCAGCATCTACCATAGGCTTCAATTTTCTTATCTACTCTTGCAAATTCCTCAATATCCAGACTTCTCTGGAATTTCTGAACCTACTGGATGACCTTTAAAGGAATGTGCTGGTCCCGCAGTTTCACTATTGCCTTTTGGAGAGATTCCCACTGCTCAAATATAGATTTTCTCACAAGTAGTTGCTCCTCCGCTGGATTGGCCAGAGCTTGTTTTATTGTATGAAAATTAATCTTCCCCCAGTCCAAAATCTTTATTTCTGACTTATCTTCATCTATGACTACCATAAATCTTCCTAAGTTTTAGTCATTATCACCAAAATCTCCTATTGAGATTTCTACTATTTGGTTGGCTTCCCTCACTAAAATTAGTTCCAGGTCTCCTGCTATCTTAATACATTCTACATACTGGCTCTAAAATGTCTCCTGGATATATTTTAAAAATCCCATCTCTTCTAAGCCTTTTACACTCTGTTTATCCCAGTTAATATTGGGAAAGTTGAAATCTACTATTATTACCCCACTACATTTGCAAATAAGTGAAATTTACTAATATATCTACCCTTCTGTCTCCCCATGGCTATTACACACTCCCAACAAAGTGACTGCCCCTTCTTTTTAAGCTCTGCACATCTGGCCTCAATTTAGGAGCCTTCTAAGATATTAACCCTCCTTAGTGCAGTAATTGACTTGATCAATATTGCAACAACATCTCGTCTTATACATGGGATGGGTTTGCTAACTGGTTTAAATTAATTTAGCAGGGGAATGGGATACAGAGTGGAAATGCTATAGGACATGGACAAATGTAGGTGTAAAACCAATTCAACCTAGCAAACAGCACGTATATAGTCCAATTACGACACAAGGTAGCACAGCAAGGTTATATTGCATTTATTCTTATGCCATGAGTATTGCAAGTATGGCAGAAGTGTTGAGGGTGCTGATTAACACATAGGAATATGATATAATTGATAGCATGGAGACATGGCTGATAGAGGGACTGGACTGAATATCCTAAACCTCAGAATACTGAATTGCCAGTCCTGTCTTTCCATCAGCCATGGTCTCCATGCTATCAATTATATCGTATTCCTGTGTGTTAACCAGCACCCTCAACTCTTCTGCAACAACACTCATGCCAATAAAATAAATGCAATATAACCTTGGCTGAGCTACCTTGTGTCGTAATTGGACTATAAACACGCTGCCTGGTAGATTGACTTGGGTTTTACACTTACATTTGACCACGTCCACATAGCATTTCCACTCTGTATCCCATTCCCCTGCTAAATTAATTTAAACCAATTAGCAACCCCATCCCAATCTGAAACGATGCTGGTCCTATTGCAGTCCACATGCAATCCATCAGACTTGTACAGTCCCACTTTCTCGAGAAGTGGACCCAATGCTCCAAGAGTCTAAAGTTGAAACTTTATTGCTGGAACAGCACAGCAGGTCAGGCAGCATCCAGGGAACAGGAGATTCGACGTTTCGGGCACAGGCCCTTCTTCAGGAATGAGCAGAGAGTGTTCAGCAGGAGAAGATAAAAGGTAGGGAGGAGGGACTTGGAGGAGGGGAGTTGGAAATGTGATAGGTGGAAAGAGGTCAAGGTGAGGGTGATAGGTCGGAGTAGGGTGGAGGCGGAGAGGTCAAGAAGAAGACTGCAGGTCAGGAAGGCGGTGCCGGGCTGGAAGGATCCGGCTGAGACAAGGTGGGGGGAGGGGGGATGAAGAAACTGGTGAAGTCCAAGTTCATCCCCTGCGGTTGGAGGGTTCCCAGTCGGAAGATAAGACGCTCCTCCTCCGACCGTCGGGTTGTTGTGGTTTGGCGGTGGATGAGTCCAATGACCTGCATATCCTCGGTGGAGTGGGAGGGGGAGTTGAAATGCTGTGCCACAGGTTGGTTGGGTTGGTTCGTCCGGGTGTCCCAGAGGTGCTCTCTGAATCGCTCCGCAAGTAGGCGGTTTGGGGAGACAGGCCGCCTACTTGCGGAGCGATTCAGAGAGCACCTCTGGGCCACCCGGACGAACCAACCCAACCAACCTGTGGCACAGCATTTCAACTCCCCCTCCCACTCCACCGAGGATATGCAGGTCATTGGACTCATCCACCGCCAAACCACAACAACCCGACGGTCGGAGGAGGAGCGTCTTATCTTCCGAATGGGAACCCTCCAACCGCAGGGGATGAACTTGGACTTCACCAGTTTCTTCATCCCCCCTCCCCCCACCTTGTCTCAGCCGGATCCTTCCAGCCCGGCACCGCCTTCCTGACCTGCAGTCTTCTTCTTGACCTCTCCGCCTCCACCCTACTCCGACCTATCACCCTCACCTTGACCTCTTTCCACCTATCACATTTCCAACTCCCCTCCTCCAAGTCCCTCCTCCCTACCTTTTATCTTCTCCTGCTGAACACTCTCTGCTCATTCCTGAAGAAGGGCCTGTGCCCGAAACGTCGAATCTCCTGTTCCCTGGATGCTGCCTGACCTGCTGTGCTGTTCCAGCAATAAAGTTTCAACTTTGATCTCCAGCATCTGCAGACCTCACTTTCTCCTCCAAGAGTCTAAAGCCCTCCCTCTGACACCAACTCTTCAGTCATTCATTCATTTGGTCTATTCTTACACTCACTAGTACTGGAATAATCCAAAAATTACAATCTTTGATGTCCTGTTTTTCAATCTCCTTAAATTCTTGTTGCAGAACCTCATTCCTCTTTCTGCGTATACCATTGGTGCCAATGTGAACCACAATCTCTGAATATTTGTCCTCACTCATCAGAATGCCCTATGACCATGTTCCATGACATCCTTGATCCTGACCCCAGTGAGGCAACATATCATCCTGGAGCCATACATACGGTTGCATTAACACCTAGCTTTGCTACTGAGACTCTTGCCACTGACTCTTCACCTCTGTCTGATCCCTCTTGGTACAGCTGGACTCTAACTGCACTTAACAGATGAACTCTCACTGTCACTGCATTCCAACAGAGATAAGCTCTCCTGATTGCACAAAGTGTCAAAGTACAAAGGGATTTTAGAGTCCTAAGCCAGGTTTCTCTTAAGGTAAACTTGCAGGATGAGTCGTTACACTGTCATTCATCTCGAGAGGACCAGCATATAAAAACAGGGATGTACTTCTGAGGCTTTGTAAGGCTCTGTTCAGACCACATTTAGGATATTATGAACAATTTTGGGCCCCATACCTCTGGAAAAATGTATTGGCCCTGAAGCAGGTCTAGAGGAGGTTTATGAGAATGATCCCAGGAACGAAAGGCTTGACATATGAGGAACATGTGAGGACTTTGGGACTATACTTGATGGAGTTTAGAAGGATGAGGGGGAATCTGATTGAAACTTCTGGAATACTGAATGTCCTGGACAGAGTGGATGTTGGGAAGGTGTTTTCATTGGTAGGAGAGACAAGGACCTGAGGGCACAGCCTTAGAGTAAAGGGAAGACCTTTTATAATGGAGATAAGGAGAAACTTCTTTCACCAGAGAGTGGTGAATCTGTGGAATTCATTGCCACAGAAGGCTGTGGAGGTGAAGTCATTGAGTATATTTAAAACAGAGGTAGATATGCTCTTGATTGCCAAAGGGATCAAAGACTTCTGAGTCAAAGCAGGAAATGGAGTTCAAAAAACCTTTTAAGCCATGATCGAATGGCAGAGCAAACTCGATGGGCTGAATGGCCTTATTTCTGCTCCTAGGCCATGTGGCCTTATGGTGTTCCTCTCATTGATGGTCACTGATTGCTTTCCTGACAGCGTTTCCTTAAGATGCAGTATGACCACGACCATAAACATGCTATCCATGTAGTTTTCAGCTTTGCTGATTCACTGCAGTGCTGCCAGATAATGTTCAAGCTCCAAAACTGGGTAGTCAAGCTGATCAAAACAGTGGCACTTCCTGCAGGTGCATTTGGGAGCATCTAAGATTTTCAACATGGTGCAGCACATAGGACTGATCTCTCCTGTCATATATTTAATTTTAAAAACTCTTAAGCTAAATTTAAGCCAAGTAGAAAATTATGTTTTTTGAAAAGATCTAGAACCCTCACCTTTCCTTAATGTAGTTTTAATGTCCCAAATTGAGGTTACATGAGGTACAAAAAGTGAGAACTTGTGAATTTCATCCTACAAGCTTATTTTAATCATGCATAAAGATGCATTTTTTTGAGTGAACATGCACATATTTCAGTAAGAACTGTTGAAAGGCATGGTAAGAGAAGACATTTTCCTGAAGCTGTACAGACTCAGGTCCTATATCTATATGATTTTATAGCTTTTTTCCCACATCTTCAGTGGCTATTGTCAGTAAAAATGATATAATTAGCCCTTCTTTATTAGCAAATTATTTAACCATTAACACTTAATGATCAACATTTAACTCTTGACTCCAGGCATACTGAAAAATGAGGGCTAACCTGGTGAAGCTACTAAACAGGACTACCTGCATGCCAAGGCGCACAAGCAGCCAGTGATAAGAGATTCCACAAACAATGGATCAGGTCTAAGTTCTGCAGCACTGCCATATCCAGTTGTGAATGATGGTGGACAATTAAACAACTGACTGGAGGAGCAGGCTCCACAAATATCTCCATTCTCAATGGTTGAGGGCGGCACAGTGGCTCAGTAGTTAGCATCGCTGCCTCACAGTCCCAGTGACTCGGGTTCGATTTTTGCCTTGGGCGACTGTCTATGTGGTGTTTGCACATTCTTCCCGTGTCCTGGTGCTCCAGTTTCCTCCCACAGTCCAAAGATGTGCAGGTCAGATGAATTGGCCATGATAAATTGAACAAAGTGTTAGGTGCATTAGTCAGGAGTAAAGTAGTGGAATGGGTCTGGATGGGCTACTCTTCAGAGGTTCGGTGTGGACTTTTTGGGACGAAGGGCCTGTTTCCACACTGTAGGGAATCTAATCTCAAAAGCCAAACACTTTAGTGCAAAAGATAAGGCTGAAGCATTCACAAAAATCCTCAGCCAGAAGTTCCAAATGGATGATCGTCCAAGCCTCCTCCAATAGTCCCCAGCATCACAGATCACCAGTCTTCAGCTAATACAATGCACTTTACCTGATAGAAAGAAACATTTGGAGGCACTAGGTAAGTGCAAAGGCTATGGGCCCTGACAACATTCTGGCAATTGCACTGAAGACTTGTGCTCCAGAAATTGCATAACCGTAGCCAATATTGTTACAATATTGACATCTACCCAAAAATGTGGAAAATTGTCTCGGTACATCCTATGCACAAAAGATAGGGCAAATTTGACCCAGTCAATTACTGCCCCAAAAGTCTACTCTTGATCATCAGTAGAATGATTGAAGATGTCAATAACAGTTTAATCAACAGCACCGACTTAACAACACCCTGCTCAGTATTGTCCAGTTTTGGTTCTGCCAGAGCCACTCAGCTCCTGATCTCATTACAGCCTTGGTTCAAAAATGGACAAAAGAGCTGGATTCCAGAGGTGAGGTGAGAGTGACAGCCCTTGACATCAAGGCTGTGTTTGACTGAGCATGACATCAAGAAGTCTAAACAACATTGGAATCAATGAGAATTGAAGCAAAATCTCTTAGTGGGTGGCACGGTGGCACAGTGGTTAGCACTGCTGCCTCACAGCGCCAGAGACCCGGGTTCATTCCCGACTCAGGCGACAGACTGTGTGGAGTTTGCACATTCTCCCCGTGTCTGCGTGGGTTTCCTCCGGGTGCTCCGGTTTCCTCCCACAGTCCAAAGATGTGCAGGTCAGGTGAATTGGCCATGCTAAATTGCCCGTAGTGTTAGGTAAAGGGATAAACGTAGGGGAATGGGTGGGTTGTGCTTCGGTGGGTTGGTGTGGACTTGTTGGGCCGAAGGGCCTGTTTCCACACTGTAATTAATCTAATCTTCGAGTTGGTATCACATCTGGATATATGAAGATGGTTATGGTTGCTAGAGGTCAGTCACCTCAGCTCCAGGACATCTCTACAGACATTCTTCAGGATAGCATCCTTCGCTCAATGGTAGTCAGCTGCTTCATCAATGCCCATCCTCCATCGTAATGGCAGAAATGTAGATGTTCACCAATGATTGCCCAATATTCAGCACCATTTGTGATTCTTCAGATACTGAAGCAGTCCATGTTCAAATGCAACAAGACCTGCAAAATACCCAGGCTTGGACTAACAAGTGGCAATTAACTAGGAGACAGTGAGGACTGCAGATGCTGGAGAACAGAGTCAAGAGTGTGGTGTTGGAAAAGTACAGCAGGTCAGGCAGCATCAGAAGAATTGACATTTTGGGCAAAAGCCCTTCATCAGGAATGAGACTTCTGAGCCAAGGGGATGGAGAGATAAATGGGAGAGGAGTGGGGCTAGGGGACACCCCCACCAATCAACCCACCACCCAGTGGCTGAACATTTCAACTCCCCCTCCCACTCTGCCGAGGACATGCAGGTCCTGGGCCTCCTTCACTGCCACTCCCTCACCACTTGAAGCCTGGAGGAAGAATGCCTCATCTTCCGCCTTGGGACCCTCCAAACCCATGGCATCAATGTGGACTTCGCCAGTTTCCTCATATCCCCTCCCCCAATCTTACCCCATTTCCAACATTCCAGCTCAGCACCGTCCTCCTGACCTGTCCCACCTGTCAATCTTCCTTCCCACCTATCTGCTCCACCCTCCTCTCCGACCTATCACCTTTACCCCCACCTCCATCCACCTATTGCACTCTCAGTACCTTCCCCCCAGCCCCACCCCCTCCCATTTATCTCTCCACCCCCGAGCCCCCCAGCCTCATTTCAAATGAAGGGCTTTTGCTTGAAACGTCGATTTTTCCTGCTCCTCAGATACTGCCTAACCTGCTGTGCTCTTCCAGCACCACTCTTATCTGGACATGAGGGTGGTGTCGAGTTGGAAGATTGGATCTGGGATAAGGTAGGGGGAGGGGAAATGAGGTAATTGGTGAAATCCATATTGATGCTTTGTGGTTGGGTGGTCCTAAGGCAGAAGAAGAGGCGTTCTTCCTTCAGGCATTGGGTGGATCGGAGGAGGCCCAGGATCTGCATGTCCTTGACAGAGTAGGAGGGGAAGTTGAAGCATTCGGCCACGGGGTGGTGGGGTTTGTTGGTGTGGGTGTCCCTGAGTTGTTCTTTGAAATGTTCTGCAAGTAGGTGTCCTGTCACCCCAATGTAGAGGACGGCGCATCGGGAGCAATGGATACAGTAGATGACATGGGTGGTAGTGCAGGTAAAACTCTGATGAATGTGGAAGGCTCCTTTGGAGCTGTGGACAGAGGTAAGGGGTGAGATGTGGACGCAGGTTTTGCAATTTCTGCGGTGGCAGGGAAAGGTGCTAGGAGGGGAAGGTGGGTTGGTAGGGATCATGGACCTGACAAGAGAGTCACGGAGGGAATAGTAGCTATTAACATCAACATCGTACAAATACCAGGCAATGACCATCTTGAGTAAGAGGCAATCTAACTACCACCCCTTTCCATATGGTTCAGTGGTTAGCACTGTTGGCTCATAGGCCACCAAGTAAGATTCATCTCCTGTCTCTGAAAAATGCATCTATCATCTACAAGCCACAAATCAAGATTATTATGGAAAGATCCTGACTTGCCTGGATGGGTGTAGCTCCAACAATAGTGAAGAATCTTGGCAGCATCTAGGAACAAAGCAGTCCACTTCATTGACATCACATCCACAAGCATTCACTTCCTCCATACTGATGCTCATTAGCAGCAGTGGGAATGATCTACTAGATGCACTGTAGAAATTCACCAGATATCCTTAGACCGCACCTTCCATACACACGACCACTTCCATCTCGAAGGACAAAGGTGGCTACCGACAAGTTCCCCTCCAAGTCATTCACAATCCTGACTTGGAAATTTATTGACATTCCTTCACTGCTGTTGGGTCAAAATCCTGGATTCTGGCCCTAGTGGCATTGTGGGTCTACCTACAGCACATGGACTCCAGTGGTTCAAGACAGCAACTCACCACCACCTTCTCAAGGGCAATGAGGAGTGAGCAATAAATGCTATGTAGCCAGACAGCAAAGTTGGGTGGAGGGACAAGTTATGTTGAGGAAGCAAGTAGCTGCAGAATAACTTGGACAGGCTATGAGAGGGGGCAAAGAAGTGGCACACAGAATACAATGTAAGAAAGTGTATTGTATTCTACATTGCATTCTATCTGCAACATCTTTGCCCATTTTCATGGCCTGTTTACGTCCTTCAGCTTCCCCACTTCCTCAACACTACCCGCCCCATCACATATCTTTGTGTCATCTGCAAACTTAGCAACAAAGCCCTCAGTTCCTTTGTTAAGATTGCTAATGTATAACACGAATATCCTTTGATCCCTTTACCTCTCAGAAATAAATCTAAATCCTTTTTGAAAACATGCAACGTTTTTTGGCCTCAGCTGCTCTCTGCAGTAACAAATTTCACAGGCTCACCAGTCCCTGGGGGAAAAGATTTCTCTTCATCTCAGTCCTCAACAGCCTATGTCACATCCTTAGTCAGTGGCCCCCTAGTTGTGGTCACAGAGTACATCCTTCCTGTGTTTATCCTATCCAGTGCTGTTAAAGTTTTATAGATTACTCTGAGATCTCCCCTCATTCTTCTGAACTCCAGTGAGTATAGTCCTAACTGATCAAGTTTCCTTACATACATCAGTCCTGCCATCCCAGCAATCTGTTGTACTCCCTCTGTAGCCAGAACATTCTTCCTCAGGTAGGGAGACCAAAACTGCGCACAATATCCAGGTGTGTTTGCAGTAACGGCCTGTACAATTGCAGGAAGATATCCCTACCCTCGTACTCAAATCCTTTTGCTACAAAGGCAAACACGACACTTGCTTTCTTCACTGTCTGCTGCAGCTGCATGCTTTCAGTGACTGGTGTATAGGAACACCAGGTCTCGCTGCACCTCCCCCTTTCCCAATCTATCACCTCCGGGTGCTCCGGTTTCTTCCCACAGTCCAAAGATGTGCAGGTTAGGTAAATTGGCCATGCTCAATTGCCCGTAGTGTTAGGTAAGGTGTAAATGTAGGGGTATGGGTGGGTTGCGCTTCGGCGGGGTGGTGTGGACTTGTTGGGCCGAAGGGCCTGTTTCCACACTGTAATCTAATCTAATCTAAATTATACTTCATCAATCGTGCATTTGCCCACTTACTCAACTTGTCCAAATAGCATTGAAGCATCTCTGCATCCTACTCAATTCACTCACTTATCCAGCTTATTGTCACCTTGGAGATAGAACATTTAGACCCCTCATCCAAATCATTGATGTACATTATAAATAACTGTCTTCCTGGCATAGATCCCTGTGGTACTTCACGAGTCACTACCTGCCATTCAGAAAAAGGCATGTTCGTATTGAATCTTTGCTTCCTGTCTTCCAGTCAGTTCTCTGTCCACATCAGTACACTGCCTCCAGTCCATGTACTTTAATTTAACATATTAATCTCTTATGTGAGACCTTAGCAAACGCCTCCTGAAAGTCCAAGTAAACTACGTTCTCTTATTTCAAAGTATTACAAGGCAAGAGTGTTAAAGAACCATTCAACATCCTAGTTCCCATTTAGTTCATACATAAGGTTTGTTGTAGGGATTTGCAGCTCACCTGTGTCTTGGTTCCAAATCCTCTTGCTTTTTGTAGCTGATTTGGCATTGAATTCATTGAAAAATGTATCCAGAAAGATAAGGAAGAGGGAGAGGTAAGAAATGGAGCTCCTGTTTATGTAAGATAGATTTGAGTTCTGAAAGGGTGTTTGAATTTGCTACATATTGAAGTACAGTATTCTGAAGTTTAATCATGAATGAATGATAAAACAGTAATAATGAGGAGTATTTACAACAATAAGGAGAAGACTCAGCATGTTAGTTGTTCCTTCTTGCACCTACCAGACAGAGAAACCTTCAGGTATGTGCATAACTGTAGCATATAAACAGGGCATCAAACAGCATAAAATTAGTAGCATACGCTGTACAAAAAAATGTCAAATTTACAGTTATTGGAAATTGAGTAGCATCAAGTTTCATTTTTGCCAACACAGTGAGTACAATGGCCATCTTTATTATTTATTAATGTCAAGCTCCAACCCAGCTTGGTCTCCCAGGCTCGCAGTTAGTGGCTGCTGGAAAATCATGCACTGTTATAGTGCCTAATGGCCACAGATGGTATTTGCAAAGTCTTTTTGAAAGCCAAAAACTTATGTCCAAAGGATTCTAGGCACATCCATTTTTAGATATAACCTTGATATTGTCATAATTGTATGTAAATGGTACACACTGCTGCTACATGCAACTCCAGGATGGATCAAGTAGGCTGCTTTGAGTTTGGTGAGTATGACCATGAAAGGCAGTTGCTTGATTAGTCTGGAGGCAGCTTTCCCAATTTTGTAGAGACTCGATAAACTGTACGCTTTCCATCTACACTGTAACCTTTCTAATATGCTAAGCCACAATTAGGGGTGGCACAGTGGTTAGCACTGCTGCCTCGCAGCACTAGGGACCCAGGTTCGATTCCAGCCTTGGGTGACTGTCTGTGTGGAGTTTGCATGTTCTCCCCATGTCTGTGTGGGTTTTCTCTGGGTGCTCCGGTTTCCTCCCACAGTCCAAAGGTGTGCAGATCAGATGAATTGGCCATGCTAAATTGCCCATTGTGTTAGGTGCATTAGTCAGAGGGAGGTGGGTTACTCTTTGGAGGGTCAGTGTGGACTTGTTGGGCTGAAGGGCCTGTTTCCACACTGTAGGGAATCTAATCTGCCTGATTTTACCTACTATCGAGTGGTTTATAAAAGAAAACCTTGGATTGCACACAACTGCATAGATTTCCTGGCACGGAAAGTTTAATGAGAAATATGTAGTGATTATAACAGGTCAGCCAGCTGGATATAACAGAATGAGTTCCCTGATTGGACCATTTTAACAGCCCCAATCAGGGAACCCTGGCTGATAGATAAAAAGAGGTGTGTCCAAGATTCCGGTACTCTAAAAGCTGGCACTGAACAGGCAGTACAAGAGATAAGAATTCTTCACGTATAAATAAAGGGAGACTTGGTAACAGGATATTGGCCTCTGTGGAGTTATCTCAAAATACTTTCGGGGAGGAAACAGTCAAAAGTTTTACTACAATTTGCTGGTTAGGCCTCAAAGCCTCAGTGTAGGATTTTACAAACACCCCCATTCTGAATAAATCAGAGCAATTGTGACCACCTTCCCCAAGATATAACCCCCTCTTTGTTTCTACTTGATCCCAGGGTATGAGTAGCAAACTTTGCTGTTGATATTCTCCAAGGATTTGAGTGCATTGTCCAAGTCTCTAATGTGTACAGGAGGGCAGGTAACAGTATTCTTCAGTCAACCATGAACTTGATGCTGAGATTGAGATGTTTCTTACCAACCACTCTTTGCCTCAGATGAAAACAGGCTGTGCTGGCACATTGCGGGGGATGTTGAATTTCATCATTATTACTTGCCTTACTAAAGGGAGACTCTCAATGGTACAAGAAATTACCCATATTGTCCAATACCTCAACACAGACCTTGACAGGGAGGGAGATAGAATTGTATGGAGGGAGCTAGTTGATAGGAACATTTGTCTTCTGAATGTGTAACTAAAGACCTATTTCTTCATACACCTATATGAATGTACTAATGATGGTTTGGAATTTGGCCTCTGAGCATGTGAACATGCAACTGTAGTCTTAATGGTGCAGTTCAATAACAAACATTGGTGTGCTCTTGGCTCTAGACTGGAGGATACATGGGTTGGGTTTTTTCTAATCTACAGCTTATCTTGCAGATTAGCTCCATACCAGCTGGAAACCATATGGATATGGGGTGAAGGGTTGCAACAATGAACATGAAGAAGAGCTTTGCTTGACCCTAGTTCACACTGCATTGATGAGGATTATGACTCATCCATGCAGGCAGAGAATGATGATAAATTCCTACAGGCAGTCAATTTTGACAACGATTCTACATATTCCCACCCAGTTGATGGAGTTAAATTAGTGAAAGAAGGCCACACATAGAGGTTGCCCAGCCGTCTGCATTTTACCTGGCCGTGTCTTTCAGTAAAGATCAGGTCCTTGGAACCATCTAATGGACGGTATCTGCATTGTGATTCCATTAGAATATCTTCAGCCAGGTGGAGGAGGCATTGAGATGACATTTTACAGTGACCTTCCATGTGATGGACAGCATAGAGACCCCTCTGTAATTCATCTTCTCTCCTTTCTTGAAGATTGATGCAATTGCAGTATCTCAGATATTGCCTAGGACGCCCTCCTCTTTCCAGATAAGGGAGATGACATTATGCATTCATGCCACAAGTGCTTCTTCACTGTATTTAAGTATTTGGGCTGGAATTTCATGTGTGCTGGTGGCTTTGTTGGGACCTAGCTGTCTGACAGCCTTTTCGATCTCATGGTTTGGGTTGCGCTAAGATGAGCATGCTGGGGATGTTGTTGGGGCAATCGTCTTGAGGATTGAGCCTTGTTGAGATGATCCTTGGAGTGCTCCTTCCAACATCGATAAGCTGCAGAGCTGGGCTGAGAGGTGGCAAATGAAACAAGTGTGAGGTGATTCACTTTGGAATGAGTAACAGGAATACAGAGTACTAAGCTAATAGTAAGATGCTTGGTGTGTGGAGATGAGCAGAGAGATCTCGGTGTTCAGGTATAGATCCTTGAAAGTTACCACCCAGGTTGATAGGGTTGTTATGAAGGCATACGGTTTGTTAGCTTTTATTGGCAGAGGGATTGAATTTCGGAACCATGAGGTCATGCTGCAGCTGTACAAAACTCTGGTGCAGCCATACTTGGAGTATTGTGTACAGTTCTGGTCACCGCACTATAAGAAGGATATGGAAGCTTTGGAAAGGGTTCAATGGAGATTTACTTGGATGTTCTTACGAGGAAAGGCTGAGAGACTTGAGGCTGTTTTCGTTAGAGAAAAGAAGGTTGAGAGGTGACTTAGTTGAGACATATAAGATAATCAGAGGGTTAGATAGGGTGGACAGTGAGATTCTTTTTCCTTGGATGGCGATGGCTTGCACAAGGGGACATAGCTATAAATTGAGGGGTGATAGATATAGGACAAATGTCAGAGGTAGTTTCTTTACTCAGAGAGTAGCAGGGTTGATAAACGCCCTGCCTGTCGCAGTAGTAGACTCACCAACTTTAAGGATATTTAAATGGTCATTGAATAGGCATATGGACGAGAATGGAATAGTGTAGGTTAGATGGGCTTCAGATTGGTTCCATAGGTCAGCCCAACATCAAGGACCGAAGGGCCTGTAGTGCAAAGTAATGTCCTATGTGCTATACTTCTTAGGACTAAAGGGATCTAAACGCACATTGAGAACGTGGGAACATGGTACTGAGTTGGATTATGAGCCATGACCACAGTGATTGCTGGAGTACGCTCAAAGGGCTGACTGTCTACTCCTTCTTCTATTTTCCATGTTTCTATTTATTATTAAAAATCACATGACACCAAGTTATAGTCCAACAAGTTTATTTGAAAGTACAAGCTTTTGGAACACTCCTCCTTCATCAGGTAGCTAGTGAGGCAGGATCATAGGACACAGAATTTATAATAAAAGATCAAAGTGTCATACAACAAATGCAATGTATTAGACAAACCTAGATGGCTGTTAAGTCTTTAATCACTTAGAATAGAGACACAGTTTTGATTGATTAATATGTAAATCCTAGAATTTCTTTCAAGCTTTTATTATGTCCTATGTATCCTGCGTCACTAGCTACCTGATGAAGG
Organism: Chiloscyllium plagiosum; assembly: GCF_037043375.1. Taxonomy (NCBI): domain Eukaryota; kingdom Metazoa; phylum Chordata; class Chondrichthyes; order Orectolobiformes; family Hemiscylliidae; genus Chiloscyllium; species Chiloscyllium plagiosum. The sequence continues at coordinate 18,689,078 of NW_028270143.1, forward strand.
AGCAGCACTCCAAAACCCTATACTTTCAAATAAACCTGTTGGACTATAATCTGATGTTGTGTGGTTTTAACTTTGTTCACCCCATTCCAGTACTGGCATTTCTACATCTATTTATTGTGAGTGCTGACTTAGTAAGTCCTTCCTTACAGAGTTGTCAAGTCCTTTGCCAGGTACAGTTACCACTGCTGTTTATGGTCCAGGCTGATGGGGGATTGTAATCCAGATTCAGTTATGATCAGTCCAGCAGTCATCAGCTCCTGTCGTACGGCAGCTGAGGTGAATATCCTTGAGGTGCCTCATTTGAACGAGGACATTGTCACAAGGTGCCAATGTATGGAGTGAGCCATGAGGTCTTGTACTTGTTGCTCTAACAAAATAGGGTGATAATTGTGATCAGATCATGTTCTAGGCTATTTGTCATAAGGAGAACTCCACTGTTATTCTCTATGCCATCCATGCTGAATGTGCCTTTCTAAAGGCTTGTTCCCCTCCCAAATCTGACACTGAAATCATCAAGGAGAATCAATGTGTCTCCCTGAGAGATGCTGAACAACAAGTGATATTAGCCCTGCCAAGTCTGCCAACTTCTTCCAGTTCAGTCTGGGGAGAACTTTGACTCGGAGGAAACCTGGCTGTTAGCCCACCACCCAATTGTTCTTGTGTAGCTGGTAATCAGATGAATGCTTAAATAGCCAGTGCTGGGCCAGGACATCGTATTTATATTACTCTTACTTAACCCTTCCATCAAAAGGCAAGTCAATGTCCATTTGGTTAGAAAATTAACTAAAAGTTTGACCATGATAATTGTTTTTCATAAATGATGTTTCATACTTCTGTGTTAATTTTCACTTGCCTGCTCTTCTTGCTAGCTTAACTATGTCCTGTTGCACTCAATTGTATCTACCTAATTATTTGCTGTTCCTCCAAATTCAGCATTATGGGTAGATTTTGATATTTTACTCTGTATTCCATTGAACAAATTCATTTATAAAAATCAAAACTGAACTGGTCCTGACACTAAATCTTGGGAAACATCAATATCCACCATCCTCCAAGTCTGAAAAACAAACAATTATCATTGTCAAAATTTTAGTTAATTTTCCAAAAGGACATTGACTTGCATAATCCATGAGCAAGGCAGCCAGTTGTTAACCAGCCTTTTAATAAACACTGCATCAAACCTTTTCTTAAATTCCACTTAACAACATCTATTTCATCAACTTTCTCTGTTTCTTCACCCAAAAACTCCATTAGGTTAGTCAAACACCAGCTGTGCTTATACAATTTGTGCTGGCTGTTCTTAATTCATTCAAATATCTTGAAGTACAGAGAACATAGAACATAGAACAGTACAGCGCAGTACAAGCCCTTCAGTCCTCGATGTTGTGCCAACCTTTTATCCTACTCTGGAATCAGACTAACCTAAATACCCTTCATTGTACTATCTTCCATGTGTCTAGAGTCGCTTAAATGTCCCTAATGTATCTGACCCTACTACCACTGCTGGCAGTGTATTCCATGCACCCACCACTCTCTGTGTAAAGAACCTACCTCTGACATCTCTCCTAAACCTTCCTCCAACTACCTTAAAATTATGCCCCTCGTGATAGACATTTTTGCTATGGGAAAACGTCCCCGTCTATCCACTCTATCTATGCCTGTCATGTCTTGTACACCTCTATTCAAGTCACCTCTTATCCTTCTTTGCTCTGATGAGAAAAGCCCCAGGTCCCTCAACCTTTCTTCAGAGCATATGCCCTCCAGTCCAGGCAGCATCCTGGTAAATCTCCTCTGCACATTTTCTAAAGCTTCCACATCTTTCCTATAATGAGGCGATCAGAACTGAACACAATATTCCAAGTGTGGTCTAACCAGGGCTCTATAGAGCTGCAGCATAACCTCGTGGCTCTTAAACCCAATCCTCCTGTTAATGAAAGCCAACACACCATACACCTTCTTAACAACCCTATCAACCTGGGTGGCAGCTTTGAGGGATCTATGGACATGGACCCCAAGATCTCTCTGTCCCTTTACACTGCCAAGAATACTGCCTTTAACCCTGTATTCAACATTCAAATTTGACCTTCCAAAGTGAATCCCTTCACACTTTTCCAGGTTGAACTGCATCTACCACTTATCAGCCCAGTTCTGCATCCTATCAATGTCCTGTTACAACCTACAACAGCCCTCCAAACTATCCACAACCCCACCAACCTTCGTATCATTGGCAAACTTACTAACCCACCCTTCCACTTCCTCATCCAAGTCATTTATAAAAATCACAAAGAACAGATGTCCCAGAACCGATCCCTGCAGAACACCACTGGTCATCGAGCTCCAGGCTGAATACTTTCCATCTATCACCACCCTCTGTCTTCTATGGGCCAGCCAATTCTGTACCCAGACAGACACGTTTCCCTGTATCCCATGCCTCCTTACCTTCTGAATGACCCTACCACAGGGAACCCTATGAAACGCCTTGCTAAAATCCAAGTATAACACATCCACTGGTCTACTTTCATCAATGTGTTTTGTCAGATGCTCAAAAATTCAAGAAGGTTTGTGAGACATGACCTGTCCATCAAAAAGCTATGTTGACTATCTTTAGTCAAATGATGGTTTTCCAGGTAATCATAAATCTTGTCTGTCAGAATCCTCTCCAATACTTTGTCAACCACTGATGTAAGACTGACTCCTCTGTAATTCCCAGGATTATCCCTATTCCCTTTCTTGAACAAGGGAATAACGTTTGCTACCCTCCAATCATCTTGCACTACTCTAGTGGACAGTGAGGATACAAAGATCACCACCAAACGCACAGCAATCTCTTCCCTCTCTTCCTGTAGTAAGCTAGGGTATCCCATCCAGCCCAGGGGATTTATTTCTACTTACGTTTTTAAACGTTTTCAGCACATCCTCCTTCCTAACACTCCTGTTCTAGCATATCAGTCTATTTCATGTTCAGAAACATCAAGGTCCCTCTCAGAAGTGCATACTGAAGCAAAGTATTCATTAAGGATCTCCCCTACTTCCTCTAACTCCAGCACAATTCCCTCCACTATTCCTGATCAGCTCTACCCTCACTCTGGCTATCCTCTTGTTCTTCACATAAGCGTAGAACGTCTTAGGGTTTTCCTTAATCCTACCCACCAAGGCGTTTTCATGCTCCCTTCCAGCTCTCCTAAGTCCATTCTTCAGTTACTTCCTGGCTTGTAATCCTCTAAAGCCCTGCCTGATCGTTGCCTTTCCAACCTTAAGTCAGCTTCCTTCTTCCTCTTTACTAGCTGTTCCACATCCCTCATCACCCAAGGTTCCTTCATCCTGCCATCCCTTCCTTGCTTCAGTGGGACAAACCTATCCAGCACTATCAGCAGGTGCTTCCAAAATAATGAGGAGAAAGTGAGGACTGCAGATGCTGGAGATCAGAGCTGAAAATGTGTTGCTGGAAAAGCGCAGCAGGTCAGGCAGCATCCAAGGAGCAGGAGAATCGACGTTTCGGGCATGAGTCCTTCTTCAGGAATGAGGAAAGTGTGCCCAGCAGGCTAAGATAAAAGGTATGGAGGACGGACGTGGGGGAGGGCGTTGGAAATGTGATAGGTGGAAGGAGGTCAAGATGAGGGTGATAGGCCGGAGAGGGGGTGGGGGCGGAGAGGTCAGGAAGAAGATTGCAGGTTAGGAAGGCGGTGCTGGGTTCGAGGGATTTGACTGAGACAAGGTGGGGGGAGGGGAAATGAGGAAACTGGAGAAATCTGAGTTCATTCCTTGTGGTTGGAGGGTTCCTAGGCGGAAGATGAGGTGCTCTTTTCAGGTCCTCTTTCCCTACCAATGCCGTTGGTACCAATGTGTACCATGACTTCTGGCTGTTCTCCCTCCCCCTTAAAAATCCTGTAGACTCGATCCAAGACATCTCTGACCCTGGAATCCAGGAGGCAACACACCATCCAGGAGTCTCGCTCGCAGCCACAGAATCTCCTGTCTGTCCCTCTCACAATTGAATCTCCTATCACTATCGCTCAATTATTCTCCCCCCTTCCCTTCTGAGCCACAGAGCCAGGCTCAGTGCCAGAAACCTGGCCACTTTGGCTTTCCCCTGGTAAGTCGCTCCCCCCCCCCAACAGTATTCAAAACGGTATAGTTATTATTGAGGGGAACGGCCACAAGGGGTGCCTGCAATGTCTGCCTATTCCCCTTCCCTCTCCTGACTGTCACCCAGCTACCTTTGTCCTGTAACTTAGATGTGACTAAGTTACTCTCTATCACCTCCTCCTTCTCCCCCCTCCACCCCCCCCCCCCCCCCCCCCCCCCCCCCGCCCCCCGCAGCCTCTCAAATGATCCGAACATCATCCAGCTCCAGCTCCAGTTCCCTAACGAGGATCTGGAGTTGGGTGCATTTCTCGCAGGTGAAGTCAGCAGGTGACCCTTACCTCCCATATCCTTCTGTTCTAAACCACCAAGAGAGATTGAATAAATGGGACAAAAACACAAAAAAAGCCTTACCTTACCAAGCCTCCGCACAAGGTCTTTTCCCTTTCCACTGAAGTGCAGATTCAATTTTTCCTACTGATTACTGTTTTGAAAACTTTACACACTAATGATAGTAAATGAACTGGCCTGTAATTTTTAGAAATATCCTTATATCTCTCCTTCATATCTGTCACTCCCAAATCTAAAACTGATGAGCTCTTCCACTGTTTTCACTAACCTCACTATCAATCTTCCATCCACCACCACCACTACTACGTCTTTAAGCAACTTGGAGGCAAGGCATCCAGACCATGTGACTTATGCACTCTATACACAGAGAGCCTTTTCAGTACCTCCTGCCACATAATTCTTATCTTATCCATTACCACTTACCATCTCCACTCTTACAGCTATATCATCACTGCAGAGTTTCCTCCTTTCACACCTTTGTTTACACCTGCTTCAGATCTATTTCTCTTCTACTATCATTAGCAACTCTTTGGTGCAGTCTTTGGCTCTGAACACCTTATAATCTGTTCCACTTGCTCATCCTTCCACTCTGTCGACAGAAATAAAAAGCACACTATCCAAAGCCTTTTCAGTTCTGAAGGAGGGGTACATTGGCCTTGTACCATATGTTGCCAGGCCTTGCTGAGCATCTCCAAAATCATCTGTTTGAGTTTCAGATTTCTTGCATCTGCAGCATTTTGCCTTTATTTAAGGCCTGGGGAAAGGTGGAAAAGGGGTTTCCTCATAGAATGTTAGTGTGGGTAAGGGACTTCCATTATATGGAGAACATAGAGAATGTGAGATATTTCTCTTCAGAGCAGAGAAGGTTACGGTGAGATTTGTTGGAAATGTTCATAATTATGTGGCTTGTAATAAAGTAAATGAAGAGAAACTGTTTCCAGAGACAGGAAAGTTTGAAAGAAGTGAACACAAATTTACAATAACTGACAAAAGAATTAGAGCAGCAATGCCGTGTTTTTTTTATTATGCGGTGAGTTATGATGATCTGGAATTCACCACCTAAATAGTTTATAAAATCAAACTTATTAACAACATTCAGAAAGATATTGGATGTAGTTTGGAAAAGGAAAGATTTGGAAAAATGTGGTGGGGAAGGTTGCAATGTAATTAGATGCTTCTTAAAAAGCCAAAATGACTTGCACTGTGCGACATAAATCTATTAATTTTATGATTTTCTGAATCCAGGAATATTCTGACTAGTGAACTTTTTCCACATAAGATGTCTAACATTGGAAAGAGAGAAGCCTTTGGCAATATTCTCTATCATGCCATATTGCTTTACGTTGTCCTTTCTCTGTTTTTAGAAGGTTGTACTTTCAGCTTTTGGTTCAAATCTGGGATTAAATAAATCTTGTTATAATCAGAAGAAATTACTTTCTAAGTCAATGCTTCTCAAACTTTCTTCAACTGTGATGGCATTTCAAGGCTTGCAGGTTTTTGTAATGCCCCTGTGAGAATTATAAAAGCAGGATTGTGTGTGTGTGTGGGTGGGTGGGGGGCTTATGGGAAGACCCATGAGAGCAGGAAGCAGTGCACAGAAAACCTATGGGAGTGAAGGGAAAGGGGTTGTGCTACACAGACGCCATTGCTGTCTCTGGGCTTGTGACTCACTTAGGGTCCCAAACCTAACTTTGGAACCCCTGATCTAGGAGGTGCATTTTGCTAATCCTTCACGCACAACTCAGAATAAACATTTCAGCCATAAGAAAATACAACATGCAGGAGTTATTTATATTATGCAGGAGTTATTTATATTAAATATGTATGTGCATATTAGTTGCCATTTGCATTATGATCACAGATCCAAAGGTAAATAATGGGAATATGGAATTTGGAACACCATCAGATTAGCCATGCTCTCACTGATAGGTGGAGCAGCTTGGAAAGGCCAAATAGACCAATTCTGGTCCTAAATCATATGCTTATACATCAGGTTTTAGCCATGTTAAAGTTTAAGTCATCTCATCTTTTGCTTTAACAGGTAAATTCTGCAGAAGAGAAAGCACAGGATGTATGATTTCAGTAGTTAGTACCTTCTGCAGTCATAATGGCACAACCATGAGAAGGCTTCAGCTATTGAGCTTCCACCACTCAAAATTAGTGTTTGAGTTTTCAGCTGCCATGGATCTAAGTTCTATGTTCTCTCCTAAAACAGTTTTTGGTCACCTTTGGTTTTGGCTTTCTTGAAATGGTGCTCCTGTGAAGGATTTAGCAATGTTTTCCTGTGTGAAAGGTGCTCTGTAAATGAAAGGTATTATTTAGAAGTCACACTGAAAAGTTAGAAATGCAGAAAAATGAAATGGAAAAATATCCTTTTCTACCTGTTGCTTTTCATTTGGCCAGAGCTTAGAATTTATAAACTTCAACAGCCCTCAGGATGTATCTATTGCAACTTCTTGTGACCGTAAAAGGGGAGTTTTCAATAAAACAAAATTGAAACAGCAGCAGAATGAAGCATTGTGTCTCACATAGTACAGTAAATCCTGTCGTTTTGAAAACAATGTATCCTTTGTCTTCCATGAGGAACATCACACGAAATTGATTATTTGCACATAATGTTATACTGTTGAGAACAGTGACTCCATAAGGTAGAGGCAGGCCCATATTTGTCATAACCATTGTTGTCAGTCTTGCTAATAATAGTTTGGCCAACATTTGGCTTGTTCATAAACCCCCTGATATAATCTGCACAATCCCAGTAAAGGAAGAGAATTAGATTCAGGCGGTAATTAGACAACCATGTATCACTAATTTTTTTCAGGACAGAATGAACTCCATCTGCATCTGTTGCTTGTTGTTGCTTCTTTATTAGGAATGAATCACTCCAAGCAATCTGCAATTTCATTGACTAAGCTGTTCAGAAAATTACAACAATCTTCCTCGACAGATCTGTTGCTTAATAGCTGAAATAAAATGTGAAACTCATAGCCACGTTTTGCATCTGCAGATCCTGGGTACCTTGACAGCATGTCTTGATTGTTATACAGAACAACCTCGATTATCCAAACAAGACAGGCAGAGAGTATTTTGCTTAGATAACTGAATGTTTGGATATCGGATAACGCTTTTACGGGACCTTGACATCTTGTTCGGACAATCAGAAATTCGGATAACTGATGTTTGGATAACCAAGATTGTTCTGTATTTGCCACAAAGTTCAAAATCATTTTTATTTTAAATAGTCCCTAACTTGACAGCACCATTTATATTGAGTACAGTATTTCTATGATGCAGAAGCGCTGGTTTTGGACTGGGATGGTCAAAGTCAGAAGTCACATGACACCAGATTATAGTTGAACAGCTTTATTTGAAATCACAAGCTTTCAGAGCACTGCTCCTCCGTCAGGTCACATCGTCTGACAAAGGAGCAACGCTCTGAAAGCTTGTGTTTTCAAATAAACATGTTTAACTATTATCTGGTGTCATGTGACTTCTGACAATATTTCTATGATCTATTTGCAAGCCGCATGGAAACGTTAGATGATTTCTAAGTTGTACCTCTTGCTATCAGAGAGTAGCTGTGACCCACCAGATAGACAATTGGTCTTTGTGAGAATTGCCACATTGTCCGTGAGCTACTGGATTTTACAAAAAACATTCCAATATATTTTTCCACATAATAAAATCAGTCAGACCAATCTGACATTCCCAAAAGAATTGAAGCCCTTACAAACTACTGCTGATTCTTTTTGATAACCACCAATGTGCTTAATTTTATATTTTTGGAAAAAGTGAATGATTTGAGTTATAATAGTGGATCAAAAGTATTTATTCGAATTGGAAGATGCTGTTCCTTGCGATAGACGGGTAACATTAAAAACAGAGCAATGTTGTGAAAATTGCACATGGACAAAAATGACCAATTTTGCCAAATTGAGCCCTGCATCCCAAGAACGTCTGAAAAAACTGATGAATTAACTACCTGTGAATATTTTTCAGTTAAGTCACTTGATCAATGCAGGTAAATGTTTTCTTGGTTTGAATATGGCCTAACAAGCAGAAATACAAGTCAAATATTGCATTTTGTTTTTAAGTGGAACCAAAAGAAGCAGGATGACTCCTTCCAGTTCCTCAGGGCTCCTGAGGCCTGGTGCGCCGACCTCTCATGTACTTCGACCTCCATAGCGCTGACCTGAGTTATCAACATTTTAACCAAGACTTCAACAAGCAGGTTCACCTTATTTAAATGATGCATGAAGCTCAATTTTGGATCCGCCTTCAGTCCCCTGGATCTTATCTGCAATGTGGCTCCAGCAGTGTCTTCATATATGAAACTAATTTCTGTTGAATTTCAACAACATGCATGTAAACTCAATTTCTCAACCATGTATTGGTAGTAAATATCTAAGACAAGCAAGGGTTAATCAAGAGAGAAGGAATGGCAAAGGAATACTCCAGTTTAAAGGGACATGCTTGAAATCTCTATTAGAACATAGAACGGTAACACACAGGAGTGGGTCTTTCAGCCCACAGTGACGTGCTGAATATGATGCCCAAATTAAAGAAATCCCTTCTGCCTGCTCTTAGTCCATATCCCTCGATTCCTCGTATAGTCATGTGCTTATCTGGGATGAGGTGGGGGAAAGGGAGAATTGGAAACTGGTGAAGTCGATGTGGATACCGTATCGTTGAAGGGTCCCAAAGCGGAAGATGAGGCAGTCCTCCTCCAGTCGTCAGGTGGTTTGGATTTGGTAGTGGAGGAGGCTCAGGACTTGCCATGTCCTTGGTGGAGTGGGAGGGGGAGTTGAAGTGGTCAACCACAGGGGAGTGGGGTTGTTGGGTGCGTGTGTGTCCCCATAGATGTTCCCTGACAAACTCTGCAATTTGGCAATACAGGCAGACCAAGGAATTCAAAGGCAAAGTCCAGAAGCTTAGAATAAATAAAAATATATTTACTGAAGGTGTTTCTGTTATTTGAAGCTGACTTTGTTGTGTCTATACCTTCAAGACTGACATAGGCCAAGTTGAGAAGCTACGACAGATGGATGGCATTTTCAGTGAAGACTATGCCTATGGAACTCAGGTTGGTCGTGTACTATCCCTGGTTGAATATATTGCCATATCTATGAAGGAGAAATGAAATTCTTCCAGAGGAAGGCAGTTATCAAGAAATTTGTGGTTAGGATTATTGGCCTATATGCTGTGAAGACTGCCAAACCAGTTGGTAAGATCTGTCTTATTTGCAATTGGCACTTGATGTGTAATCAACCACAATTTTCTTGTTAAATTATGTTTTTAAATAGTGTTGAACCTGCATTTTAGAATATGAGCAGTTACCCAAGATGTTATTTTAATATTTGCTTTGGATGATTCTTGTATTGTAAAATTTATTTTGCTTTGAACTGTTGTGCTTTTATTCTTTCAGTAAATAACTGAAATGCACCTGAGCACTTGAAGTTCAAAGCTCTGGGTTTAGTGCAATTAGAGTATACTTAGTGTATTACTGGTGGTACAGATTAATGGTGAAAGTGAGGACTGCAGACGCTGGAGATCAAAGTCGAAGAGTGTGGGGCTGAAAAAGCACAGCAGGTCAGGCAGCATCTGAGGAGCAGGAGAGTCAACGTTTCGGGCACCAGCCCTTCATCAGGAATGTGGGGTAGGGGAAGGGAGCTGAGAGATAAATAAGAGGTTGGGTGGAGTCAGGGGGAAGGTACCTGGGAAGGTGATAACATTTCTGATTTCCAGCACCACATTTTTCGATACATATTGATGCGCCAAGGGACCTCTTCTTTACTGTATGATTCTAGATTTCAGACTTTTTCTAGCAACTGGCAATCTTATCTATGGGTAAAATAGACGACAAATCCAGCCTGCTGCCAATTCACATTCCAAAACTTTAAAAGGAAGCCTCTTAAACTGTCTCCCCTTTTCTCTCCTTCTTGAGTCACAAACTCTCTAATAGGTATACTTCCAAGGAGGAAGCAATGGATAATATTCAATTATGGGCACGGGAATATGTTGCTGGTTAATTTGCACCCTTTTGTTTAGTGCTTTGATAATAGGGTGAGAGTTTTTCTGGCTTGGTGATAAACGTCATGCCTGTTTAAAAGATAGTGTTGTGCAGCTTAGTGCAAAACAGCTGCCAAGTGGCAGCATGCCCCAGCATGGAGCTCATGTTCATGCAAGGTTACCGCCACTTTAAGCTAGTCTATGGAAATATATTCTGGCTAAAGCAAATACTCTAAATGCTTGTGAAGAGAGTCTGAGTGGGGAGAAGGAGTAAAAATAGCAAACATAGCACAAAGTGTGCTCGACGGTCCTCTGCTGTAACGATGGAGGTCATGGTGCTGGAGGTGGACTGAGAGAGAGAGTTTCATTTCCAAGAGGCTCCCCAGATAGACACTGAGAAAACAGCGAATGCAGACAGGCACCACTGTCAGGGCAAGCATTCTGGCATGGAAATCCGGGCAACAGAAGTAAGAGTTTAATGGCCACACAAAAATGATCAATGTAATTATGCATCTTCAAGTGCCTTTTAATTAATCCATTAGGTTTTGGACTTTGGAATTTATTGCCGGTTACTAACTGCCTGTTAGAAGGGGGTTGTGAGCTGACGTCTCAGTTATATGCAGCCCATGTAGTATCAATACGACCAAAATGCTGTAAGGTGGGAAGATCCAGAATTTTGACCAGTGACAATGAAGCAATGTGAGGTGTATTTTGAAGTCAGAGGCATGACTTTGGAGGGGAACCTGAGGAAGGTGGTGTGCTGGTGCAGACTAGAATCATGAGCCATGAGTCAAGTATTTCAATTATGTAGCAGTGCTTGATGTGAGAAGTATCACCTGTTCCAGCTTTAAAGGAAGCCAAGTCACAGCTATAGTCATCTTGATCATTATTGGTCTTTACTTATGGCTGCAGGTTTGCCTACTGAAGTAATGGGTTTTGGTGAGAACTTTTCTTGTAAAGAAAGAAGGATGTACTCACTGTTCCTGGCTTGGGTTGAAGTAAGAGCTTTTCTCCCTGAGGACCCTGAAAGGGTAAAACCATCAGCTAAGATCCCATCTCCTTCTCCTGCTCCCTCCATCTGAGACCAGCTTGTGACCTTCTGCACTGAATCTCATCAACTTTGCTTTCATCTTGCACAACAAAGGGGACTGGGTTTTAATCGGCCAGTTGTATCTCAGGGATAACACTCTGGCTTCTGAGGCAAAGGGTTGGAGAATCAAGACTCCATCTCAGGACTTAAGCACAATAAAGTCAAGGTTGACCCTCGAGTGTAGCTGATTGGTCAACTGGTAAACCAAGGTCCCTCCTGTCCTCTCAGGTAGGTGTAACAGAACCTGAAGCATTACTTGAAGGATGAGGAGATGTGCTATCATGGGAGTCCTGGCAAATATTTATCACTGAAGTCGATAATTTGGTCATTTTTTTTGTGGGAGCTTGGTGAGCACAAATTGGCTGCTATGTTTTCCATGTTAAAACTGTGAATACAGCTCATAGTTTGTAAACTACTTTAGGACTTCCTGACAAACATTGATGCAAGTCTTTCTTCTTATCGAGCCCATTACTGGAAGAAAGTCTTTTGATCTAAACCCTTTGAAACAAAATTGTTACAGAAGGCAGTTAGTACCTGAAAAAGAAAGCTGCAGTAGTCCTGAAGAACCATAGGCTATTCTCTTATTTGAAAAAGATGTCTAGTAGTGAGTTTAACTCGAGTGTCACCATGAGGTTGAGAAGGCAGGGCCTTCGTGGTGACATCAGTTGACATCAACAATCTATGTCGTTCACATACCTCTGCATCACAAACCAACTGTCTAGCCCATTGAACTAGCCAGTGTATTAAAGAGCTAACTAACATGACACAATAGGCTTCCTCCACACGATGTGAATGACTGCTCCTTGAAGGGGCTAACAAGAGTTCTGCAAACACAATGCGTTCTATATGCGTTTACCAGAGGATATGTAGGACTTTAGAAAATAGACAATAGGTGCAGGAGCAGGCCATTCAGCCCTTCGAACCAGCACCACCATTCATTATGATCATGGCTGATCATCCACAATCAGTATCCTGTTCCTGCCTTATCCCCATTATCCTGATTCCACTGTCTTTAAGAGTACTATCCATCTCTTTCTTGAAAATATCTAGAGACTTGGCCTCCACTCCCTTCTGGGGCACAGTATTCCATATATCCACCATTCTCTGGGTGAAAAAGTTTCTCCTCAACTCTGTTCAAAATGGCCGACCCTTTATTTTAAAACTGTGTCCTCTGGTTCTGGACTCACCCATCAGCGGAAACATGCTTCCTGTCTCCAGAGTGTCCAATCCTTTAATAATCTTATACATCTCAATCAGATCCCCTCTCATCCTTCTAAACTCAAGTGTATACAAGCCCAGTCACTCCAATCTTTCAATATATGATCAGATTCCCCATAGTGTGGAAACAGGCTCTTCAGCCAAACAAGCCCACATCAACCCTCCGAAGAGTAACCCACCCAGATCTATTTCCCTCTGACTAATGCACCCACTACGGCCAATTTAGCATGGCCAATTCACCTGACCTGCACATCTTTGGATTGTGGGAGGAAACCGGAGGACCCGGAGGAAACCCACGCAGACACGGGGAGAATGTGCAAACTCCACACCGACAGTCACTCGTGGCTGGAATCAAACCTGGGTCCCAGGCGCTGTGAGGCAACTGTGCTAACCACTGAGTCACTGTGCCGCCCCATTTGTGAGATGCTGGCATCTTTCTGGGCCAGCCTTTATTTTGTACCCCAGTTGCCCTTGGGAAGGTGATGGTGAGCTGCCTTCTTGAATTGCTGCAGTTGATGACTGACCTGCCATTCCGGGAATTGACCTCGTGAACCCACGCTGCACTCCCTCAATAGCCAGAATGTCCTTCCTCAAATTTGGAGACCAAAACTGCATACAATACTCCAGGTGCAGTCTCACCAGGGCCCTGTACAGCTGCATAAGGACCTCTTTGTTGCTATACTCAATTCCTCTTGTTATGAAGGCCAGCATGCCATTAGCTTTCTTCACTGCCTGCTGTACCTGCATGCTTGCTTTCATTGACTGGTGTACAAGAACACCAAATCTTGTTGTACTTCCCCTTTACCTAACTTGACTCCATTTAGATAGTAATGATTGTTCTTATTGTTCACAGCATATAACTAAAGTAGCAATGTGGACTTAATTTTAAACTGAGACTTACATGGATCCCAGATGTTATTAGCTATGAGGTAATGCGTGATAAACCGGTTTATTGTTCATCAAGGTTGAGCTTACTTCTACCGATGAGATAGTGTTGGAATCCTTTCCCAAATGGCATCATTAGCATAAACTGATTCTGACAAGAAGGATTCATTCTAAGGCATTCCTAGATGATTCCAGTAGAAACTAACTTGTACAAAAGAAAACAAGAACTTCTCCACAGCTGCATCCATTGCAATTGCCACTATCACCTTTTAACCAAAGTAAGAAGCCCACAGCATTTCTGCAGATATGAATAACGTTTGTAGAAGTCAGTCAGCCATTAACCTGGAAGTGTTTTGTAATTGGTTTAAGAAGAAGTGTAGCTTTGTAACCTCTAAGCCAGGAAGTTCCAGTCGCACCTGTTTCAGATGTGTGTAATAAAATCACAGTGATAGCATTCCTACCTCTGGATCTCTCAGGTCCCATCGACTCCAGAGATGTATAATGACATATCTGCACAGGTTGATTAGGACCAAAAAAAAAGAAGTGCCAAGGGCAGTGGTCCTCCCTGCTGCTGAATATACGTGCAATTATGTGTGTTAAAGAGGCATGTGAACTGTAATGGCATGGTCAAAAATAACAATGCTGGCTGACATTACAATTGTTATATTTGTGGTGTGCACCTCACATCTGAAAATGTGTTGCTGGAAAAGCGCAGCAGGTCAGGCAGCATCCTAGGAGCAGGAGAGTCGACATTTCGGGCATGAGCCCTTCTTCCTCATTCCTGAAGAAGGGCTCATGCCCGAAACGTCGATTCTCCTGTTCCTTGGATGCTGCCTGACCTGCTGCGCTTTTCCAGCAACATATTTTCAGCTCTGATCTCCAGCATCTGCAGTTCTCACTCACACCTCACACCTGCCTAATACCTTGGCAAAAATGGCATCTGTTGATCTAACATGCAAGAAACATATTTGTGCAGTGCAAGTCAATTTATTTTAATCAAAATGGCACTCGTAGTTATGAAGCTATAGGTATTATGGAGCCATATTTAGTTTTTTAGTAACCCTCATGCAAGTGGCTAATCTTCTATGTGATTTGGGTAGTGAGATTTAAACTTTGACAGGAGCAAGCTTCCAGATTCCAGAAGCAAAATGGTCTTCTGTGATCTTCAGGGTCTAGGCTGATGTAAATTCCACAGGTGAGTTCATAGCCGCCAAGTAGGCATTCTGATGTTGTTCACTTGGATAAACAGAACCATGTATCCATAAGCTAGATGAGAGGTGGGAGTTCCTAAGGCTGGAGTAACTCAATTTCATGGTTGCTTATTCATCCAGTGTGAGGATCAAGTAATTCAATTATTATCAGAGGGCATGTTCTCATCTATTATCCATGAAGTCATGGAAACCTACATTGCAATGGACACCTAGTAATAATTTCAAATACAATGAAGCCAGGTGCATCACTGGTGTTAGCCAGAGTGTAAGGCTATCAATCCCATTTTGAGTTCTGCAGTACTAGGCAAAAACATTCAAAGTTGACCTCCAACTGACATTAAGCTGTTGCACAATGTGAATAACACAGTCAGATTTGGTCAGCGTGTGCAGTTTGCAGCAGCACTCACTCAACTACAGTTGAGTAGCAGGCATCCTCATTGAAGTTTTTTCACAGTTGAAAGACTCTGAGACAAAACTGTCCCACCAAAACTATTGTTCCACTTCATATCTGCATAAATGGTGTTAGTGCTACTTTAAATAGTGTCTATCGATCTGACTATGAGGGTATCTGGAGCACAGATTTAACAAGGTAGTAAAATTTTCACATAGGTGAACTGTAAGCATAAATTTGGCCAATTATAAGGATCAGAACTATCAACTTAATCAGATTGACAATTTCCAAATTGTTATATGACATGCCAATTAAAAATTATAAATCACAGTCAGACCTAAGTCCTTAACATTAATTGTATAATAGGACTCAAGACTACAAATAAATTTGTTCATTAATCTCAGGAGCTATTATTTAACAGGCATGGAATTTTAAAAAGTCAACCACTTAAAAATGACTAAAATAACCAAATATTTTCAGGAGAAAGTATTCTTTGACTTGTTCAAGTATCAATGTATAGGAAGAGTTAGGGTATACGGTTAGGGTTGGCAGAGCTAACATCAAATGAAATAATTATGATTTAAAGACTTCATCACTCACTCCAACTGCTCCGACAGTGACTATGAAAGTATCAATTTGCTGTTGAAAGTGTCATTCCAAATACTTGGAAGCAATTCCTCTGGCATTAAGAAGGGCGCCATCTCTTATTGCATCCATGAGGTGATGGATGCACTGTTTCAGAAACTGAAATGATAAACCATTTTTACAGGACGTGCGATAGATAGTTACAGCTTGCAAAAACTTTAGTTTTTTTAACCATTATTATCTACCGAAGAGCTTTAGGTGTGGTCAGTTACACAGTTAAGGGTACTGTCAGTTAATCAAATCAGGCACATCAACCTCAAGGGCACCCATATCTTTAGCATTCAGTAGTCCATCATGCTGGAAGAAGAATCCTTAATCACATGCCTCTTTCTTTTTGAAGTCGGTACCTCTTTTTTAAACAATCAATTGCAAGATTTGTCATTGACTGACCATGACTACGATTTAAAACTATTGGCTCTTTACCCAATTATAATGGTGAGGAATAACTACAAATAATGACAAACGAATCTCGGAATGGCTAGAATATGTCTTAGACTTGTGATCCTTATTCTTTTACTTACATGTGGAGTTAGGATGAAGAGGTTACAAAATCTACATAATGATTATATGACTGCTGAAATTGCTTATATTATATTTATGTGATAAATTTGCTTTTGTTAAACTTTAACTGTCGCTTTCTTTGATTTTTGTTTTTTTTAAAAAAGCCTGAAATCAGATTAATGTAGGCATTAGATAATTTGATATTGAAAAGTAATTACCTAACATGGCATGCTGTATGATTACCCTGTTAACTTTGAGAAACTTATCTTGTCCTTAATGCAAGGTTGACACTACAAATGTTTGGTCATTTTGGACTAGCTCAGAGGAATAAGATATGAGAATCAAAACAGAAAGATAAAACCACCACAAAATATAACTCTACAAGACACCTCCATTCTGTGAAATTATGTTCTTGTTAACCTGATACTAATTCTGACCACTTATTGCCAAGATGTTGTGAAGCAATAAAATCCCACCACATTTATTGAATGAGCCCAAGAATTCTTGTTTTACACAGAACAGAAACTGCAATCCTCGTTATTAGGCTGACTTTTAAATAATAATAAATTTTCCTCAGTCCCAGGTGCAATGTGACTGTTTCCTGTGACCTACATTTAGACAATGTTGCACAACTGCAGAGGAAAACAACAGAGCAAAGCTAAATATAGGTCAGCCCTATCCTGAAGGCATCTTGTCTAACCAAAAATATGCTTAATTCTGGTGGCTCAAGCTAGAAAAAAAATGAATTTTGCCCTAAGAGAGTTACATAAAAGTAATTGCAGGTACAGATTGGTGTTAGAACAATACTCGGAACCTGAAAATAATACCACAGGCACAGAAAAAGTAAGAACTTGCATGAGTTTCAAAATGACCTTTCAAGCATATATTAATAATAGCATCCCTAAATGTTGTAAAATAAATGCATAAAACTTCAATGAATATGTTATATAAAATAAAAACAAATATCTTATTAGTTGACAGCTAAAATAAATATCTTCCAATTAATTAAACAAGTTACCATAAGCTCATGCACACCTCCTTTCTGAAAAAATATATGGATCTATTTTTATCTCCCATCATTTAGTTTATACATTTGGTGTGTTGGATCAGAAGTGCACCTTCTATTTTCCAATCTTCAAACTTTAATGAACTAGTGAAGGGCAATGGCTGCCAAGTGTGATAGTAAGCATGGTATTTGTCTGCCTTCCAAGGTATTGTGGCAAAATGGCAG
This sequence comes from Chiloscyllium plagiosum, assembly GCF_037043375.1. Taxonomy (NCBI): domain Eukaryota; kingdom Metazoa; phylum Chordata; class Chondrichthyes; order Orectolobiformes; family Hemiscylliidae; genus Chiloscyllium; species Chiloscyllium plagiosum. Next base: position 18,706,693 of record NW_028270143.1, read on the forward strand.
AATCTCGGATAATATCAACAAGCCCAGGACAAAGAGAATAATAACAAAATATTTAAAAGTTATGAATAATGCAGATGGAGTTAACAAATTGGTTCTTAGAGGAAGTTGTGAAACAGTTAGAATTCATAAGTGACTTGACAGGGCAAATACTGAGAGAATGTTTTCCCTCATTGAGACAGTCTAGGACCAGAAGGCACAGTCTCAGAATAAGGGGGCGCCAATTTAAGAGTGAGATGAAAGGGTTTTTTTTTCTCTCAAGCTGTTGGGAGCCTTTGAAATCCTTTATCATAGGGAGCTATGAGGACAGAGTTCTCATGTATATTTAAGGTTATGTAGTCAGTTTCTTAACCAGTAGGATAATCAAGAATTACAGGAAAAGGGCAGTAAGGTGGGCGTGAGGAATGTTGCATCAGCCATAATCATATCATTGGAGGAGCAGGCTCAAGGGGCTGAATGGTTATTCCTGGTTTTTATGGTCTTATCACAATAGAAACAATCCCTTATAAAAAGAAATTTGAATGCTCAGTTATTAACTCAAAGAATTATGTTGCAAGATTCTACATTTTAAACAGAAGCTTTTACAGAGCAAGATTATATTCGATAATTCTTTACTATTTAATCTGAAACTCTCAACAAGTCAGTCCTTGTTCTATTTTTATTTCCACCAAAGGGTTTTACTTCCCTTTCTAGGAGTTTGAATGTTCCTCCACTATTCCTGAATCCAAACCACTGTGGAACACATCCCTTAGGAGTTCATTCTGACTGTCCTCAATGCTCGTGCTGTTCCTTGAGGTGTCATATTTACTGGAGCTAACATACAGTGAGAGAACCTTCCAATTCTTTTTAAACACCTTTGCTTCCATTAGCATTTTGCTACAGGTCTCCACTGCTTTCAAGCAGCTACTGCTGACATCTCTGGATCACCTGCACCAAACAACCCCACCTTCCTATGGCCAACCACTTCAACTCCCCCTCCCACTGCCTCAAGGACATGCAAGTCCTGGGCCTCCTCCAATACCAAATCCCAGCCACCGACGCCTGGAGGAAGAACGCCTAATCTTCCACAGAGGGACCCTCCAACCGCATGGCATCAATGTCAATTTCACCAGTTTCCTCATCTCCTCTCCTCCCAGCTTATCCCAGATCCAACTCTCCAACTCAGCACTGCCCCCTTGAACTTCTCCCACCTGTCCATCTTCCTTCCCATCTATCCCCTCCACTCCAATGTATCACCACCACTCCCTACTTCATCCATCTATCGTCTTCCTAGCTACCTTTGCCTCCCCCCCCCCTCCCACAGCCTCCCACTCCCCCTCCTATTTACCTCTCAGCCACCATGGGCACCCTCCCCCCCACCCCCACATTCCTGATGAAGGGCTTATGCCCGAAATGCCGACTGTCATGCTCCTCAGATGCTGCCTGACCTGCTGTGTTTTTCCTGTGCCACATTTTTTGACACTGACAGCTTTCTATTTCTGTCCATTTATAAGAAAGTAAAGTACCCTGCACATGATGTTACCTTCCCTGTAATCTATTCCCACTGCAATATGGCAGCTTCAGTGTCTCAGATAGAAATCAAGACTAATTATCCACTAATTTCCGAACTGAAAATCAAATGGACACTTTAAGATCTCCCTTATTTACCATTTGCTTTCCAACCTTGCCTTGAGCTTAACTACCAATCTGACCAGCATCACAAGGCCTCAGACACATGCTGAGGTGAAAACCATCGGAAAGTAAGTAAAGCCAAGTACTCACCCGATAGATCCAATACACTTCCCACCAGATCAGCGGATTCGACCCACAATGAAGGCCTACACAGTCTGAAGTCTTCATTGAGGCATTGGGTACAGCAAGCAGGAACAGCCATCTGTGCTTAAGAGTCATGTTATCCCCAGTGGTGAGCTTAAACTCCCAAGATCCGAAAAATTCCAAACTGGCTGGCAGGGATGGGAAGGGCGTTGGGAACCCCAAGGATTGGAAGCCTGATTAAAATTTCTGTGATTGAAACTGCTGTTTAGATTTTAATACTGCTTAATCTGTGTTTAATTTAATAATGTATTTAATTGTTGTCTTCTGTACAATTGATAGTGTTAATTACTCTGTTTATTGCATTTACCTTTATTTTCTTGTATTATGCTTACCTTTTAGCATTCAAATAAATGCAGAGATTCTTTTGCCCTGAAATGCCTGTCTACTGCCTTCTTCCTTTCACATTCCGAAATAAATTCAGTCTCGATAACCAGAGATCTGAGGGTGATTCAAACCACCTAAAATCAGCAAATCACTGAGTGCAAACCCTACAGAATGGCGACCACGGCTTGACACTGGCAGAAGGAATGTGATGTGGTAGAGGGTGTTTCAGAAGCAAGGTCTCTGATGAAGGAGAGGATCTCCTCCTATGGGTTTAAAAAGGTAAGCAGATACAAGAAATGGGTCCTTGATTTCTTGCACACTGAGCATCTCGGAGAGACACAGCACAATGGACTGCCAACAAGGAGACTAAGTGCTCCACGGAAAAGGCAACCTGACTCCTCTGCCTTCAGTGACAGGTCCGGGTACTGGATAAGAAAGTCAAGGAACTGAAGGCAGAGTTACGGGAGGCAGAGGAAGGTTCTAGCATGAGGACCAGGATAGGAGAAAGGCTGTACACTATGATAAATTGTCCATAGTGTCCAGAAGTGTGCAGGTTAGGTGGATTAGGCATGGGAGGTGCAGGGTTACAAGGATAGGGTGGGGGATGGGTCTGGATGGGATGCTTTTCAGAGGGTTGATGCAGACTCAATGGGCCAAATGGCCTCCTTCCATACTGTAAGGGTCCTATGCTTCCTCTGGCCTCTTGCGCCCTCAAGTACTTTGCTTGAAAACTTCCAGACTGGTACTCATCTAATCTAATGTTCGAACGTCGCCCTCTGAACTTGCAATTTTTGACTTCCCAAAATACGTTACCTCAGACTTGTTGAGATTAAACACCATTTCTTTTACCAACTTTCCAAATGATCTATATCCTGCTATTTTTAAACCTCCTTCACTGTCCATAAATCCTCCAGTTTTCACGTTACCTGCAAACTTTCTAATCAGACTCCTGGCATTTTCATCCAAATCAATAATATGTATTGAAAGAAATAAAGGTCCCAGCACTGATCTTTGCAGAACCACACTCCTGTCAGAAAAGCTCACCTTCAAAACCAACCTCTGTCTTCTTTGACCAAGTCAATTTTGTTTCCAACGTATCAATTTACTCTTGATCCCACATCTTCTGGACCAGCCTACCATAAGAGACCTTGTAAAATGCTTTAGTAAACACCATGTAGACAACATCCACTTCCTTGCCCTCATCAATCATCTTCATCACTTCCTCAAAAAATTCAATCCAATATGTGAGACAAGACCTCAGAGGAGAAAAAGATCAAGGTCCCGGCAATCTCCTCCCTTGCCTCCCTCAGTATCCTGAGATAGATCCCATCAAGTCCTTATCTACCTTAATGTTTTTCAAGACATCCAACACCTCCATCTTCTTAATATTGACATGCCCCAGAACATCAACATACCCCTTTCCAATCTTACATCATTCATGTCCCTCTCCTTGGTGAAGACCGATGCAAAGAACTCATTAAAGAATCTCACTCACTTCACTGGCTCCATGCATAAATTCCCTCCTTTGTCTTGAATGGATTTATCCTTTCCCTAGCTATCTTCTTGCTTCAAAGAAATGTATAAAATTCCTTGGAATTCTCTTTCATCCTACTTGCCAAAAACATTTCATGGACCCTTTTAGCCTTCCTAACTCCAAGTTTAAGTTCTGTCCTGTCTCCTTATAATCATCAAGAACCCTATCTGATTTAAGTTTCCTAAACTTTATGTGTCCTTCCTTTTCCTTTTGGCTAAACCTTCAATATCCCTTGTCATCCAGGGTTGCCAAATTTTGCTATCCTTATCCTTCAGTCTCACAAGAACATCCTAGTCCTGAACTCTGATTAATTGGCCTTTTAAATACTCCCACATGTCAGATAGGGATTTGCTCTCAAATGGCTGTGCCCAATCTAATTTCTCTAATTCCTCCCTAAACCTGTTATAATTTGCCTTCCCTCGAATTTAGCACTTTCACCCAAGGACCAGTCTTATCTTTATTCATAACTATCTTAAAACTTATGTAATTGTGATCACTGTTTCCAAAATGCTCCCTCATTGAGTCTTGTTCAGGTTCTTTCCAGGGAGTAGTCCTTGGGCCCTCAGATGGGCCCCAGTCATGCCTGCCTCTTAGTCAGCCACATCAAACAGTCCGTCTTCAGTACCTACACAGACAGTGTGCCCCAACACTTCTGCCGTTACATCGATGACAGCGTCCTGCACCCAAGCTCACAACTTCCACCCGCCCTCAAATTCACTTAGTCCATCCCTCTCCTTTCTTGATCTCTCCATTTCCATCTCCGTGACAGTCTACAGACAGTCATTTACTACAAACCCACAGACTCCCATACTACTTGGACTACACCTCCTCCCACCCAGTATCCTGCAAGAACTCCATCCCATTCTCCCAATTCCTTTGGCTCCACCACAACTGCTCAGGCAAGGAGACATTCCATTCCCAAGCATCCCAGATGATCACCTAATTTGAACAATATGCTGTTCCCCCTGCTGTCATCCAGACAGCCCTCTACCGCACCTTCTCCATTCCCCATTCCATAGCTCTATAGCTCCCCCCCAACAAACGCAATAAAGACAGGGTCCCCCTTGTCTTCATGTACCAACCCACCAGTCTCTGCATTAACGTATCATCCTTAAACACTTCCACCAACTCCAATAGGCCCCACCACCATGAACATCTACCCTACCAAATCCACTCTGCCTTCCACAAGGACCATTCCCTTTAACAGTCCTTGGTTCACACTACTCTCTTCAGCAAGTACCCCTCACTCCCCGAACCCCCGGTACCTTCCCCTGCAAACTGAAACGATACAAAACCTGCCAGCACACCACCCCCCCTTACCTCCATCCAGGGCCCCAAACTGTCCTTCCAGGTGAGACAGATGTTCACCTGCCTTTCCTTCAATCTAGTTTACTGTATTCGGTGCACCTGACGTGGTCTTCTCTACATCGGGGAGACTGAACCTAAACTCAGGGCCTGTTTCACCAAGCATCTCAGCCGGGCCCATAGGGGCTGACCTGACCTCCCAGTTACTCCCCATTTTAATTCCCTTTCCCACTCCCTTTCCTTGGCTTCCTCCATTGCCACAGCGAATCAGACCACAAATTGGAGGAACGCCTGGGTAGGCTACAGCCCGGAGGAGTCAACATTGAGTTCTCCAAAATCAAATAACCTTCCTTCCCATCCCATGACTCCCTTCCCAGCCCCTCCCTCTCCCTTCCATTCCTCTGATCGACCCTTCCTTCTAGCCACGGTATGGATTCATCGACCAACCAGGTCATACCCTCTACCTATCCCCACCTCACCACTCTGTCCCATCTTCTCCTTCATTCCCCCCCCCGTCACTTTTTCTGCAGCTCTCCTTAAACCCACCCTCAGTCCTGAAGAAGGGTTACACTCAAAACATTGACTTCCCCACCTCCTGTTGCTGCCTGGCATGCTGTGTTCATCCAGCCTCCTGCTTGTCTTCCTTCTTTCCCTAGTTGGACTATCTTCCTCAGTGTTGATAGAGCTGTACTCATCCAGGCAAATAGAGGGTATTCCATTACACTCCTATTTGTGCCTTGTGGACAGATTTTGATGTATTAGAAGGTGAGGTGAGGTGAACTACTCGCTGAAGACTCTGATCTGTTTTAGCCACAGTACTTAAATGACTAGGAGAAAGTGAGGATTGCAGATGCTGGAGCTCAAAATCGAGAGTGTAGTGCTGGAAATGCACAGCCGGTCAGGCAGCATCTGAAGAGCAGGAGAATCGACATTTCGGGCATAAGTTTCTGGTCAATGGTAACCCCCAGTATGCTGATTGTGGGGCATTCAGTGATAGTGATGCCATTGAATGTCAAGAAGTGAAGGGTTAATTCTCTCTTTTTGGAGATGATACCTGTATGATGTGAATTTTATTTGCTACTTGTCAGCCCAAGCCTGGATACACACCTATTTTGCTGAATTTAGGCATGAACTGCTTCAGTGTCTGAGGAGCCATGAAGATGTTGAATATTGTGCAGTCATCAGCAAATATCCCCACTTCAGACTTCATGTCTCTCGGCGGTCCAGCGTTGCAGTCTCTCAGTCCAGTGTGGACGTGCAGCCTCAATAGGATTCCAGAACAGTCTTCGGCCTCAAAAGTCTCGAGAAGAATTCTGATGCCACCTGGAGTCAAGGCTTGCCCCATACCAGAGGCTAGGTGCCAGTGTGGACTGGGTTGAAAGGACAGTTATTCTGAACCTTTTATTTCTTTACTTTTCTAACTTATTCCTATGATCTGTAACGCTGGATGTTTTATTTCTTTGCTTTTCTTTTTGTCCCTATGAATTTGTACCTAGGTACCTAAGATGGAACCATAAGTGGCGATTGTAAACTTTCCACTGTTGTTCATTTGAGTGTATGTGACAACAAAGCTAATTCTAACTCTAATTCATGCTGGAGGCAAGGTTACTGATGAAGCAACTGCAGATAGTTGGACGCAGACACTATTTTGAGGGAGGTACCCCAAGTGAAGGCTCCACTGTTTCACTTTTATCATACAACAGTTTGTGACCCTTCGTAGTTGATTCAGTACTATAGTCTGTTAGCTGGGTTTCCATCTTCATTCTCCATGATGAGAAGCAGTGACTGCTCCAAGATGTTTCTCTCATTGTCCCTCAAGATTTCTGCACACAGAATGATTGCTCACAGCCTGTCTTATACCAATCAATACTGAAAAATAGCTACTCTCCAAAAACTGATGAATCATATTTCCTTACTAGGTATTGGGTTGCCTAAGCCTGGGGCACAGAGTGTATCCATTGTCTTTCAGTTGAGGTAATTAACTTTTGACAGTCTTAGCCTTTAGCTTGGCTCCCATTGTCTATTTGAGTTGAGCAATGAAGAGCTACTCATGCCTCCAGGAAGCCATTGGCAAGCGATTTCTGTTTACCTTTGGAAATGTTCATTGAATTTCAAAAAATCTCTTGCAATTTCTTCCTGCCACAGGTATAATCTAGTCTCGGTTCCAGATGAAATCCTCAAGGGTGTTTAAGTGACTTTTGAGATCCATTTTGAAAGATTTTTTGTATTTTAATTCAGGTTTGCACTCTTTATAAAATATATAAATACACTGTTAGTCACCAGCACACAATCCCATTTGTTGCCACAGAATCTCATTGCAAATATTGCACCCATGAATCACGTGTTTAAAAGATTAGAAACGTATGGGAAGTTGTTTTTTTCCCTTCAAGGGGAATTGAGGTATCAAGAATAAAATTTTCTTCAGTTAGCCTGACCTCAATCGTTGATAATATTTTAGAGTCCATTATGAAGGATGAGATTAAGGTGTACTTGAAAGTGCATGGTAAACTAGGGTTCAGTCAGTCGGGTTTTGTCAAGGGGAGATCATGCCTGATAAATCTGTTAGCATTCTTTATGGAGGTAATGAGCAAGTTAGACAAAGGAGAGCCAGTGGTTATGATCGCTTGGACTTCCAGAAGAGCCCTGATAAGGTGCTGCACAGGAGGCTACTAAATGGGATTAGAGGCCATGGTGTTTGGGGCAAGGTTCTGGCATAGATAGAGGATTGGATGACTGGCAGGAGACAGAAAGTGGGGATAAAGAAGACTTTTTCAGGATGGCGGCCAGCGATTAGTGGAGTTCCGCAGGGATCAGTGTTGGGACTACAGCAATTTACATTATACGTTAATGATCTGGACAAAGTAAAATTTTTACCTGAGTGGATCTTAGCTGTAAAACTAACTCCTTAGATGTTTAACTTGAGAATTTCTTACAAGAGTGCTCACAGACAAATGCAGATTGAACTAGCAATCCAGCGCCCTTTTAAAACTTCTAAAATATGTTACAGTCAAACAGGAAGTGTGAATAGAGGAAAACTGGTCGACTCCTCTTCATCTGATTATATCAAGGTGACATCTGACAGTTAAAATCACATCAATGTCACATGGTCAAAATTTGTCAGGTAGGAAAGAGGATGTTTCGCCATTTCCACCCACTGTGCTAACCTGAATTCCACTCCAAACTCCAACAGCAAGAAGGATCACTGGACCTGAAGCTTTAATTCTGCTTTCTCTCCACAGATGCTGCCAAACCTGTTGTGTTTTTACAGCATTCGCTTCTGTAACCCAACCCATACTAACATTCAGCCATAGTTCTAACTGGTAACCACTAATATTCTAGCAAAGGATTCACCATTTTTATTATTTTCTAGCTGCTAACTTATCTGTTTTACTCTCCATTTCACAAATCTCTTTATTGCTCTGAATTTCATGTTTTATTCTGTGATAATATTCTTGATTTACCTCACCTAGATGCCACTTATTACTTTGTAGAGATTTTGCATGACCTTATTCAGACATGTCATGACACACATCAAGGGAAGTTGGGCCTTAAACTCAGGTGTTCTGGCTTAGAGGCAGAGATTCTACTACTGCACCACAACAGCACGAGATATCACATTACATGTTTGGAAGATGTAGTTTTCTAATAGCCACATCAAGTAAATTAGTAAGTTAGTAAGCTCCTTTAAACTTGCCCCCTAACATGGTTTTCATTTGCATCTTTACTTGCAGCCCCTCCAACTCATGAGCATGTTTCATGACACTGAGTCCAGAAAAGGTAAAAATGCAGTTTTATGTTGGAAATCCTCATGTTCAGATAATTCTGATCATATTAAATTCTAAGTATCTATTTACCTGTTTTTTCAGTTTTATATACATACTGAAAATAGTGGAAAGAAATTTAATTCATAATAGCCAGATTCTTACTTGATTGTACAATTGAAACCACAAACATCCAAAGTCCACTCAAAGTTGGTTTTAGAAAGGCCTGTAAATAATGAGAAAAGAAAATCTGTTCACTTGGAACAACAGTGCTGTAAAATCACATTGCATCATTCACTTCACCTGTGCTAGTTCGTTGAAAGAGAAGACTAATTAGTTTTAATCCCTAGCTCTTTTTTTCATAGTCTAGCAAATATTTTAGTGCCCCCGGAAAGGATCAGTACAAGCCTAAAAAAATGCAAATTGGGCTGCTTTGTCAGTTGAATGATTCTAATTGCAAAATTTCAGCACAAACTGGTATTTTTCAATAAATGACGGGGGAAATTTGCAGTTTTTGCTTCTTTAAACCTCTCCTGAGCCCACAAAGAAAAACTCTAGCCAATTTGTTGCTGGCCACCTCATTTTGGGAGTAGGCCAATTTCTTCTTCACCTGAAACAAAGAGCAGCAGCATGAAAACTCATTTGGCACCAAAAACTCACTCGCAGCACTTGGATGAGGCTCCCAGTATAGCTGAGACCATACACCAATGCAAATGGGCTGAGAGCCATCAGTTCCACTGATTTTACCCCTTGTCTAGGCAGAAGCTGAATTTCTTCACCAATGAGCTGCTTATTGCTTCCAGATTATTATTTGTGTTTCTCAGAAAATTCAGTTCATTTTGTTACAAGTTTATGATTTTTTTTAAATAGTGCTCTCAAACTTACAATTGGCAGTATTAAATTTCTATTTTTTAATTTTATCCACCCAGTTGCTGTTGTCCTTACTCTTAAATTGGAAAGAGTAAACTGTTAGCTATTTTATAAAATGGAAGTCATCTATGACCACTCTTCCCCTCTATAGACCATTCATGGTTGTCAAGAAACAGACTACAATCAGTCCTGTTCAGCAGCATGATTTCCTATACATCACCAGGCGAGGGGCAAAACTCCTGGTATTCAACAGGCAGAGAACTGAGAAAGTCTTTTTATTTTACCTTTCTACCAAAACTTTTCTTCATGTCACAGAAATGTAACAGTAAGTAGCAGCACAAGCAGAACACAAATATATCTGACATGGCTTGTATTGCTATCACGATGTAGGAACATTGGAGTAGAAATGTACCATTCAGACTTGTGAGCCAGCTCCACTGTTCAACACGATCATGGCTGATCAATCATTCCAGTGTAGTTTTCCCCATACTATCACCATATCTCTTTAAATAATTGGTGCTTAGAAATGCTCAAGCTCTTCTTTAAACATATTCAGTGACCGAGCCACCACAGTCCTCCGGGTAGAAACGTCCAAAGATTCAGAATCCTCTGAGTAAAAACAAAATCTCCTCAGGTTGATCCTCATTGACTTCCCCTTATTTGAAAATTGTGTCCCCTTGTTCTGGACTCCTCAGCAGAGGAAATACACTACCCGCATCTACCGTGCCTATCCCTTTCATATTCTCAAGGACTCAATTAGATCTCATCTATGAAACTCTATAGAATATAAGCCCTGTTTCCCCAATCTCATTATTGCACTGAACAGTCACCTCAGAAACAAGTCAGGTAAACATTTGTTGTACTTCATCTATGAAAATAATATCTTTCCCAACATAAGGGGTCCAAAACTGCACACACTACTCTGGGTGCTGATGAATCAATATTCTAGCCAGCTGAATTGTACTCAAATCCTCCTTTAATACAGGCTCGCATTCATTAACCTTCCTAACTGCACCTGCAGATTAATTTTCAATAATCTAGTGACAAGGACACCCAGGTTCCTTTGCACATCTGCACCTTATAATTTCGAATCATTTTAAGAAATACTCAACACATCTGCATCTCTTACCAAAGTGGATAGCATTATATTTTTCAACATCAAATTCCATCCGCCATTTTTTTGCCCACTCACTAAGGCTGTCCAAGTTCTCTTGAAACTGATTTGTATTATCTCAAAAATTTCTCCCTTGTTTTGTGTCACCTGCAAACTTGGACATCTCACATTTCATCCCCACCTCGAAATAATTGATATGTATTGTGAACAGCTGAAGCTCAATTACTTATTGCACTAGCCCACTAGTCATGCAAAAATGGACCATTCAATCCGACTGTCTGTCTACTGCCTGTTAACCCTAACCATTACCTAATCCTAACATCAGTACAGGAACGTCTTACATCCTTAATTTTGCTAACCAATGTTCTGTGAGGGATTTTATGAAAAGCCTTCTGAAAATTCAAATATACTTCAGCAACTGAGCTCTCTTTAACAATTCTGTTAGTAACTTCCTCACAAAACTCCCATTAGGTTTATCAAACATGATTTCCCCAATAAAATTCTATGCTGACTGTGTCTAATCAGATCATTATTATTTAAGCGTCCATTCATCATATCTTCAAGAATAGAGTCAAGCATTTTCATTGCTACTGATGTGACGCTAATATGTGTGTGGTTTGCAATCTTATTCAAGAGTAGGTAACATTTGCTGTGTTCCAATCTACAGGAACCATTCCAAAATCAAGAGAATTTTGGAAACTGATCACCAAAGCATCAATTACCTCCTTTCAGAATTTTGGATGGGTATTTTTTTAGGGTCTGCTACTTATTTAGCTTCAGTCCCATTAATATCCCCAGCGCAACCTTCTTACCAATGCTCATTTCCTTCCCTTCAGCATTCTCCTGGATCTCTTTTCTGGGAGCTCTTTTGAATTTTTCTCAATGAAGACAGGAACAATTAATCATTTAACTTTTCTGCCATTTATATATTCCCCATTATAATTTTTTCTGGCTCTATCTACAATGGACCTGTACGTGTCTTAGCCAACAATTTCCTTTTTGTGTACCTTTAGAAACATTTACAGTCCATTTTTATGAGATTTTTTTTGTTAATTTACATTCATATTGTATTCTTCTTTTCTCTATCAGTTTATTGGTTCTCCTTTGCTCCATTTTAAGATTCTTCCAGTATTCAGATTTACTACTATTTCTAGTAACTTTATGTATCTTTAAATTTGATCTTATACAATCTTAATTTATTTTATTAGTCAATGTTGACTGATATATTTTTGGGTTGCTGTAAACTGTGGAATAACTCTTTGAAGATTAATCATTACTGATGTATCATCTTGGTTTTTAAAGTATTTTCCAAATTTAAGACTGGGATGAGATGGAATGTCTTCTCTCAGAGGGCTATGATTGCCACAAAGAACTATGGAGCAGTGTTTAAAGCTGTGATAGATAGATTCTTGATCAGTAGGTGTATCAAGGGTTATAGAGAAAAGACAGGACAGGATAGACGTGAGGAATATTGGATCTGCCATGATTCTATTGAATGGTGAAGCAGACTCGAAGGGCCAAATGGCCGACTCCTGTTCCTATTTCATATGGTCTTTATGGTCTAATCCACTTCAGTCAAGTTGCCCCATATACCTTCCTTATTTTCCTTTATTCAACTCTCGCTTCATATTTTAAAACATCAAACACAACTCTATTATATTTTGGTCACTAATCCCAAAAGGAATTACTTTACAGAAAGACAATTAAATAGCCCTTTATCATTACATGATATTTGACCTAAAATACCCTGTTCTCAAGATGGTTCCTTAACATACCGTTGTAGAAACTTTCTTCGCTAACACACATGAGAAACTCATCCTCCACAGCATGTTAGTTTTTCTCAGTCCATATACATATGAAAATCACCCGTATTTACTGCATTACCCATGCTATATGCTTCCCCAATCTCCTGTTTCACTGGCCTCACATTACCTCTACTGTTTGGTGGCTTATTAAACATCCTACCAATGACGTTATCCCTTATTTCTTGGCTCCATCCAAACAGATTCCACATTTTGATCTTCTGACTTGGGATCCTAACTTGCACCACCTCTTATCAGTATAGCATTGTTTCCTTTCCCTGCCTGCCCTTCCTTATTGTTGAATATTCTTGAATGTTCAGGTTCCTGACCTTGGTCACCCTGCTGTCATGTTTTCAGAAGGGCAATTATGTCATGACTTTATTTGTGCTTCATTTATTTTGTTGTGAATGCTTACGTTCAACCAAAGTGCTTTTTACTTTGCCCTTTTGATCTTATTTTGAATTTTGAGCTTATTGATACTTGCCTTGATTTTGCATACCTTCCTTACCTTTAGTTGCCAGCTTTACTTCCTTCCAATTTAAGCTATTACCCAGGTTTCTATTCCATGACAAGCTATTTTAACTCATACCCAACAACATTTATAAATCTCCCTGCAAGGATATTAGTACCAATTAGGTTTTAGGTATAGGCATGAATCCCACAAGCTCCTGGATCATCCCCAATGCCTCAGAAATCTGATGTCCTCCTTCCTAAGCCAATTCACCAACCATGTGTTCAACCAGTTTCCAAAATCCACGCTCACTAACGCATGGCACTGGGTGCAATCCTGAAATTACTGTTTTTTCATTTCTTTTCTAACTCCCTAAAATCTGCTTTCAGAACCTCATCATACTTGTTCCTATGTTGTTGGTGACAACGTGTATTAAAAACTTAAGAAGTTCATCCTCACCCAGAAGGGTGTCTTGCACCTGACCTGTATTTGGTCAATGAGGCAACCAATGAAGCAATACCATTCTGGAGTTCAATTTACTGCTATAGCAATACCTATCTGATCGCTGACTCTGCAATGCCTGATCACTATTCCTCTTCCATTTTTCCTCCTCTACCACATCACCGATTTCCCACATACAGTTGTGTCACCAATAGTCCAACAGTCTTAGCTCTGGCTGCATTCCCCTGGGGAACCATCACCCCAACCAGTATCCAAAATAGAAAAGTCATTAGCAAACATGATAAACTCAGGGAAGAATTTCTTTGCCTGCCTAGTGATCTTAGGTCACTTGAATTGAATGATAACCTACTAATACAGTCTCATTTGCAGTTTGTTACTTTTTTCCTGTGAAGATGAAACATCCAACAACAATTTACAGTTACATCACACTTTAACAACGTTAAAAATCCTCAGCTACTTCACAAGATTTATTGTCATCCAAAGTCCGACAGATTCAGGGAAAAGAAGCCCAGCATCCTTTCCTAATTTTCATTTAATTATTCAAGTACACATAATTAGTTCATCTATGTTGTAGGGTGTGATGCGTGCAGTCTTCAATGGTTGCAATGTTCTTTGTTTGATAATGTTACTGTGTTGACTGATCTATGTTTGTTATATTTAATTGCTAAATCTTGACATAGCCTCTGAGAGATAAGGTAAACAAATGCCTCCAGAGAAAGACCTGCGAAGCTTTGGCTGTGAACATATTTGTTGAAAAGATGTTTTAAAGCATTATAAAACAAGTGACGTTTAGCAATTTTCTGAGGGAAATCATAGATTCAACAAATGAGTAAATACACAACAAAATTAATGCCAAAGATGCTTGATAAAAGTTTATCTTTAAAAGTGTTAGCAATATTTTCTTTCATCAAATGGGAAATTTTCAAAAACATTGGGGAGAGAGGAGGATTGTCACTTTAAAGTCGGTGCAAAGTGAGATGAGAGAACAATGGCAAATTCACAATAAAAAGGTTGGAGATAGAGGTGGATCTTCATTTCGAAAGATCATAATAGGGAAGAGAATATGGTTCAGTCTTCACTTTGAAAATAATTCGCTTAGTCTGTGGCTTCAGAGCAGACTGACCTCATTCTGAAAAACAAATTAAGTCTGACAATACCAGAAAGCAAATAATTCATTGGTGAGGAAAGTGATGGGAGGTGTCATCAACATATATCTGCTGTCATTAGATGGAAGTGGTCATGGGTTTGGAAGATGCTGTCTGAGGATCTTTGGTGAATTTCTGTAGTGCATTTTGTAGATTATACACATTGCTGCCATTGAGTGAGAGTGATGGAGGGAGCAGATTGTGTGGATGTAATGCAATCAAGTGGGCTGCTTTGTCCAGGATGGTGTCAAGCATCTTGAGTGTTGTTAGAACTGCACTCATCCAGGCAAGTAGGGAGTATTCCATCACTTTCCTGACTTAGTTAAAAATCACACAAGACCAGGCTATAGTCTAACAGGTTTAATTGGAAGCACACTAGCTTTCGGAGTATCGCTCCTTCATCAGGTGGTAGTGGAGGGCTCAATCCTAACACAAATAATAGCAAAAATTTACAGTGTGATGTAACTGAAATTATACATTGAAAAATTGATTGTCTGTTAAGCCTTTCATCTGTTAGAATTCCATGACAGTTTCACTTCTTTCATGTGTAAATCACAAAACCTTTTTTTAAAATCTTTTCATTCTCGGGTTAGCTGTTAACAATGGTGATAGCTAGACAATATGTTGAAGGTGTTAGCCCCCTGTGTTCTCTGTCTATGCCATGATGTGTGTATTGATTCTAATTTAAAAAGTGAGATAACTGAGTTTTACATGAATTCATGCAGTTTTTGAGCTCAGATTTCTACATGAATGCATGCAGTGTTTGAGCAAAGTACAATGTAACCCTGAAAGTACAAAATCACCCCACAAAATATATGTGTGTATGTGGGTCTTTGTCTGTGAGTGTGTGTCTGTCTGGGTTGGGGGTTGTGAGTGTGAGAAAGTGTATGTGTGTGTGTAGTGAGTGCAGAGTGTCTTAAGTCTGTGAGGGGGTGCTTGTGTGAGTATGGGAGTGTGTGTGTCTGTAAAGGTGTGTGTGGGTGTCTGTGTGCGCGTCTGTGTATATGTGTGTCCGTGTGTATGCGTGTATAGGAGCGCCTGTGTGTGTGTGTGAGAGTGTGTGTGTCTAAGAGTATCTGTGTACATGTATAGTGCAATGGTGGTCACCTGTAATGTGACATGAACCCAAGGTCCCGGTTGAGGCCCTCCCTATGTGTACCGAACTTAGCTATCAGCCTCTGCTCGGCCACTTTTCGCTGCTGCCTGTCCCGAAGTTCGCCTTGGAGGATAGTCATCCGAATGTCCGAGGTTGAATGTCCTCGACCACTGAAGTGTTCCACAACTGGGAGGGAACACTCCTGTCTGTTGATTGTTGTGAGGTGCCCATTCATCCGTTGTCGTAGCCTTGGCATGGCATAGACAGAGAACACAGGGGGCTAACACCTTCAACATATTGTCTAGCTATCACCATTGTTAACAGCTAACCTGAAAATGCAACCTTTTAAAAAAAAGGTTTTGTGATTTACACATGAAAGAAGTGAAACTATCATGGTATTCTAACAGATGAAAGGCTTAACAGACAATGTCATGATTCGGAGATGCCGGTGTTGGACTGGGGTGTACAAAGTTAAAAATCACACAAAACCAGGTTATAGTCCAACAGGTTTAATTGGAAGCACACTAGCTTTCAGAGTGACGCTCCGGAGCGACTATCACCTGATGAAGGAGCGTCGCTCCGAAAGCTAGTGTGCTTCCAATTAAACCTGTTGGACTATAACCTGGTGTTGTGTGATTTTTAACTTTGTACACCGCAGTCCTACACTGCCATCTCCAAATCATTTCCTAACTTGTGTCTTGTAGATTGTGGCCAGACTTTGGAGAGTCTGGAGGT
The DNA here is from genome assembly GCF_037043375.1 of Chiloscyllium plagiosum. Classification (NCBI taxonomy): domain Eukaryota; kingdom Metazoa; phylum Chordata; class Chondrichthyes; order Orectolobiformes; family Hemiscylliidae; genus Chiloscyllium; species Chiloscyllium plagiosum. The sequence continues at coordinate 18,723,104 of NW_028270143.1, forward strand.
GTGTTACTTGCCACTGTATTCCAAGCATCTAACCTGCTCTTGTAGCCATAGTGTTTATATGGTGAGTCCAGTTGAGTTTCTGTTTAATGATAGCTCCCAAGATGTTAACAGTGAGAGATTCAGTGATGGCAATACCATGGAATGTCAAGGGTGGTGGTTAGATTGTCTTTTAAAGGTGATAGTCATAGCCTGGCATTTATGTAGTGCGAATGTTACTTGCCACTTGTCAGCCTACGCCTGGATATTGTCCAGATATTGTTGCATTTGAACATAGATTGCTTCAGTATCTGAGGAGTCGAGAATGGTGCTGAACATTGTGCAATCATTGTTGGACACCCCCACTTCTAATCTTATGATGGAGAGAAGGTCATTGATGAAGTAGCTGAAGATGGTTGGGCCTAGGACATTACCCTGAGGAACTCCTGCAGAGATGTTCTGGAGCTAAGATGACTGATCTCCAACAACCACAACCATCTTCCTATATGTCAGGTATGACTCTAACCACTCTAAAATTTGCCCCTGGATTCCCATTGATTCCAGTTCTACCAGATCTCCTTGATGCCACACGTGGTCAAATACAGTTTTGATGTCAAGGGCTGTCACTGTCATTTCACCCCTGGAATTCAGGTCTTTTGTCCATTTGTGAACCAAGGGCGTAATGAGGTCAGGAACCCAAGCTGAACACCACTGAGCAGGTTATTGCTGAACACTTTTAATGACACCTTCCATCACTTTACTGATGATCAAGAGTAGACTGAATGGACAGTAATTGGCCAGGTTGGATTGTCCTGCTTTTTATGTTCAGGACGTACTCTGAGCAATTTTCCACACTATTGGGTCGATGCCAGTGTTGTAACTGTACTGGAACAGCTTGACTGGGGGAATGGCAAATTCTGGAGCACCAGTCTTCAGTACTACTGCCGGAATGTTGTCAGGCCCATTGGATTATCCAGTATCCATTACTTCTGACAGTTTCTTGATATACCATGGAATGAATTGAATTAGCTGAAGACTGGTGTCTGAAAGGTGGGGACTGCTGAAGGAAGCCGAATGTTTCATCCACTCAGCACTTCTGGCTGAAGATTGCTGCATAAACTACAGCCTTTTGCACTGATGTACTGGGCTGTTCCATCATTGAGGGTGGGAATATTTGTGGAGCCTCCACCTTCAGTGAGTTGTTTAAATATCCACCACCATTCACGACTGTATGTGGCAGGACTGCAGAGCTTAAATTTGATCTGATCAGTTGGTCATGGGGTCACTTAGCTCAGCCTATCACTTGCGGCTTATGGTGTTTGGCATGTAAGTAGTCCAGTTTAGTAGCTTCACCAGGTTGACACGTTATCTTCAGGTATGCCTGGTGTTGCTCCTGGCATGCCCTCCTGCACTCTTCATTGAACCAGGGTTGATGCCTTGGCTTGATGGCAATGGTTGAGTCAGGGATATGCTGCATCATGAGGTTACAGATTGTGCTGGCATAGAATCCTGCTGCTGTTGGTGGCCCACAGCATCTCATGGATACCTAGACTTGAGCTGCTAGATCTGTCTAAAGTCTGTCCCATTTAGCACAGTGGTATTGACAAACAACACAATGGAGGTTATTCTCAATGTGAAGGTGGGAATTTGTCTCCATAAAGACGGTGCGGTGGTCACTCTTACCAATACTGTCATGGCCAGAGGCATCTGCAGCTGGCAGACTGATATGTTTTTCCCTGTTGTTGGTTCCTCCACCACCTACCAAAGACCAGTCTATCAGTTATGTTGCTCAGGACTCAGCCAGCTTGAGCAGTAGTACTATTACTGAGCCACTCTTGATGGTGGACATTGAAATTACCCACCCGCAGTACATTCTGTGCCCTTGCCATGCTCAGTGCTTCCTCCAAGCATTGTTCAAAATGGAGGAGTGCTGATTCATCAGCAAAGGGAGGACAGCACATGGCAATCAGCAGGAAGCTTCCTTGTCCATTTTTAATCTGAAGCCATGAGACTTCCCAGGATCTACAGTCAATGTTGAAAACTCCCAGGGCAACTCCCTCGAAACTGTATCCCACCCTGACACCACCTCTGCAGGGTCTGCAGAGGACTTATCCAGGGATGGGGCGATGATGGTGTTCAGGCCATTGTCTGAAAGGTATGACTCGTGAGGGTGACTTTGTCAGGCTGTGAGACAGCTTTCCCAATTTCAGCACTGGCCCTCCTTATTATATATTATAAGGAAGATTTTGCAGGTTTGACAGGGCCATTTCTGCTGATGTCTTTGCCGGTACCAAGGTTGATATGAGGTGATATGTCCAGTTTTATTTCTTTGAGACTTTGTAGTGATACAAACTAAATAGCTTGCTAGGGCTTTCAGAGGGCAATTAAGTGCGAACCACATTGCTTGTGGGCCTGGAGTCACATGTAGGCCAGACCAGTTAAGGATGGCAAATTTCCTTCCCTGAAGGACTTGTGAACCAGATGGGTTTTTCCGACGATCGGCAATAATTTCATGGTTATCAATAGATTCTTAATTCCAGAACTTTTCTTTATTTAATTCAACTTCCACCATCTGCAGTCCTCAGACTCCCAGAACATTACCAGGGTATCTGGAGTAACAGTTCGTGGCCTCCCTTCAAGAAGGTAACACACAATGACCTTCTTAAGGGCAACCAGGAATGGGTAATAAATTCTGGCCAGCCTGTGACACCCATACCCCATGGATGAGTAAAAAATATCCAAGACCATTACTGCAATAATCATGAGTGAGTTTAATCTAAATGCAGATTACATGAATCAGAATGGCAAAGTGAGCCTGGAAAATGAGTTCATGGAGTATATTTGGGACAATGTCTGAGCATAGTAGAACCTAAATAATCCAGAGAGCAGTCTGTTATAGGTCTGGTAATGAGTCAAGATTAGTCAATAACCTTATGGAAAATGAATCTCTCTTGGTGGCATCAACTTCAAGAAGATAGAATTTTGCATTCAGTTTGCAGAAGATAGGCATGGATGTAAAAACAATGTTTAAGTCCTAAATAAAGATAATGATAAGAATATGAAGGCAACAGTAGCTAAAGTGAACTGAGAGAAAGGTTAACAGATGGGACAATTGTAAGTGTTATGAAGCAAACGTCGACCCCCACCCCTCCTCCCTTCTGATATGAAAACCATAACACACAGAGAGGCTCTCCTTGCCTTATAATCTGTTAAAGAATTGTGAAGAGTTGTATAACTGACTTCCCAACCCAAATCTGTTGTAAAGGAATGGTTAACTGAAATGACATCCTTTCAATGACTCAATCATCAACAAGTAACAATTTATTTATCTAACTCCAACAGTGAACAAATTAACAGAATCTCTAACAAACCAAACATTTCTGAATATAGGTTTGCTCGCTGAGATGGAAGGTTTGTTTTTAGAAGCCTCATCACCATACTAGGTAATATCATCAGTGAGCCTCCGGATGAAGCACTGGTGGCATGGCCTGCTTTCTATTTATGTGTTTAGGTTTCCTTGGGTTGGTGATGTCATTTTCTTGTGGTGACATTATTTCCTGTGGTAATGTCATTTCCTGTTCTTTTTCTCAGGTGGTGGTTAATGGGATCCAAGTCAATGTGTTTGTTGATAGAGTTCCAGTTAGAATGCTATGCTTCTAGGAATTCTTGTGCATGTCTCTGTTTGGTTTGTCTGAGGATGGATGTGTTGTATCATAAATAGAAAGTGGGTCAAGCCACCAGTGCTTTATCCAGAGGCTCACTAATGATGTTACCTAGTATGGAGACGAAACGTCTGAAAAGCAAACTTTCCAGCTCAGCAAGCAAACCCTACAATCAGAACCTCAACCTGAGCTTCAAATCTTCACTGAACCAAACAGTTCCCCTCTAACTGCTAACTATTCCTGAATAAAACAACATCATAATGGTATGCTGTTTCAAGAAATACAAATCACACTTATATAACAAAACAATAGAATTTAGTATCTCAAAATTGCAGCGAGGACACATCTTCCAGAATACACCTTGCCCTTACCGCTGATCTCTTCTCCATCAAATTCTTACATCAGTTCTTCTAGCGGGAATGTTTAGTCTGTGAATTCTGCTGTCTGGAATATTAGCTAAGCATGCCACAGTACCTTTATTAGTTAGATAGTGCTTTTTCTGAGAGCTGAAAGTTATCTCTTCAGATGGCAGTTGGCTCTCTCCAATTTTCCAAATGCCTTCATCTTTTATACTCTTAATGATCTATTAATTTCTTTATAATCAAATTAGTTCTAGGTAGTCAAAACCATCAGATTTAAATTTATTTGTTCTTTAATATCTAAAAGTTTGATTTCAATTGATTGACTAAATTTAAAAAGATTTGTTGTCTTGGTAAAAATGCTGCTTGGTTATTCAAAACAAAATGGGTGGCACGGTGGCACAGTGGTTAGCACTGCTGCCTCACAGCGCCGGAGACCCGGGTTCAGTTCCCGCCTCAGGCGACTGACTGTGTGGAGTTTGCACGTTCTCCCCGTGTCTGCGTGGGTTTCCTCCGGGTGCTCCGGTTTCCTCCCACAGTCCAAAGATGTGCAGGTCAGGTGAATTGGCCATGCTAAATTGCCCGTAGTGTTTAGGTAAGGGGTAAATGTAGGGGTATGGGTGGGTTGCGCTTCGGCGAGTCGGTGTGGACTTGTTGGGCCGAAGGGCCTGTTTCCACACTGTAATGTAATCTAATCTAATCTAAAATGTTTCAATTCACGCACTCTCTATGTACCTGCACTTTAAACTGCTGTTCAGACATCCATTTTAACTCTAAGCACCGAAAAAACACTACGTTTTAAAGGGACCAAGCAATGCTTTCCCCAATTTTGCAAATGTATACACACCAACCTCACAACAAAATGCAGTCGCAGATATCTAAGGAGATTTTCAGTGAAGATATGTCCCATTGGAAAAGAACAACTCTTTGACAAGGACATATCATCCTTGGCTAAAAAAAGAAGTCAAGGATAGCATGAAATTGAAATAAACATTGGAACAAACTTCAAGGTTAGACTTTTGGTCGGACTTTTAAGAGCCAGAAAAGAATGAATAAAAAAAGCAAAAAGGGGGAGAAAGGAAACAATGAGAGAATGTTAGTTCATAAAAAAGAAAAAGATCGTAAGCATCTCCATAATTATATAAAATTTGAGAAGGGTTACTGAAGCTAGCACTGATTCACTCAGAGAATGAGTCCAATAAATTAATAATGGAAGTGGTGGTGAACAGATATTATGTGCCTCTCCTCACTTGAGAAATTTCCCAATTGTACTTGAAAATCAAGAGTTGATCAGGACGATGGAACTTCAGATAATCACCATCACAAGGGAAAGGGTATGGGAGAAACAGTTAAAACTAAAGGTTGGTAAGTCCCAGGAAAATATGTCCTTCATCCAATGGCCTTAAAAGAAGTAGCTATCAATATAGTAGATGTAATAATTGTCATGTTCGAAAATTCCACAAATTTTGAAAGTATCCTTAAGCATTAGAAAATATCTACTATAACAAATGTTTTCAAGTGGAGATGGAAAGCAAGGTGCTATAGGCCAGAAAATTACTTGAATCCATCATTCACAAAGTTATAAGGCATTTCTAGAAAATTACGATGGAATCTGACAGAATCAATATGATTTTGTGAAAGGAAAAATTTATTACAAGTCTTTGAGGAAGTTGCAAGATCAAAGGTAATTACACAAGATAAAATTATATTTTTCTGTATTCATTCACAGACTAGGCAGTATTTGTTGCCCATTCCTAATTGCCCAGAAGACACTTCAGAGTCAAACACATTTAAAGCATGGATTACATAGCAGGAAGCAAAGAGCAGTGATAAATGGGTCTTTTTCAGGTTGGCATTTTGAAAATAATGAAAATTGCCACTACTGGTGTTTCAACTATTAACATTTTGTATAAATTATTTGGAAAAAGGAATGAAATGTATTGTAGCAACATCTGCTAATGAAACCAAAGTAGGATGGAAAGCAAGTTTTCAAGATGAAGATGTTATAATCCCAACTAATGATATTACTGGTCAAGTCAGAATGAAACTTTGCTTGATTGATTAAATATTTATTTAGTTATAAAATAAAACTAGCCAAGTATAGATGACAATTAGACTTACCTTAGAATAAAACACAAAACAAAGTTTCGAACTGTTTCCCAACTCTATCTGTTATGGAGACTCATGTCTAGGGATATTATACCCCAATCTCAACTGCTTGACACAGGAACATAGGAACAGGGGTAGGACATTCAGCATATTGAGCCTAAACTGCCATTCAGTATGATCATGGCTGATTGAATAATTCAATGCCTTTTACTCACCCCAAATTCCTGTACACCATTGGTAATCGGAAATCTATCAACCTCAACCTTAAACATACTTCAGCACAAAGCCTCCACAGTCCTCCCTGGTTAATATTTCCAAATGTTCGCAACCTTCTGAATCAAAAAGATTCTCATCTTGGACCTAACTGGTAGCTCCCTTATTTTTTTAAATTGTGCTGCTAAACTGATTCCTTGCAAGTTCTTTTTTAGCTGCCAATTCTCATTTCCAATGACAGACTCACTTCCAAGTCTGCTGACATGATCTTTTCATATATCTGAGAGCCTAAACTTGCTCTATTTTAATAACCTGCAGATTTCCAACCAAATTCTCTTGGTTTGAAAGATTCATAACATAAACCTTCCTATTAAGGTGACTGGTTTCCTGAGCTTTCCTGAACTCCTCTAAAAAAAATTAAATTGACTTCTGAATTCAGTCTATTTTTTATTAACTGAATTTAAAACTTATATTCTCCTGAACTGAAAACAAGACCAAAGAATTGCATGTCTCGGTTATTTGTCATAAACCCAACAGTATAAACATCTCTCCATTGACAGATGTTGGATTGAGACCAGAACGGTTCTCTGACCTTGTTTTATTTCCAAAAGAAAATTCTTCATAGAATAGCAAGTGCAAATCTGCCTATATTTTGTTATTCATTCGTGGGACATGAGCATTGTTGGCTGGTCAGCATTTATTGCCCTTCTCTAGTTGCTCTTTAGAAAGTGATGGCAAGCTGCCTTAGATTACTTACAGTGTGGAAACAGACCCTTCGGCCCAACAAGTCCACACTGACCCGCCAAAGCGCTACCCACTCAGATCCATTCCCCTATATTTTCCCCTTCACCTAACACTACGGGCAATTTAGCATGGCCAATTCACCTGACCTGCACATTTTTGGACTGTGAGAGGAAACCGGAGCACCCGGAGGAAACCCACGCAGACACGGGGAGAATGTGCAAACTCCACACTGTCAGTCACCTGAGGCGGGAATTGAACCCGGATCTCTGGCGCTGTGAGGCAGCAGTGCTAACCACTGTGCCACCGTGCCGCCCACCGTGCCTTCTTGAATTGCTGCAGTCCATGTACTGCAGGTAAACCCATAATGTCATTAGGGATGGAATTCCAGGATTTTGACCCAGCAACAGGAAAGGAATTCCAAGTCAGGGTAGTGAGTGGCTTGGATGTGAGCTTGCAAGTGGTGGTGTTCCCATGTATCTGCTGCCCTTATCCTTCTAGGTGGAAGCTGTTGTGGGTTTGCAAGGTGCTATCTAGGCATCTTTAGTGAATTTCTGCAGATAGACAATACAGACTGCTGCTACTCAGCACTGGGCTTGGAGGAATAGAAGCTTGTGTATATGTGCCAAACAAGCTAGCTGCTTTGTCCTGGATGGTGTCAATTTTCTTGAGTATGTTTGAACCTGCACCCATTCAGACAAGTGGGGAATATTCCATCATACTCCTGACTTGTGCCTTGTAAATAGTTGATAAAGGTTTTGGGGATGTGAGCTACCCACTAGTCTTACGTCTGTGGTCAGCAAAGTTTTGGAAAGAATTCTGAGGGATAGGATTTATGACTATTTGGCAAAGCATAGTGTGATTAAAGGCAGTCAGCATGGCTTTGAGAGGGGCAGGTCATGCCTCACAAATCTTATTGAATTCTTTGAGGAGGAGATAAGATAGGTTGACGAAGGTTGAGCAATGGATGTGGTATATGGACTTCAGCAAGACATTTGCTTAGGTTTCCCGTAGTAGGCTCATTCATAAAGTCAGGAAGTAAGGTATACAGGGAGATTTGGCTATCTGGATTCAGAACTGGTTGGCTGACAGAAGTGGTTGTAATTGGAAAATATTCTACCTAGAGGTCAGTGTTGAGTGGGGTCCCATATGGCTCTGTTCTTGGGCCTCTGCTCTTTGTAGTTTTTATAAATGATTTGGATGAGGAGGTCGAGGGGTGGGTTAGTAAATTTGCTGATGACACAAAGGTTGGAGGTGCCATCGATAGTATCGAGGGCTATTGCAGGCTGCAGCGCAACATAGACGGTTGCAGAGCTGGGCTGAGAAATGGCAGATGGAGTTCAACCTGGATAAATGCGAAGTGATATTTTGGAAGGTCAAACTTGAATGCTGAATATACGATTAAAGACAGGATTCTTGGAGTGTGGAGGAACAGAGGGATCTTGGTGTTCAAGCACACAGATCCCTCAAAGTTGCCACCCAAGTGGATAGGGTTGTTAAGAAAGCATATGGTGTTTTGGCTTTCATTAGCAGGAGATTGAATTTAAGAGCTACGAGGTTTTGCTACAGCTCTACAAGTCCCCGGTGAGACCACACTTGGAATATTGTGTCCAGCTCTGGTCGCCCTACTATAGGAAAGGTACAGAGGCTTTGGAGAGTTTGCAAAGAAGGTTTACCAGGATGCTGCCTGGACGAGAGGGCTTGCCTTATGAAGAGAGGTTGAATAAGCTCGGACTTTTCTCTCTGGAGAGGAGGAAGAGAGGAGACCTGATCGAGGTATACAAGATAATGAGAGGAATGGATAGAGTCAATGGCCAGAGACTTCTCCCCAGGGCAGGATTGACTGGTACGAAGTGTCATAGTTTTAAGATTATAGGAGAAAGATATAGAGGGGATGTCAGAGCAAGGTTCTTTATGCAAAGAGTTGTGAATGCATGGAATGTGTTGCCAGTGGTGGTGGTGGAAGCAAATTCATTAGGGACATTTAAGTGTATGCTGGATAAGCACATGGATAGCAGTGAGTTGAGGGGTGTGTAGGTTAAGTTATTTTATTTTACATTAGGATTAGCCCTCGGCACAGCATCGTCAGCCAAAGGGCCTGTTGTGTGCTGTACTTTTCTATGTTCTATGTGCCACAACAGCCTCTAAACCACTCTTGTAGCCACTGTGTTTATGTGATGAGTTCAGTTGAATTTCCAGTCAATGGTAGCCCAAGGATGTTGATAGTGGGGGAATTCAGTGATATTAACACCATTGAGTGTCAAGGGGCAGTGGTTAGATTCTCTCTTATTTGAGATTATCATTGTCTGGCATTTGTGTTGTATGAATGTTACTTGGTACTTGTCAGCCCAAGCCTGCATCAAATCTTCTCCAGAACTTGTCGCATTTCAACATGGACTCCTTCAGTATCTGAAGAGTCATGAATGGTGCTGATTATTATCCAATCATTGGCAAACATCTCCACTTCTGGATGGAAGATCATTTATGATGTGACTGAGAATGGTTGGGTGAAGGACACTACCCTGAGGAACTCTTGCCCTGGAGCTAAGATGACTGAGATCACCTACAACAACAACTAGCTTTCTATGTGCCAGGTATGACTCCAACCAGTGGAGAGCTTTCCCCTAATTCCCATTCATTCCTGTTTTGCTAGGGCTCCTTGACATCATACTGGGTTGAAAGCAGAGTTGATATCAAAGGCTGTGTCTCTTCCCTCACCTCCAGAATTCAGCTTTATTGTGCAGTTCTCCAGTGAGTAGTTTAATTGTCCAAAGCTGTAATGAGTTCAGGAGCTGAGTGGCCCTGGCAGGAGCCAACTGAGTATCAGTGTTAATAACACCTTCTATCTCTTTACTGATGATCAAGAGCGGACTGATAGGACAATAACTGGAAGATTGGGTTTGTCTAGCTGATACCTGTGTAAGTTTCCACATTGTCATGTAGATGCCAGTATTGTTACTGTACTGGAAGATCTTGTCTAGGGGAATGGCAAGTTCTGATGTACAAGTCATCAGTACTAAAGTTAGAATGTTGTCAGGGCCCAATGCCCCCAACCATTTCTTGATATCACTGGAGTGAACCAAGTTGGGTGAAGACTGGTATCTGTGATGCTCAGGAAGGAAGATGGCATGATGAATCATCCACTCGGCATTTCTGGCTGAAGATTGCTTAAAATGCTTCAGCCTTAACTCTTGCATTGATGTGTTGGGCTCTTCCATCATTGAGGATGGAGGTATGCTGGAGTACAATTCTGCTGTTTTTAATGGTCCATGGAACCTCATGGATGCCCAGTTTGAATTGCTAGATCTGCTTAAAGTCTGTCCCATTCAGCACGGTGATCATGCCACACAACATGATGGAGAATATTCTTAATGTGAATGCAAGACTTTGTCTCTACAAGGACTGTGTGGCGGTCACACTTCCCAATACTATCATGGACAAATGATTCTGCAGCCGTGCAGATTGGTAAGGATGAGACCAAGTATGTTTTTCCCTCTTGCTCATTCCCTTCCCACCTGCCACAGACCTTTTCTTGCCGCTGTGTCCTTCAGGACTGACAAGCTCAGTCAGTACTGTACCGTTGAACCACATTTGGTGGTGGACACTGAAATCCTCACATTGAGTACGTTTTGTGACATTGCCACCTTGCCACCATCTGGACTTCCTCCAAGTGTTGTTCAAAATGGCGGAGTATTAATTCATCAGGTGAGGGAGGACAGTGAATGGTAATCAGTAGGAGGTTTCCATGTTTAACCTGAAGCCTAGTGATGTCAATATTGAGGACTCCCAGGGCAACTCTCAGCCAACTGTACCCCACCGTGCCACCACCTCTGCTGGGTCTGTCCTGGTGGTGGGACAGAGCATATCCAGGAATGGCGATGGTGGTGTCCAGGCGTTGACTGCAAGATAAGAACATCCTTTAAAATCTAAATTCCAAAACTAAAATTTATATATATATATATATATATATATATATAATGTACCTTTTCACCAAAGATCAATAACCTACAAAGGGATATAGGTAAATTAAATGAGTTGACAAAATTTGGCAGAGGAAATTTTATTTGGGAATATATGAATTCCCCACTTTGGCAGGAAGAATTGAAGAGTAATGTATTTAAATCGACATATGTTATAGATTGTAGAACTTTATAGTATAGACGGTGTAGTGGTTGTAGTACAGAACAAGTAGTGGCATTCTGGGACAAAAAGTTACTATGTTGATGTAGCAAGTGATTAGTGAGGTGTGTGGAATGTTGTCTTTTATTGTAAAGTGTGTACAATATAAATGTAGAAATATTTTACGCCCGAAACGTCGATTCTCCTGATCCTCAGTTGCTGCCTGACCTGCTGTGCTTTTCCAACACCACACTCTCAACATGAGACTACAGCTGAAGTATTGTGAATGGTTTTGAACTCCTTCTTTGAAAAAGGATACAATTGTGTTGGCACAGTTTAGAAATGTTCACTCAACTAATTCATGTGATGAAGAGGTTAACTTATAAAGAAACTGTGGCCTAAAACCATTAGAATTCATAAGATTGAGCAGGGATCTTAACTGAAATTATGAGACAGAATCCCTACAATGTGGAAAGAAGCCATTCAGCCCATCAAGTCTGCACTGACTCTCTGAAGAGCATCCCAGCCAGAGAAAGATACCACCATTTCCCCATAGCCCTGCACTTCCAATGGCTAATCCATCTAGCTTGCACCTCCCTGGATAATATGGGTCAATTTTAGCAAGACCAATCTACCTTACCTGTACATTTTTGGACTGTGGGAGGAAAACCACACAGACATGGGGAGAACATGCAAACTGTACACAGACAGTCACCCAAGACTGGAATGGAATGCAGCCCTGGTGTTGGGAGGCAGCAGTGCTAACCATTAAGCCACTGTGCTGCCCTATCCTTAGGTACGGTGGATTTCAGGAGGATGTTTTTCAGATGGAATGACTAAATCAATCATTCAACACTCACATCCACTTCCAGCATGGAATTGTATTTAAGTCCTTTAATGCTAGCATATTGAAAATTCAATTTATGATATATAACACATGGTTACAATTATCTAGGTGTCTTAACTGATGTGGGTCCAGCCCTTTCCTTCGATGTTGTGCTGAATAACAGACTCTGGATCAGCCTGGTGTGGAGGTTTCTTTTGATATTTCTCAAGGATGTTCCTTAGCAAGTTGTCTCGAAATGCAAGCAGCAGTTGCATTTTGCTTCTATTCCGAAAGAACCTTTTGAATGCACTTCACAAGACTCTTTGTGTGTCATTTTGGTAGTGTTACCTTAGAATATACTCTATATTCTATGAAAGCTGCAATTACTCTAGCTTATAGTTTAACTTCAAACACCAGACTATGGAAGCTGATTTTTACCTAATAAAGCTTCCTCAGCCATTTTATGTCAACTGACAACCACTTTCAGCCATTTTATGCTGCTTCAGCCCATGGGCAGCCCTAAAGGAACGTTTTGACTTCTGGGACTAAAACTAGGGAACACAATTCAAATATAAAGCGTCTCACTTTTATGATGGAGCTGGTCAATAGTTTGTGCTACTCTCTTTCTTACAAATCAGTGGAGCCCGATAGAGTCATACAGTCATAGAGTTGCACATCGTAGAAACAGACTATTCGGTCCAATTCATCCATGCCGACCAGACATCCTAAATTAATCTAGTCCCATTTACCAGCATTTTGCCCATATCCCTCTAAAACCTTCCTATTCATATATCCATCCAGATGCTTTTTAAATGTTCCTCCATCATTTCCTCTGGCAGCTCAGTCCATACACGCAGCACCCTATGTGTGAAAAAGTTGCCCCCTTAGGTCCCTTTTAAATCTTTCCCCTCTCACCTATGTTCTCTAGTTCTGGACTCCCCCACCCCAGGGGAAAGATCTCATCTTCAGTTTAGGCACTATCATTGAATTTGTCACTGAGTTCAACAGAATTTTGATAAACAAATAAGTCAAGGGTAATGAAGGACCAACAGGAAGGTAAAGTTGAGACTATAACCAGATCACCCATGATATTATTGATCAGCTGAATAAGCTCCAAAGGCAAAGTGACTAACTCCTATTTCTAAGTTTATTTTCCTAACATCCAAACAAATCCTGCCATGTCAAGCGGTCAATGGAATCAGCTTTGAGGGCCTACTTGCTCACAACAGGGATGAACAGTCCAAATACAGCAACTATCCAGAGAAGATAATACATTAGTTCAGAACAGAAGGCCAGGGAGTACTCGGCCCATTCACAGGAGATAGCATGATATCAGATGCGCAGGTAAGTGCTCTCAAAAAATAGGTGACCCCATTAAACAATACACGACAACAGTGTGATAATTGGCTTCTACATGTAAATTTGGCACAGGTACTACCAAATTGTTTCATGAGCAATTAATTGAAAAACGTCAATTCCACAAATCAGGCAAGACATTCTCATGAAGGACAGTAACATAACCTAGGAAAAAAACCCTAGGAGCAGAGGGCACAGTCTCATAGCAATGAAATGATGACTCTCCTACTCTCTCTCTGTATAAATGAAAAGACAGAAAAATCAAGAACATTGAAAAGGGATAATTCTAAAAAGGTCTACCAGACTTAGGTCTACTAGGTCAACTCTTGAAATGAAGTATGACCAACATTATGACAACAGTATGTCATTGTTGCAAACAAAAAGAGACTATTTAACCACCAATGTGGTCTGAACTTCTGCTCTTCAGAATTTTGTTACCTGTTAATATGTTTGTTTCCACTCTTAACATCTATGTCAAATGGTGTTCTTTTATCTGTCTTAAACATGAAACATGTGTAGATTTGAAGTTTTAAAGTGTATCATTAAAGTCACATAGTAATGGGCCTGTAATTCTTTCCTTTCTCTGTAACATTCTGTTCATGATAAAACCTAGTGTGAGTTACCTTTGGTCCTGAATGTCAGTCAGTCAGGCAAATTGGTCATCCCATGGGTCTAATTAGGATTGTATGCTTTTTTCGTGATGGCTTGTTGGGTAGAATTATCAGTGCATTCTTCCCAGTTAAGTCGTGGCAACGTTGCTTGATTGATTAAGCCTGGGTGCTTGAGAGGAAAAGCAAACAGAAGCTCACAGAAAAGGACTTGAGAAGGATGAGCTATAAACACTTGCTTTGAAATATTAGTTGCTGAGATACTTTAAAGCATTGTAAAATGCTATTCTGTACTTAAACTGGTGTCATCATTTCATTGCTATGCGACTTTGCCCTCTGCTCCAAGACCCTCCCATGAAGGGAAACATCCTCTCAAGCCCCTTAAGAACCTTATATGTTTCAATGAGATCACCTCTCATCACTCTAAACTCCAGTGAGTAGAGTTCCAACCTGTTTAATCTTTGCTCATACAACAGTTCTTCCATACTGGCAATCATTCTTGTGAACCTTCTCTGGACTACCTCCAATTAAAATTAAATAAGGGGACCAAGACTTCTCACAGTAATCCAGATGTGGTCTCACCAGCACATTGTAAAGTTGCAATAACTCCTTTACTCGAACTCCCTTCAAATAAGGGCCAACATTACAATAGCCTTCCTGATTACCTGCTGTGTCTGTGTGCTACTTTTCTGTGTTTCATAAACAATTAGTCCCAAGTCCCTTTATGATGGGTGGTGACCTGGGAATTGAGAAATTCACAACATGCTAAAATGAAAGGAAGTTTGCCAATGACATGGAAGGAGGCGAGGAGGGAAAGGGCTCGAGGGTAGATGGTTTCAAGTGTCATGGGTGTTTTGAAAGAATCAACCGAGTAGAGAGAATTATTTGCATTGCTCACTGGCATGAGAAATGAACAATGATTTGCATTGCTCTGCTGATTGATTAATAAAAGCGACTGTCAAACTTAGGTCACCACACTTTTGGAAAGGTGTGAGAGTTCTTCAGAAGGTACAGAGAAGAGTTACCAGAATTGTTCCAGCCATATGGGATTTTGACTACAAGAGTTAAGTTGGAGTAGCTGTAGTTGCTCTCCTTGGAGCAAAAGAAATTGCGGGAAGTTTGGATGGAGGTGACCAAGATTATGACAAGTTTAGTTGAGAAAGACAAGGAGAAGGATTAACAATTTTCAAAAGAAATTCAACGGGCGTTTGAGGGAAATAGAGATACAGGGAGAGAGCAAGGAACTGAAATTAAATGAGTTGCCCTTTGACAGCAAATTCCAAACACATGACTTCAAGAGCAGCAGATGCATGGGAACACCACCAGCTGCAAAACTCCCTTACAAGACACACATCATTCTAACTTGGAACTATATAGACTTCACTGTCACGAGGTCAAAATTCTGGGACTTCTTTCCTAACAGCAATGTGGGTGTAAGCAGTTCAAAAAGGCAGTGCACCATTACCATCTCAAGAGCAATTAAAAATGGGGAAAAAATGTGGGCCTAGCCAGCAACACTGACATCCCTTGAATAAATAGAAACATTGATTTGGTGGGCTGAATGGCCTTCTTCTAGTGTAATAATAACTAAGTCTCATTAGTCCCTCTTGGGATTGCCAGCATAGTCTCTGCCAGAAGCTGGATTTTCTCTCCAAATGAGAGGTGAAGAATTGCCTCATCTTATGGCAAGACAGCAAGAACTCTATCCTCAGCGTAAATTTCAAACCAACCTATTCCTATTTGGAAACTTATGGCGTTTTAAGTCGTAGCAAGTCATTTGCAATGCATGCTAGTCAAGTATACCACTGTATTCCCTGTTAAATATGTAGCCAGCCAAAAGCACAAATTGTGCTTGGGTGAATGCTACAATCTGTCAAATAAGAAAGCACAAAGTTCCATACTGCCTGCCTTCGAGACACCAAGCAAAAACTAATTGTAAATTATGCCTGCTTTATCCAAAAACCATAAGATCATAAGATACAGGAGCACAATCAGATTGTGACTTATTGGGAGCAGGGTACAAATTGTTCACAGCCAAAAACAGAAGAGTAGATGTTCAAACTGTGGGCAGTATTTTGGTCTCTGGTGTACAAAACACAGAAAGATATATCTCTATCAGATAAAATACTCTAACCAGTGTGGTCAACAGAGCTGCAAGACTCAGTGAGCTATTAGACAGTACACAAGAGGAAGGAAGCTCTTTGGTGAAACAGATGCAGCAGATAGCAGTTGAAAGAGTTTAACAGATTTGCCCTGATGAAGCTGGGAAGTGAGATTGCTAAAGTGGACTTTACCACTTAGAAATGCTTTAAATACTGAGAAAGGTTGTCATTCAGCCTTCTGATTTGGTAAAGTGGGCAGGCGAAACCGGGAATATCTGTGAGCTGATTCCTATGGCAAGAGTGCAATAATGCCGATTTGCAGTGTGGAGTGAGCAGTTAAAACATCAATTGTTAAAACATAAATAAGTATTATCTTTTCTGTCATTTAGAATATCAGTTGCCTACTAAGGAATATTTAATCGGTAAGAAAACAGAAAGTGCTGGTGAAATTCAGCAGATCCGGCAACATTTGTGGTGAAAGAAACAGAGTTGATGTTTTGAATCCAGTGACCGTTCATCAGATTTCCAGCATCCACAGTTCTTTGTTTTATTTTAATGTTCAGCCACAGATGCTTTTAATTTGTTCCGACGTAAAACTCTTAAAATATGGAATCTTCTTGTGGCATTCCTTTTACTTTTCATTGGGAATTTAAATACCTCTTACCAGTTCCCATAGTGATCGTAACAGCATGTAGATATATTGCAAGTATACTTAACGTTTAAGTGGATATTTATTCTGTTTTTTCTCATGTGTCAATGATTGGTTAATCTTGTGGATTGATTAGATTAGATTAGATTAGATTAGATTACAGTGTGGAAACAGGCCCTTCGGCCCAACAAGTCCACACCGACCCGCCGAAGCGCAACCCACCCATACCCCTACATTTACCCCTTACCTAACACTAGGGGCAATTTAGCATGGCCAATTCACCTGACCTGCACATTTTTGGACTGTGGGAGAAAACCGGAGCACCCGGAGGAAACCCACGCAGACACGGGGAGAATGTGCAAACTCCACACAGTCAGTCGCCTGAGGCAGGAATTGAACCCGGGTCTCTGGCGCTGTGAGGCAGCAGTGCTAACCACTGTGCCACCGTGCCGCCCATAAATTGTCGATAGCATTGAAATTTACAATGAGATGAAGCCTAAATGCTGAATTTATCAGTGAATTTCAAGTGCATCGGAGGATGAGGGGTGACCTTATAGAGGTTTATAAAACCATGAGGGGCATGGACAGGATAAATAAAGAAAGTCTTTTCCCTGAGTTGGGGGAGTCCAGAATTAGAGGGCATAGGGTTAGGATGAGAGGGGAAAGATATAAAAGGGGCCTAAAGGGCAGCTTTTTCACATAGAAGGTGGTGCATGTGTAGAATGAGCTGCCAGAGGAAGCAGGTGGATGATATAATTGCAGCATTTAAAAAACATCTCGATTGGTATATGAATAGAAAGGGTTTAGAGGGATATGGACCAAGTGCTGGCAAATGGGACTAGATTAGGTTGGAATATCTGGTCAGCATGGACAAGTTGGACTGAAGGGTCTGTTTTTGTGCTGTACACCTCTACGACTCTGTGATCTAATCCCTCATGGAATTACTCCAACTGTGAGCAATAAGAATGTGACTAACTTTGAGATAGTTTCCTTCATTTTTTTCCCAAAATCTAAGTAGTTTTACTTATTTGATAGTTTTATATTTTGTCTCTTAATTCCTGTACCATTTTCATGTATATTTTTCACTGCGTTCTCAACAATAACCGACATTTGTAAAATGAACACCAATATCTGCCACAATCAACCATGTGACCATTGTTCCATTCCATGTCATTTATTCTGTCGACCTATCAATGTAGTATAATTCTAAATAATCATAACAAAGTGGTAACATATATCTTCTGTTTTTTTTTAAACTAAGGAAATGTGCAAAAATCTGCATTTAAAGAGAAGTAGATTTATACTTGTTTGAAAATAGCATGATGACTAAATTTAGTGATGAACAGAAACTGGAGAAGTAACAAATCTTGTATTGTGTTCTAAATGCTGGAACTGTCATCAAGAGGTCAATAAATAAATAACTTTTTTCTCAAAAATTGATCTAACCTGCTGGAGGTGTAGCACACAAGCTGTGATGCAATGAAGTGGAGTGTTGTTCAAGGAAGTGTAAAGACTATTTCCTTTATTGCTGTAGGAGTTTCTGCCGTCAGCATGGGATTTTTCCCTTCTATCAAAAGCAGTTGAGAAATCTCAACAGACTTTGACACAATTACTGTAGCTCCCCCTTCTCCATCTATTGCTCTCCCAGCCATGCAGTCATAAGTCAATAGGGACCTAACATTGTAACTAGTGGAAGTTTTGGTCAGTCAGGCGGCAAAATCCATCCCCATCTTAGAAATTACCCTGGACCAGTGTGCCTGGAGGATCGTGTTGTGCCTCTTTACATGGTGTTCTCAAAGCAAGAGGGAATGAGTAAAGAGCTTCAAGTGCTCTCTCAGAATTTATAATGTAAAATTAATCTTTTAAGCTTTCATTTCTTAAAATTGATAACAGGAACAGAATCCATTCCTATTCGGTGGTCATTAAATTGTGAACATGAAAGAATTTATTCCCTCATCATTGTTTATATTTCTAAAAGTAAATCATTCCTCACATTATCTTCCATATCATTCCCCAGTGCCTGAGTTCTCTATAACAAGGAGTATTTTGAATATGTAAAATTAGATAATAGTAAATGGCAAATTCCTAGAAGAATGAAAGTAGTTCGACATAAAAAATAAAATCACTTGCATCTTAAATCTTAATTGATATACATCCTGATATTCATGCATATCCTTAGATCACAAGTCTTTGTTTTTGTGTTTTTGTTATATTATCCAGATTCAAAATGATGAAATACAGTTACTGAGATTTGCAAAAAAAAAGGCACGAGAAACAGTGGAATTAGAATATGAGATCAATCTTTGAAACCAAAGTGTCGATAAAATTATCAGGATTGAGAAATTCAATGAAGCAGCATATATTTCTCAGATGCAAAATGAGTACTCAAGCATCCCACTTCACAGGCGTGGTGCACTTATTACGTGTCTAAAGTTTGTTCCCTACCAGAATACTTAAGGCAGAAGTAGAATGCCTAGTGTCTAGATCTTCAAATGCTGATACTACTGCATATTTAAGTCACATTTTACCAAAAAAAAATCAATAATGTAATTCAAGTTATCAAGCATATAGCAAAGTTTTCAAAGTACTATTCATAGAATAGTACAGAGTTTTCAATGTGTTACACATATGGTCAGCTGAAGTGAATGACTGTGATTTGTCACTGTAAGAGTAATATGAGGCTTTGCAAAATCAATGCATTTTTTAAATCACATCTATAACTTATGATATAGGGCTGAACTGTGTATCTGTAAATCAGGTGGGCAGCAAACACTGCATGTAAATATAAAATGTAGAGAGATGATATTGAGTCAAGAATGCAACATTTTCACAACAGTCTTAGAAATCAGGAAATGTAAATGTAATAAATGTTTATATTACATTATTGTTACAGCATTTTTTTTTATTAACTGTCACCTAAGGGACCAGGAGTGTGTTGGTTGATCAAATGTTCCAGGTAATCAAGAGGTCAACATACTCATTGTAAAAACACACAGTGAACAATAGAAGCGTAATGCAGAGGCAATACGCATCACTTTTATACTTTAGTTACAGCATATGTGACATAAATAATAATGCAACTTTGACTTACATAAAACTAACCAGTAGACAGCCTTCTCATTCACACCCTCAACTGACTACTTGGATATTATGGTAGGTCACGGTGCTTGAAGAAGAATTGGCTCAAAATTGAATCAACAGTTGGCGTTTTGTGTGGCTATTCGATTGAGCAAATATATTTGCATTGAGGTAAATAATTTTAAAAAGAATCTGGATATGAGTCGGGTACTGGCAGGTGGGACTAGATTGGGTTGGGATATCTGGTCGGTACGGACAGGTTGGACTGAAGGGTCTATTTCCATGCTGTACATCTCTATAACTCTATGACTCTAAATGGGCAGAATGTTACAGTAAATTTCACGGTATTTGAGACTTATAAGTTTTGTCAGTTTATCAACTGTCAGGTCATGAGTTGCTATTAAAACAAAGTTTGCTACATTTGTGATCTTCAGTTCTTAAGAAAAGGTGAGTGGATTTTTGTATCTTTAGTGTTGTGGAGGTTCATTTTAAGTCATAAAGTCGTTTTTTTTTAACTTTAAGTCGCAGTAGCATTTCCAAGAAATTATGTCACTTAATCTAAATGTCTACACAAGCTATCTAGTGAGTTAATTGTTTAAAAGTTTGCAAGGTTGAGCTTTTACAACCCAGAAAAAGAGAGGCCAGGTGCCAGAGTCCATGAGCAGATTCAGTTCAGAAGAAAAAAAAATCCATGCCAGCAAATGTGCTGTTTACCAGCCTCACAGTAGTCAAAGTAACTGGAAAAAGCAGTGATTTTTTTTTCTTAGTGTTCAGTGAGAATTGTCAGTGAGTTAGCCTGCAACAGTGCATTTTAGGGAGAAAATGACATGTGTGAATGTGCAGAATTTGTCAAAAGGAAATTCTTGTGACCGTGTCAGTTAAGTAAGAAATTGACAAGTGAAAATAGGTAACATTTTACTGGGATTGAGTGCCTATAAAAGATATTTCTGGGAAGAACGGTTGAATCTTTTATTTCATCCAAAATTCTACAGATTCTGGAACAATCCTAACAGACAAGAGATGTGGCAAATGTGGCCCAATTATTTTAAAAACGAGTCAGAAAAAAACCCGCAAACTGTGGCATTACTTTGTCCATGGAAAGTGCTGGAGTCTATTATAAATGATGTGCTAGCAGAACACTTTAAAAATATCAACTCTATTACACAGAGTTAATGTTGATTTATGGAAGGGAAATCATGTTTGACTAACTATTGGAGTTTTAATGAGAAAGTAAGTATTGGAATAGTTGAGAGAGAACCAATGGATGTAATTTATTTTGATTTTCAGAAAGCTTTTGATAAAGTCATACTTAAGAGCTTAGACTGCAACATAAATGCACATGGTATTGGGGGTAATATACTGATATGGATTGAAAACTGGTTAGCAGAGAAAACTGAGAGTAGCAATAAATAGATCTTATCGGAATGGAAAGTGGTGACAAATGGGATACCACAAGAATTAGTACTTGAGCTCCAGCTATCTACAATGTGGAGAAGGGAATCTAATGTAATCATGCTGATGACACAAATCGAGTTGGGATTGTGAGCGGTAAAGAGGATATAAAGAAGATTCAAGATAATTAAGGCAAGTTCAGTGAGTATGTAAATGCATGGCAGACAGAGTATAATGTGGACGAGTGTGATGTTGTCCACTTTGCTAATTGGAACAGATTGGCAGGGTATTACTTAAATGATGATAGATTGGAAAATGTTGATGTACAAAGGTACCTGGGTCCTTGTCTACTGGTCACTGAAAACAAGCACGTAGTTGTAGCAAGCATTTAAAAAGGCATATGGTACATTGATGTTCATTGGAAAGGATTTGTTCACAGGAACAAAGGAAGTCTTATTGCAACTATATGAGACCTTTGTGATATTGCACATAGATTGTGCGCAGTTTTGGTCTCCTTACCGAGGAAAAGGTATATTTCCTGTGGAGGGAATGCAGCAAAGGTTCAAGTCGGGTTCCTGGGAAGGTAGGTGTGGGTTGACTAGGCCTGTGTTCATTGGAATTTAGAAGAGGGAATCTCACTGAAGTATATAAAAGGTTGACAGGGCTCGACAGACTGCATGCAGGGATAATGTTTCTTCTGGTTGGGGATCCAGAGCAAACGATCACATTCTCAGAATGTGAGTTAAACTCTTTCAGACTGAGATAAGGAGAAATGTCTCCATTCAGGGGTTGGCTAACCTATTGAATTCTCTATGCAGAGATCAAATCACTGAATATGTTTAAGAAAGAAACAGATACATTTTCAGAGGCTGAAAGTGTGAAGGAATACAGGAAGAGAACAGGAGCATTGCGTTGAGATGGAGGGTCAGCCATAATCAAGTTGAATGTTGTAACGGGCTTGATGGGCTGAATGGCCTACTCTTGCTCTTAGTTTCAGTGTTTCTACGGCTGGACTTTCAAAATGCGACCAAATTTCATCTGAAGTCCATTTACAAGTTCACTGACAACACCACCATTATGGACTAGATATCAAACAATAATGAGACAGAATACAGAAAAGAGTTAGAGTGCTTGGTGGCATGGTATAAAGATAACCTCTCCCTCAATATCAGCAAAGCTAAACAGCTAATCATCAACTTCAGGAAAGAGGGAGAGGACACAACCCTATTTGCATCAATGGAGCTGAGGTGGAGATGGTTGAAGGTGTCAAGTTGCTGGGAGTGACAATCACCAACAATCTGTCCTGAACCACCGATGTTGATGCCACAGCAATGCCTCTTCTTCCTCTGATGGCTAAGGAAATTTGGCATGTCCATAAAGCAACGCTTATAATTGCACCATTTAAAGCATTCTGTCTGGATGCATTACAGTTGGTACAGCAACTGCTCTGCCCAGGACCATGAGAAACTACAAAAAGTTACAAAGCCAGCAAAGTCCATCACGCAAGCCAACGTTCCATTCATTGGTTCCATCTACATTACTCGCTGCCTCGGAAAGGCAGCCATCATCATCAAAGGCCCCTCTCACCTCAGTTACAATCTCTTCCAACTTCTTCCATCAGACAGAAGATATAAATACCAACAAATTCGAGAACAGGGTCTTCCCCACTTGTGAATGGACCTCTCAAATTTCAAATCTATTGTTGACATGCTCTCTGTGCACCTTCTTTGCTGCCGTAGCTTTGTATTCCTCACTCTGTTCAATCATCCTATGATCTTTGTATATTATGACCTGTCTGTACTGCATGCAAAACAAAACTTCTCACTGTACCTCAGTACATGTGAAGTTAATAAATCAAATCAAATCAAATCAACATTACTGTAACTGTTGCCAAACCTTTTCTGAGAGTAGCGATATAAGAGTGGATTATTTGAAATCTTTGATGAAAGTTAGGCGTCATAGATAAATTGCTGATAGAAACAAACGCAGGATCTCATATAGCTGAGATGTTAAAGATTATTACCTGCCATGTAGAGTTATAAGAAGGGAAACCTGAAATTGATGTGTCACTCTAAGAATTGATTAATGCTCAATTAGAAATGAAAGAAAATTTAGAAGAGAAAAAAGGAGAAATGAAAGGGTAGGGAATGAACAGGGAAAAATCAATGGACAGGGAGGAGAAAGAAAGAAAACCAGAGATGAAAATAAGATAGTTTGAATTAGCAAGAGAGGAGGAAGAAAGCAAAGAAAAATGTGAAGAGAGAAGAAAGGAAAAGAAAAAGCAATAAAAAGAGAAAAGTAATTATAAAATCTTGGACTCCAAAAAGAGAATGGGTAATCAAACAATATGACTTGGCAGGAGAAAAACCGAGATTAAAAGAGAAATAAAGAGAGAATAGCTCAAAGGTTGATTCTGATTCCAGTGAAGGATTCAATTTAACTCAAAAAGCTAAAATCTACTGAAGATGAAGTTCAAAGGCATTTCCCATCATTTAAAAATTCAGCTGTGAAATTGAAATAGCCAAGAGATGCTCAGACATTAATGTTACCGTGTATTCAAAAGATTCAGCTGACAATGTGTGCATCGCTTTACCAGAAGAACAATCTGAAGAGTATGAAACTGTTAAAACAGTAACATTGAATGCTTATGAGCTTGTTACTGAAGCCTAGGAACAAGAGAATTAAAACCAATCAGGAGTAAAAATAACTACAATGGCATCAGTTTCTTAATCACACCATATCACTTCTGCTCAATGACATTAAGGTGTAGACTTTCAATTAGACATGAAGCCACCCTCCCCCTCCCCCGCATTAAAAGTTGGTTGCCCTCTCATTAGGAATCTGGTAATTCACCTTTCACGGTTGAATGCATGATTTGAGATTAGCAGGGGCAAGAAGGAGCAGACAGTTCACTTTCTATTCTGCCTCCAAATCCACACCAATAAATGCCAAGTTTCACCCACCTTAAAAATGCTAAGTTGACCAAATATCTTACTGCAAACTATGCTTGCATATATAACATTTCATCAGTCACACTTTTCCCATCATACTTTGTAGTACCACACCTGCTCACCTAACTTGTGCAGACTGACTCACTGTAACCAAGATCATGCATAATTCCCATCTATAAACCTTACCTCTTGTTGACACAATCACTACTTTTCCCAGTACACATTGTTGTTGCATTCAAAAGGGCACCTTTGATGAAAGAATTGGCCAGATTCTAACTCTGCAAGATGCCACCTTGCCCTTGTCCTTAAAGCTGACAATCTCCCAGTCAAGTCCTTCACACTAGGTTTCTTCAACAACCCATGAAATGCTGTCCAAAAAGCATTCCCAACCTGTAGATCTATTGGCCAGAGCTGTGTAGACCACCTCAGATGTTAATGTTTCAGTGTCATTTCATCCACTGAAGTAACATCAACTCAAAATAACAGAAGAAAAAGTAAATGAATAAAATGCAGACTGGGAGAGAAAATGAAAGAGAACGAGAAGCTAAGGAAATGGAATGAAAAAAAGAGTGAAAATAGGGGGAGGGGGTAGGGAGAAGCCAGAACATGAAATGAATAAAGAAAGTTAAGAGAGCAAAGGTATTCTCACTAATTATTCATACTAGCACAGGAAGCCCATTAATATGGGTGGAATTTTCCCATTTTCAGTTGAAGTATTTGAGATTTATGGTCCTAGTCTGTCATGGCCTGGAGCATCATTTCTCACACAACTTTTTCATCTTTATCTCATTAATAACACAACCTGGCTTGTCGTTACCACATTGGAATCATGCTGGAGGATGATCACTATAGAGATCTTTTGGTGTTGTTGCTGCTGGTGCCATATTTAAAGTACAACTACACACCCACTTCACATGCTGCAAGCGAAGAACTGCTCCTCACACTCGGCTGCTCCATTGTTACCGCTGAGAACATTCCCCAGAAAGCAAAACGTGCTTTTACTTCGCAGACTGGGATCTGGAGGTACTGATGTGCTGGACAGTGGAGAGGAAGGCTCTTGTGTCTCCTGCTGACCAGTGCAGGAGGCTGCACTACCAGATACAGACAATCCAGACCCAGATAATGCCTCGGATCAACACATTTTTATGGGTTAAAAGGAATGTTCTGCAGTAATCTTCTATGCTTTCAAGGTGAAGCGCCATCATCTTTTGTTTGCTATCCCTGACTCACCATTCTCTCTAACTCTGCCACTGTGCTCTCACCTCAAAAAGGCCCATGAACTATAGAGTCATAGAATCATAGAGAATTCACTATTACATGCATCATGCTCTTGATTGAACGTCAAATTCCTCATTGCCTATGAGAAGGAAATTCTCAAGCTAGCCTGAGAAGAGTGGGCTGCACAAGTGGGGATAGAAATACCTCAATCACTAACAAATGCAATAAGCTTCATTTTACTGTACTATACTTTCTCCTCTTATCACTAGTATTATTTCATTCTTGAACTGCGGAAGCTTTTATGCTTCTTACACAACTAATTCCCTCCCTTCTCTTATGTGGATGCTAGTGGCTTTCAACAAACATCTGTCAGAAAGGTGCCAGTGCTGGAAAACCTAACCCCACCTCCACCTCTGAGCAGGAAACCTCTGAACTCCCATAGGATCACAACAAGTCTTTCATCTTGCACCCTTCACCAGTTCAGAGGCCTTCACCTTCAGTCGGTATCCTCCCCAGGTAAGACTCAGGAATGGTGAGCACATTGCTGACATATATCCATGTCTATTCGAAGAATTGCCCTGGGTTTTCTGCGGGCATCCAATCAACCCAGACAGAAGTCCGAGTGACCCCAGCCTAATTCCAGGACGCTTTCCTCTCAGGGAATTTGGAAGCTGTCAACAGGTACCGACAGGGAAGAGAAGCCACAAACAGGACTTCCAGAAGGTGATCCTCTGGACATGGTAGAGGTGCCTGGACCCTCCCCCTCTCCTCTGTTTGTGATTACAAAGCCTGCAGAAGATGAAACCATTGAGGGTAAGCCTATCTGTATATGAAACTCTCAGCAGACCTGGGCCCTCTAGGTCCAAACATCTCTGATGACAATCAGCCAAAGTCTTATGACCAACTACAGAGCAAGCTCCCTTGACCACAGCTATGGAGGGCAGGACATCACTTAGACATAGTGAGGGGGAGAAGAAGAAAAATAACTTCGGCCAGATAGGTGGCATGGGCGGCGCATAATCGTAAATGACCTTGCACTTTTATAAATGTATATTCACTGCACTTTTACAATTTCTGCTGTAGCGTACTTTCATTGTTTGAACTGCTTAAGCGGCACTGCTGAGAGAGATGAGTGGTCTCTTCACACCTACCAAGACTGAAAGAATTTGTAATGGCCGAACCTTGTCCGTACCAAACAACTGACTCTTCGACTGCAGAAGGCTCAGTCATCATGAATCCTTAGGCAAAAGTGAGGACTGCAGATGCTGGAGACCAGAGTCGAGAGTGCGGTGCTGGAAAAGCACAGCAGGTCAGGCAGCAGCCGAGGATCAGGAGAATCGATGTTTCAGGCATAAGCTTCATTCCTGATGAAGGGCTTATGCCTGAAACGTCAATTCTCCTGCTCCTCGGATGCTGCCTGGGCTGCTGTGCTTTTCCAGCACCACACTCTCGACCTCCACCATGAATCCTCTGACAGTGGGGATTCCAGCCAAGGCATTGTACTTTGACGCGGACAATACTGAAACTAAATGCAATGTGCAAGGTTTTCGTAAGGCCTAATCCGCATGCATCATTCCACATTTACACCCAAAGTGAGAGTGACGGCATGGGTTCAGTAATGACCGTACATATCTCTGGTTAAAAAAAAGTTCATTCGATTTATCAGAATGAGGTAAGAACCTGTGATTTCTCAATTATGAAAGGGTCATGGGATGCTTCCGGGATAAGTGGCACAGATGTCCAAGATTTGGCATTGATGGTCGCATATATTTTGAACATTGATGGAAGGGAGGACTTTTTCTGTTGATGTACTCTGCAGGTTGGTGCTAGGATGCATGCTATCATACCCAGCATGTGCGGGAAGCCAGTGATTGCATGGAGAATCTCACGCCCTGAGCTGCTTGACTCTTTCTCTTCAGATCATGAACAGCTATGATTTGGAGAAAATGGGGGCATGTTACATTTCTGAAAAAGTTACAATTCGAGGATTGGGAGATGCCACACTGGTCTTCGGTTGCTCCTTCAAATGAGCAGTTGATATAACAATAAAGTGCAGCTGTGACCATTTATATTGAATAGCCACCCAGTCCTTCGGAGAACAAACCTTAGCACCATAGAACCATAGAAAAGTTACAATAACGAAAGAGGCCATTCAGCCCATCATATCTGTACTGTCTGAATAAACAAGCTTGCCCATTGTAAATCCACTTTCTAGCACATGACTGTGGACTGATTGCAGCCCATGTCCTGAACTGACTGGGCAGGACAGCTCCAACAAAGCATGACCCAGCCTCTGCTTTGATGTCTTCACAGAATCCCAACTAATCTCGTGTAGATCCCAGAAGGGATGCACTTGTCCAGCACAAATGACTCTGGCTCAATCTCCAGACAGCATGGATTCCAGGTCTCTGGGAGGATCAGGTATCAGATTAACAATGGACTACTCCTTGTTATGCAATCAGACTAGCTCCTTGACCGAACAGGGCAGTAACCCTTAACTGACTGCTGTCACCCTTGATCCAAATGAGGACCACATTCAAATGGCCTTCTATCCTGCCTGGAGGCTTAAAGCACATATAGCATGTTGCTACATAAACTGATAGACCTGGATAGAGTGGAGGCAGAGATGTTTCCACTAATAAGAGAGACTAGGACTCATTAGCAAAACCTTAGAGTGAAGGGATCACCCTTTAGAGCTGAGAGGAGGAGGAATTTCTTCAACCTGAATGTGGTTAATCTGTGGGACTTGTTGCCAAAGAGAGCTGTGGAAGCCAAGTCATTTAGTGTATTTAAGACAGAAATAGAGAGGTTCTTGGTTGGTAAGGGGATCAAGGGTTCCAGAGAGAAGGCAGAACTATGGGATTGAGAAACATATTAGCCATGAGCAAATAGCAGAGCATACGCGACAGGCTGATTGGTCTAATTCTGCTCCTATATCTTCTGATCTTCTGGTATTATTGCACATGCTGCTGATGCGACACAATGTAGCTCAGTGTCATACATTGACATTCCATTCACTATTCGATATTGCCAGTGGTGACAAGCTGACTGCAGCAAACGGTAGTGTGAATCACAGGGGCTGGCAGCCTGTAACTGAGCACCAAAGATCCTGTACACTGAAAAGCAATATGTAAAAGCTGGAAGTCTCCAAGTAATTACAAAATAATTGAACACAAAGCAAGCAAGCTAAGAGTCATAAGATGCATATTGTGCAGGTGCATAAAATGTGGGTTTGTCGCTACTCACAAAGAACCTGGTAGAAGTATGTTAATTGCAGGCATCCTTGCAAGCCAACATAAAATGTTGAAGGGCTGAAGTGGTGTGTGAGTCACCATGATGATGTGGTGAGCCTGGTGGCTTGCTACTGCCAACTTGTGTGGATGAAGTATTGAGGAGAATGGTTGCCATGGAGAATTCAGGGACACTGTTGGAAAGGCACTATTGGTTGATGACCAGGTCAAGCTTTCCGCAAATTGCAGATACCAAGTATCTGCTCTGACTTGTGCTTCAGAGATTTGGACCATTTAGTGTCTGGGAAAAGGAGAAAGCAATTGAAGTGCCATATAATTAAAATGAATTGGGATTTGCTAAGAAGCCAGTGCATGGAAATAAGACAGTTTAGCAAGATTCTGCAGTCACGATTTGAAACTTGAGGAGAAAATCACAAAGGTTTTCTTGACATTGTGAATCTGAATATTTCATTCTTGGCATGCCTTCCCAACTTGCTCACTATTGCCCTTGCCAACCAGGGAGGGGAAAATTCCACTCCATGTTCTGTGAATAAGTTGTCTAGTGATTTATGGACTGCTAAGTAAAAATGATTGTGTTGTCTGAGATCTGTATTCTCCAGAGTTTTAAGCTGTCTGCACTCATGCAGTTAGCGTGCAATAAACTTTGAGCATTGGGAAAGCTCTAAAATGGCACTGAGCAGCAAATGAAAGGATCACAAACTTTGCTCCCGTTGAAATAAAATTGCACAATGTACTTGACTAGATTCGGAAGAACTCAGCACATTTCCATTTTCCAAATAGATTTCCTGGTTAGATCCCTTAATAAAACATACCAATCTTTGAAATTATTCCAAAAATAGTGAGCTCCTTTGGACTCTTCAAATTGATTAGATACAGAACTTGAGTAATCTATCACATTCAGCCACCTGACTTGTGAGGTGTCGAACAATGCAATTGGAGTTTCACTCTCATCATGAAAAGAAGTGTTCCTGTTGCTTTACAGAAATTAATTCCAAGGTGCCATCCTGACAATTTTGTCAGGAATATATTCAATTTTTTTTTCTGTCATTAAATTAATTGCTCTAAACAGACCCCAGTAGTGTCTCGAGATACTGCAATGAGAAACACTTGCCTAGGAATACCACTATCTAATGATGTGTGCCAGTTTTACATGTTTTGGCCATATATGCCACAATATTTCTTCAATCCCAACAATATTGTTTAAATGAAATTGTCAGCAGAATGGACACCAGCATACAGAGGTAGAAAAGAGGAACACAGTGCATAAAGGCATAAGAATTTGGGGTCAGAGTGGAATAGGAAGTATTACAATATTAGTTAAGTGTAAACTAAAAAGAATCACAAGGACATGTAGAAGTATTATCATCTTGGTTAGGTGCAAACTAAGAAGAATCATAATATGGACCATCTTCCATACCTCGAGAACCTACTCCCAACAAAGTTCGACTGAAGTCAAAATTCATCACCTGCAATGTGCCAACTCTCCCTTTGCCTGAGGAAAATAGGATTTCATAGAATCCCTATGGTGTGGAAACAGGCCCTTCAGCCCAACAAGTCCACACTGACCCTCCGAACAGTAACCCATCCAGACCCATTATCCTACATTTACCTCTAACTAATCCACATAACCTACACATCCTTGAGAAACTATGGGCAATTTAGCATGGCCAGTTCACTTAACCAGCACAGCTTTGGATTGTGGGAGGAAACCCACGCAGACACTGGGAGAATGTACGGACTCCACAAAGACAGTCGCCCAAGGCTGGAATTGAAACCAGATCTCTGGTACTGTGAGGCAGCATTGCTAACCACTGAGCCACCGTGCCACCCCAGAAAGAAGGTTCCACTGACTCGGATCACTGGATTCAGAGTCCAGAGTGCTCACCATTACACCATGGAATCCACAGTTTGAGGACTAGAATTCCAAATCTGAGATGAAGGACATGGTTTACTCTGCATCATTGATCACTGCATTCCCATCTGCTTCAGAAAGTTCAACAACCTACACAAATATCTCAAAACTCAAAACTCTATGGAAAATATTATCAGCGGTGCCTTTGCAAAGTCTCCATATTCAGTGGTAAGGAAAGCAGTCCAACAGCACCAACTCACTCCCAAACTCACAAGAAGCTAATTACTCAGCAACTAGCTCCACTGGGCAGATGTCACTTGTACGTCGATAAAAGATTTGTGAACTAATTATTCTACTCTGAACCTGTGGACTATGTTTTGAAGAAAACATAATCTGGATGATACAGATTACATGTAAACAAATGCATTTGGAAAATTTAAGACTGTGAAAACATTATTTAGTATGGGTAATGCTTAAAATTAGTTTGAGGAACCAGCACTTGCAGAATCTAATCTTGAAAATGAGCTGCAGTTTCTCTTAATTATTCAAATTACCTGCGTTTTTGGATATTCACATTTGTCTGGGTTGAACAGGTTTATGTTTTAAATCAGACTTTTGGATCCATTGTGAAGAAGAAAACTTAATGAAGGAATGAGTCACCACAAAATTCTACATGGTGACTCTATAGCTTCAGGCCAAAGGAGCATGACATTGCATTTTACAAATGGAAGCTGCTTATTAATTATCTATTATGAATTGCAGTTTCCCTTATCATGTCAACCCACTGCAACAGTACATCTTACTTTTAAACACATCAGCTCTTCTTTTTTAGTTCACATTTATAAAGATAAAAGCTAGACGAACATTTAGCTGCATACAAATGGGGATAGCGCAGGATAAGGTGCTGTTATTAAAGTTTCTTTTGTATAAAGATTGAATTACTTAGTTTTACACGATACTCAAAATATTTTAAGATATTTTACAGGTTGTGATGGTGCAACTCTTTCTAAAAAAAACTCATTAGAGTGGTTCACAAACCAGTAAATCTGGACTGTCAAGACTGGTGAGTGAGTGTTGTTCTTACATTTATAGGATAAAGTTAAATTAGAAATATATTTTTCCAATGAATCAGCCAAAAGGGATCTACAAAGAGTCTTCTGAACCTAATCTGTGCTAATTGTATGTATTAAAGAAATGAGTTTTGACAAAATATCAGAGAAATATTTCCTATACCTAGAATAGTTAAAGTGGGAAGCTCAAGTAAAGGTTAATAATATTTTAAATGATATAGCTAAAATGAGTTGGAATATTTTTTCAATGAATGTCAAGAAAGAATTGAAATATTGTGACTAAGCACTGTGCTTTGAAAAGGATGTGATGAATTCAAGTAGACCAGCAGTCAAACTTCTTAATTATGCAACTTAAATATTAGTTTATTCTAATCAATGGCTGAAGGCACCTTGCAAATAAAGAGATAAAGTAATTAGCTAAAAATTACAGATACCAAGATTAAAACAAGAACAGTGAGAGAAAACAATATTTATAATAAGAAATTCCTCATGAGTCTCTTTTGGTATGCTGTTGGGACCCATTTCTTAAATTCCTTATTGTTGAAGTGAAGAAGTTTACACGTGATGGCAAATCGAACAACTGCATTGGATTCTGTAACTGAACAGTAAGAGTTTTTCTGCACAAACGGACCAGTAAGACAGCAGATTTTTGGAGGAGAAAAAAATCCGCTTTGTTCTTCACTGTTTCTGTGGTCTTTGGCACTCCTTGCACTGCCTGATTTTATTCAGTGAACTGTATGTCATTTCTGTACACTACTTAGTACATCATCAGTCAAAATTCTCCATCTCGAGGAGGTTCTTGAAAGCTTTGTCTTGAATTTCTGTTCTCCGGCAGTTTTTAGCCGTTGTATATATATAATTCAAAGTTCAAAATGGTGGCATGTTAACCTTGAGAAATCAGAGTTCGACAGAGTAAAGAAATCAATTATGCCTGAGTTCTTTTGAAGTTCTCCCTCTCATCAGCTATTGTTTCTGAAGCTTGAATTCTCACACTTCCATTGTCTGTCTGCTAACTCCAAAATTTCAATCGCCAGTATATGTCAGGGAATGTCTTTCTCTAAGTCAGTTAGTTTTTCAGTTGTTCTGCAGTTGTGCAGTCAGATGACTCTTTGTAGGAATTCTTTTTTAGCTCCATGCTTCTGATCAGTTACATTAGTTTTTTTTTACAAAAATCTATAGTGTCATAACTTCTTTCTTTATGATATCTGGAATGCACTGCCTGAAATTGGTGATAAGGCAGATTTAATTGTGGCTATCAAAAGGAACTCGCTTAATATTTAGAGTCATAGAGTCAAGAGCTGTACAGCATGGAAACAGACCTTTCATTCCAACTCATTCATGCTGACCAGATATCCTAAATTCATCTCGTCCCATTTGCCAGCATTTGGCCCCTATACCTCTTAAACTCTTCCTATTCATATACCCATCCAGATGCCTTTTATATGTTGTAAATGTACAAGTCCCTGTCACTTCCTCTGGCAGCTCATTCCATACACAGAGCATCCTTTGTGTGAAAAAGGTGCCCTTTAGGTCCTTTCTAAATCTGTCCCCTCTCACCCTAAACCTATGCCTTCTGGTTTTGAACTCTGCTACCCTGGGGCAAAGACCTTGGCTATTCACTCTATCCATGCCCCTCATGATTTCATAATCCTCTATCAGGTCACCCGTCAGCCTCCGATGCTCCAGGGAAAACAGCCCCAGCCTATTTAGCCTCTCCCTGTAGCTCAAGCCCTCCAACCCTAGCAACATCTTTGTAAATCTTTTCTGAACTCTTTCAAGTTTCATGACATTTTTCTTATAGCAGGAAAACCAAAACTGCACACAGTATTCCAAATGTGGCCTAGCAAATGTCCTGTACAGCCACAACATGTCCTCCCAACTCCTATACTGAATGCATTGACCAATGAAGGCAAGGTTATCAAACACCTTCTTCACTATCCTATCTAACCGCAACTCTACTTTCAAGGAACTATGAACCTGCACTCCAAAGTCTCTTTGTTCATCAACACTCCTCAGGACCTTATCGTTAAGTGTTTAAGTCTTGCCCTGATTTGCCTTTCCAAAATGCAGCACCTCACATTTATCTAAATTAAACTCCATCTGCCACTCCTCAGTCCATTGGCCCAGCTGATCAAGATCCCATTGTACTCTGAGGTAACCTTCTTCGCTGTCCACTACACCTCCAAATTTGATGTCATTTGCAAACGTACTAACTATACCTCCTATGTTCACATCCAAGTCATTTACATAAATGACATAAAACAGTGACCCCAGCACCGATCCTTGTAGCACACTGCTGGGCACAGGCCTCCTGTCTGAAAAGCAACCCTCCACCACCACCCTCTGTCTCCTACCTTTGAACCAGTTCTGCAGCAAAATGGCTATTCTCCCTGAATTCCACGTGATCTAATCTTGCTAACCAGTCTACCATGTGGAACCTTGCCAAACTCCTTACTGGAGTCCATATAGATCATATCCACTGCTCTGCCTTCATCAATCCTCTTCTCTACCTCTTCAAAAAACTCAATCAAACTAGTAAGACACAATTTCCTAAGCACAAAGCCATGTTAACTATCCCTAAACAGTCCCTGGCTTTCTCAATACTTGTAAATCCTGTCCCTCAGGATCCCTGCCAATAACTTGCCCACTACTGAAGTCAGGCTTACCAATCTATAGTTTCCTTATCCACCTTTCTTTAAAAAGGCACCACATTAGCCATCCTCCAGTTGTCTGGCATCTCATTTGTGACTACCAATGATGCAATTATCTCAGCAAGGGACCCAACAATCACTTCCCTAGCTTCCCACAGAGTTCTAGGGTGCACTTGAGCAGGTCTTGGGGATTTATCCACCCTTGTGCATTTTAAAACATCCAGCACCACTTGGAGGGAAATAAAATTGTAGGGCTATTGAGAAAAGACATAAAGTGACACGAACTAGATTGCTCTTACAAACAGCCAACATAAACTCAAATGGCCTCTCCCTGTACTGTAATTATTCTAAGATTTAATGATTAATGTAGAAATAGAGCAAAAGAATGGAATTAATGAAAATGAATTGAAGGGATGTTAAAATAACAATACATTCCTAAACAGTTAGAACACCAAACCTCTGGTCCTCTCCTCTTTCTCATTTATATATGTCATCATGTAAAGCTTAAAGTTTGCGTCTATATATACTCAAAACTAGCTTTGGCAACTCGTTCAGTTGCTCTAATTTGTTAGACTATTCGTCTGACGTCCAATACTGGATTAGCACAAATTTCTGCTGAGCAAATTTCAGAACATTGAAGTCTTTGCTTTCCTCCACAAACTCTGTTTCCTCGCCATTGACTCTATTTCTCTCCTTGTGAACTCTGAGCATGAATCAGACACCCCATTGCATTGCTGTACATTACCTCATGAAGGTGATGTACCAGCCTTATGACCAATGGCAACGTAAATCTAACTTCATAGCATCAACTGCCAGTAATTCTGCTCCTCCAATAATGACCTTTTGACCTATTTTAATTGCTGAATTATTAGTGACTATCCTTTCACCATAAGCCTTAAACTTAGAAATCAAAGTCAAGAGTGTGGTGCTGGAAAAGCACAGCAGGTCGGGCAGCATCAGAGAAGCAGGAAAATTGATGTTTTGGACAAAAGCCCTTCATCAGGCATGAGGCTGGAAGCCTCACAGGAGGAGAGATAAATGGGAGGGGGTTGGAGGTGGGGGGAAGGTAGTTGAGAGTGTAATAGGTGGATGGAGGTGGGGGGTAAAGGTGATAGGTCGGAGGGGAGGATGAAGAGGATAGGTGGGAAGGTAGATGGACAGATAGGACAGGTCATGAGAACGGTGCTGAGCTGGAAGGTTGGGGGAGGGGAAATGAGGAAACTGGTGAAAATCACATTGATGCCCTGGGGTTGGAGGGTCCAAAGGCGGACGATGAGGCGTTCTTCCTCCAAGCGTCGGATGGTAAGGGAGTGGCGGTGGAGGAGGCCTAGAACCTGCATGTCCTTGGCAGAGTGGGAGGGGGAGTTGAAGTGTTTGACCATGAGGTGGTGGGGTTGATTGGTGCGGGTGTCCCAGAGATGCTCTCTGATGCGCTCTGCAAGTAGGTATCCTGTCTCCCCAAAGTAGAGAAGACCGCATCGGAATCAAAGATACAGTAAAATGACATGTGTTGAAGTGCAAGTGAAACTTTGATGGATGTGGAAGGTTTGTTTGGGGCCTTGGACGAAGTTGAGGGAGGAAGGTGTGGGCGCAGGTTTTGCATTTCCTGCGGTGGCAGAGGAAGATGCCAGGAAGGGTGGGAGGGTTGTTGGAAGGCATGGACCTGACCAAGTAATCGCAGAGGGAACGGTCTTTTTGGAAAGCAGAAAGAGGTCGGGAGGGAAATATATCTCTGGTGGTGAAGTCTGTTTGTAGGTGGCAGAAATGGTGGAGGATGATGTGATGTATATGGAGGTTAGTGGGATGGAAGGTAAGGATTACGGGTTCTGTCCTTGTTGCAGTTGGAGGGGGTGGGGTTCGAGGGCAGATATGCGGGAAGTGGATGCGATGCGCTGAAAGGCATCATCAACCACGTGGGAGAGGAAATTGCAGTCTTTAAAGAATGAGGCCACCTGGTGTGTTCTGTGGTGGATCTCGTCCTCCTGGGACCAGATGCGATGGAGGCGGTGGAATTGGGAATAAGGGATAGTATTTTTACGGGAAGTAGGGTGGGAGGAGGTGTAATCCAGGTATCTGTGGGAGTCGATGGGTTTGTAGAAAATGTCAGTGTTGAGTCAGTCATCTTTGATGGCGATGGAGAGATTCAGGATGGGCAGAGAGGTGTCAAAGATGGTCCAGGTAAATTTAAGGTCAGGCTGGAATGTGTTGGTGAAGTTGATGAACTGTTCAACCTCCTCGCGGGAGCACGAGGTGGCACTGATGCAGTCATCAATGTGGCGGAGGAAGAGTTGGGGAGTGGTGCCGATGTAATTCCGGACGATGGACTGTTCTACGTAGCCAACAAAGAGATAGGCATAGCTGGGGCCCATGGGGGTGCCCATGGCTACCCCTTTCATCTGGAGGAAGTGGGAACATTCGAACGAGAAATTCTTAAGGGTGAGGACCAGTTCAGCCAAACGAATAAGAATGTCAGTGGAAGGGTACTGGTGGGGATGTTTGGAGAGGAAGAAACAGAGGGCTTGGAGGCCCTGGTCATGGCAGATGGAGGTCTAAAGGGACTGGATGTCCATGGTGAAGATGAGGTGTTGTGGGGCTGGGGAAACGAAAGTCATGGAGGAGGTGGAGGGCATGGGTGGTGTCCCGAATGTATATGGAGAGGTCTTGGACCGGGGGGATAGGACAGTATCGAGGTAGGTGGAGATGAATTCGGTGGGGCAGGAGCAGGATGAGATGATACGTCGGCCGAGGTAGTCAGGCTTGTGGATCTTGGGAAGGAGGTAGAACCGGGCTGTGCGGGGTTCCTGAACTATGAGGTTAGAAGCTATGGGTGGGAGATCCTTTGAAGTGATGAGGTTGTGTACGGTCTGGAAGATGATGGTTTGGAGATGAGAGGTGAGGTCATGGTTGAAGGGGTGGTAGGAGGAGATGTCTTCAAGTTGGCACCTGGCTTCAGCGGTGTAGAGGTCAGTGCGCCAAATACCACTAACCCCCTCTTGTCTGCTGGTTTGATGGTGAGTTTGGGGTTGGAGCAGAGAGAGTGGAGGTCTGCGCATTGTGAGGCTGAGAATTTGAAGTGGGGGAGGTAGCTGTGGACAGGTTGAGGCAGTCAATGTCTCGGCGGCAGTTGGAAATAAAGAGGTCAAAGGCGGGTAACAGACTGGCATGGCGTGTCCAGGTGGATGGGTTGGAGGCGGGACAAGGGGTTCTAGGAAGGTGGGCGGGAGTCTTGATTAGAAAAGTGAACTCAGAGGCGGCGGAAGAAGTATTCGACATCACAACGCATATTGAATTTGTTGATTTGTGATGGAGGGGGATGAAGGTAAGAACTTTTCTGAGGACTGATTGTTCATTCTCAGTGAGGGCGAGGTCTGGGGGCTTAGTGAAACCTCGGCAGTATTGGGAGCTAAGACCTGGTGTAGGTGTGCAGCTGGGATTGCGGGCAGAGACTATAACTCGAGTGGGCTAGGAATGGGGGACTAAGGGTGACATCATGTGATGCTCACCCCAGGGTTCTGGGGGGCAGAGGTGGTAACTGTGGGATCCATGGGGGCGTGTTGGTGATGTACAGGTGAGTGGCATCAGTGGGGGTGGACATGGTTGTGACAACGCCAGCTGCGGGGGCAAAAGTGGCAGAACAGGTGGCATCGATGATGACGTAAGGCGCGGAAGTGGCTTTGACATCCCCATCCTATAACCCTTCCACTCTCTCTTCAAATTTAAATCATTCCTTAAGGAAACATCTGGGTCAATCAAGTGTGGGTCTCTCAAAGGCAAAGTTAGATAGATTTATAATGGAATATAAAAAATGCAGACAGACTAAATGAATAGTTTATGTTTTTTTTCACTGAGAAAGGTATTAGAAAATTCTCCAAAAATCTAAGTGGCTCTGGATAATGGGGAGTTGAAGGAAATCAGCTCTTGTCTGAAAATTTTACTGGAGAATTTAAAGTGGTTGGAAGGTAATAAATCCCTAGGACCTATTGTTTTCATCTGAGGGTGATGTTGGCTCTAAAGGTAGTCAATGCACTGGTGATTATTTTCCAAACTGCTATAGATTCTGGAATGATCCCTGTGGATTGGAAGACAGCAATTTGTCACCCTACTATTTTAAGAAAGGAACAACAGAGAAAACAACAAACCTGCTAGCCTTACATCAGTAGTAGACGAAAAGCAAGATTCTATCTTTCTAATAATGGATGGGATAAATAGACACCAGGTTAAGATTAGATTCCCTACAGTGTGGAAACAGGTCCTTCGGCCCAACCAGTCCACACCAACCCTCCGAAGAGTAACCCACCCAGACCCATTTTCCTCTGAATAACGCTCCTAACACTATGGGCAAATTAGCATGGCCAATTCACCTAACTGGCACATCTTTGGACTGTGGGAGGAAACCAGAGCACCCAGAGGAAACCCACACAGACACAGGGAGAACACGCAAACTCGACACAGACAGTCAACCGAGGCTGGAATCAAACCTGGGACCCTGGT
Source organism: Chiloscyllium plagiosum (assembly GCF_037043375.1). Classification (NCBI taxonomy): domain Eukaryota; kingdom Metazoa; phylum Chordata; class Chondrichthyes; order Orectolobiformes; family Hemiscylliidae; genus Chiloscyllium; species Chiloscyllium plagiosum. The sequence continues at coordinate 18,761,778 of NW_028270143.1, forward strand.
GCTGTGAGGCAGCAGTGCTAACCACTGAGCCACTGTCCCACCCAAAATGTGCTTGCAAATGGGAAATCGTGGTCGATGAATTTGTTCAAATTTTGTGACAATGTTGCTATTAAAATTGTTAAAAGAGAGCCAATGGACATAGTATAATTGAATTTTCAGAGGCTTTTGATAAAACTCCGAACAGAGGTTGCTTAAAAAGATTCAAGCCCATAGACTGGGAGATAACATACACATATGGATTAATGATTGGCTAACAGACAGAAAACAAGGAGGAATGAATGGGTCATTTTTGATTGTCAGATTGTGACTAGTGAGGAACGTAAGGCTCACTATTTGGGCCTCAATCGTTTGCAGTACACAACAATGATTTGGAGGTGTTGGCCAAATATAATGTTTCCAAGTTTGCAGATGGTACATATCTAAATGTAAACATGTTTTGTGAGGAAGATGTCAAGTGGATTCAGGAAGATTTGGACAGGGTTAGTGAATGGGCAAGAATATGGCAGATGGATTTAATGTGGAAAAACTTTGGTAGGAGAAACAGAGGTGCAAAGTATTTCTTAAATGGTAAGAGGTTGGAAAGTGTAGATGTACAAAGGGACCAAAGTGCCCTTGTCAGTAAGTCACTGAAGGTTAACATGATGGGGCAGCAAATGTTTAGGAAGGCTAATGGAATGTTATTGCAAGAGGATTGTGTTCAGGAGAGGTGCTTCAATTATATAAGAGCTTCGTTAGACCTTATAGTCATAGTCATAGAGATGTACAGCATGGAAACAGACCCTTCCTGAAGTATTGTGTGTAGATTTTGTCTCCTTATCTCAGGAAAGATATCCTTGCTATAGAGGGAGGGCAATGAGTTCAATCAGACTGGGATGACAGGACTGTCCTATGAAGAGATTGGGCCTATGTTGTCTCAAGTTTTGAAGAACATGAGGTGGCCTTACAGAAACTAAAAAAAAATTTAAAGGATTACACAAAATAGACACAGATAAGATGTTTCCCTTGGTTGGGAGGAAGAAGAAGTTTAAAATAATGGGATACCACATAGTTCTGAAATGAGTGAAATTTTTTTTATTCAAAATTTTCGATCATAGAGGTTATGGAAACTCCATCTTTGAATATTCAAAGGTAGAGATTGCTAGATTTCCGATCAACAATTATTTAGCGGGTTATGGAGATAGAATAAGGAAAGGACATTAAAATGTTTAATCAAAAATGATTGCATTGAATGGCACAGCAGGTTGAATGGCTTAATCATGTTCCTACGTACCTCTTTGACAACTCTTCAAGTAATTTGTTCTGTTATCTCTTTTAGTCTCAAATGTTACTTGATAAAGCTCCAGGGCAGTGCTCAAACAATGCTCAAAAAAGCACTCTTGCAATTCAAATAGTTATTTTTGTCTGTGCTACGCACTCTTAATGGCCTTTTTTTTTGAGCCAAGTGATCTCTAAAATTAAGTCTGTGATCTATTCTTATAATTAGCAAGAAAAAAAGAAACTAGCTAGTGTTTAAACAGTGTCCTTTGGACATCTTAAAGTGCCCTTCAGCCAATTAGTACTTCTGAGCTGTGTGTTCTTCTGTTGCTATGTAGACCAACATGGCAGCCAATAAGCACATAGCATCCTTCATCAAGCAGTAATAAGGTGAATCTCTACTCAAGCTGTTTGCTTGACCTTCCTGTGAAGACAGGATGAGTTTTGATCCCTCAAACAAAAATAAACACTGTTCCAGAAAATTTGTGAAAGGTTAACATGACTGCCTGAAGTTTAATTCACAACAAAACGAATTCAAATAAAATAAATAAAGTTAAAGCGAAGTTTGAACACAGTAACTAATGTAAAAAAATTCACTGATGTGTCATGATGGTGCATTGTACGGTTCAGAATTGTAAAAAAAGCATGATGGGAAGTAAGAATATGAGCATGTCAACTCATGATGGAGCTTCCATAACCTCTATGGTAGAAAATTCTGAATAAAAAATAATTCCACTCGTTTTGGACCTATGTGGTATCCCATTATTTTAAATTTCTTCCTCCTCCCAAACAAGGGAAACATCTTATCTGCGTCGATTTTGTGTAACCCTTTAAATATTTTGTTAGTTTCTATAAGACCACCTCATGTTCTTCAAAACTCGAAACAACACAGGCCCAATCTCACTTCATAGGACAGTCTTAGTTCTCAGATTGTCAGATTGTGACTAGTGAGGAACGTAAGGCTCACTATTTGGGCCTCAGCCGTTTGCAGTACACAACAATGATTTGGAGGTGTTAGTCTGATTGAACTCATTGCACTCCCTCTATAACAAAAGCAAGCTGATAATTTCTGTCTTTCCGATCCGGATTCACCTCCTAAATTAGATCATGATTTGAGTTTTATATTAGAAAGTGCTTAGAATTGCGTTGGTTATAAGGATGCTTCACAAAACTCACTGGTGCCTGAGCAAAGTACACTTTGTTTTAATCTGTTATTGACTGTAATAACTCAACATGTTGGCCAGTAAATTGATTGCTTACTTGTGCTAGATTCATGTTAATATCAAGGTAAGTATTGTACTGCACAAGACAGGTTGATATGTGCAAACCCAATTGCGAGTTACTTCAGTCTAAACATCAAGGTAAATATATTTGGATATTAAAAGATGACAACGTAGAGAATGTTATTCTGTTTTAACATGTACTTGCTCTTTGTGCCTTTCCCTTTTCTGTTAAGCAGTAAAAATTGTTAGGTCAAATTGGAATAATGGTGGCAGTTTTGAACATGACATGATTTTTCCACAGTTGTAATTGTACCTGGGTACTTACAGTGAAGAGACTGAAAGCTTCATTAGAATGCCCTTGGTCTGTATATCTTGACACACATGCATATTAAAAGGGGAAAAAAACTTTCATACTGCTGATTATGACCTTAATTCTGCATTTTGATATGATAAATGGACTTTTGCTGACACTAAAGTAGCTCTTTCAAATTAAAACAGTTTTTAAATGTCGCATTTTGGCTTTAATCTGCAAAATTGGATATTTGATCTGGATGTTCTGTTCTGAAACATTGTGCATCAATCGTCCACTGACCTGCCATACCTTTTTTGCCTTTTCAATAAAACATCATGTTCCCTTTCTGCAAGGAAATTAATGCTGTAACTCTGGCTGGGCTGTATCCTTAAATTATAGTAAAGTAATTTTACTCATGCATTTTAGAAGAAATTATTCTTGTCAAGAAAAGATTCAATAAAAGTGCAGCTAGCTTTGGTTTAGAAGCTTGACATTGTTGCTTAACCACATTCTTTCCATGTTAAAGTAGCATTATTGTATTTAATGTAAATACAGATATACCCTATTCTTCTTGAGTTTTTTTTTGTTGCATGATTCTGGTTAAACATTTAAATTTCGATGATGGCTCTCTATTGGGTTTCAACACAACATTTTACAAAAGTGAACAGTGCATGAATTTCTATGTTGCAGCTGACAATAAAGAATGGAATTAAGCAGTAAATGGAGGCTTTGTAATCACAACCTTGATTCATAGCTTCAGCTATTCCTGAAATGCTAAGTTAGTAAATGCTACTGGCAGAGGAACAGTATTCTTCTACCTTTTCATTAAGCTTTTCTTGTGGATTTTTCTTATTTGGAAAAAAGAATTGACTTTCCTCTATATTTTTCAAAACAGAACAAGTACAGGTAATAGCTTATTGATCATGCTGAGGTTTTGCAACTAAAGGTACATTTTGGACAGAGTAAAATCTATGCCTGTCGCTGTGGAGTGCATTTTTCATTTACTGTGGTGCTATTTTTTGAGTGACCTGTTATTTAAATTTGAACAGACAAAAGCAAAGTAAGGTGGCAGCTGGAAATCGCAAATAAAAATAAAAAATTTTGAAAATACTCAGTTGGTCAAACAGCATCTGTGTAACACAGTTAACATTTCAAAAGGTTGACAATTCATGAGAACTTAACTTGTTCCGATGATAGGTCATATTAACTCTGACATCCACACTCACCATGGGGACTCTCACCTGAATTGCAGAATCTTCATCCCAGGTGTAGTGGGGGCACGGGGGTGGTTTATCTGGCATCAGCTTGGAAGTGTCATGGCGTTGCCAAGTGCTAAGGATTTAAAAGGTCAGCCTCGGATTGCTGGGACTTCATTTAGCTGTTTCATTAAACGTTTCCCCTTTAGACCTGAGCTGCTCAAGCCCTCTCACACCTCAAACCTCATCCCAAGCTCCAAGCTACGGCTTCACTTACACCAAAGGCGTTCATCCCGTATGCCAACTCATGCTATCCCATGCCTCCACGCCCACTCCATAGCCCTGTATAGTTCATTGGGCAACTTAATATCAGCTTATGTCAAGATTAGAGTGGTGCTGGAAAAGCACAGCAGGTCAGGCAGCATCCAAGGAGCAGGAAAATCGATGTTTCAGGCAAAAGCCCTTAATCAGGAATCTGCTGCTGAAGCTTAATATCAACTTGTGTCAAACAATGTCACTCCATGCACCAATCTTTGCCATTAGCCTCCATGCCAACTCACCCAGAATCCACCATGAAGAGGTTTCAGGAGATGAAATAAAATGTCGGTCTAAATATCTATCACATCCTCACATTTTTTTTAAGCCTTATTCAGGGAAACTCATTCAAAACACAAGTAGGCATGATTCCTACCGCCCCCTTGACCATGACCCTACCCCCCATCACCAAACCATCATCTCCCAGACCATACACAACCTCATCACCTCAGGAGATCTCCCACCCACAGCTACCAACCTCTTAGTCCGGGAACCCCGCACTGCCCGGTTCTACCTCCTTCCCAAGATCCACAAGCCTGACAACCCTGGCCGACCCATTGTCTCAGCATGCTCCTGCCCCACTGAACTCATCTCTACCTACCTCGACACTGTCCTATCCCCCCTAGTCCAGGAACTCCCCACATACGTTCGAGACACCACCCACGCCCTCCACCTCCTCCAAGACTTCCGTTTCCCCGGCCCCCAACGCCTCATCTTCACCATGGATATCCAATCCCTCTACACCTCCATCCGCCATGACCAGGGCCTCCAAGCCCTCCGTTTTTTCCTCTCCAGACGTTCCCAACAGTACCCCTCCACCGATACTCTCATTCGTTTGGCCGAACTGGTCCTCACCCTTAACAATTTCTCCTTTGAATCCTCCCACTTCCTCCAGACCAAAGGGGTAGCCATGGGCACACGTATGGGCCCCAGCTATGCCTGTCTCTTTGTTGGCTACGTTGAGCAGTTGATCTTCCTTAATTACACCGGCACCACTCCCCACCTCTTCCTCCGCTACATTGATGACTGCATTGGCCCCACCTCATGCTCCCGTGAGGAGGTTGAGCAATTCATCAACTTCACCAACACATTCCACCCTGACCTTAAATTTACCTGGACCATCTCTGACACCTCCCTCCCCTTCCTGGACCTCTCCATCTCCATCAGTGACGACCGACTTGACACTGACATTTTCTACAAACCCACCGATTCCCACAGCTACCTGGATTACACCTCTTCCCACCCTATCTCTTGCAAAAATGCCATCCCGTATTCCCAATTCCTCCGCCTCCGCCGTATCTGCTCCCAGGAGGAGCGGTTCCACCATAGAACACACCAGATGGCCTCCTTCTTTAGAGACCACAATTTCCCTTCCCACGTGGTTAAAGATGCCCTCCAACGCATCTCATCCACATCCCGCACCTCCGCCCTCAGACCCAACCCCTCCAACCGCAACAAGGACAGAACGCCCCTGGTGCTCACCTTCCACCCTACCAACCTTCGCATAAACCAAATCATCCGCCGACATTTCCGCCACCTCCAAACAGACCCCACCACCAGGGATATATTTCCCTCCCCACCCCTCTCCGCCTTCCGCAAAGACCGTTCCCTCCGTGACTACCTGGTCAGGTCCACGCCCCCCTACGACCCACCCTCCCATCCTGGCACTTTCCCCTGCCACCGCAGGAACTGTAAAACCTGTGCCCACACCTCCTCCCTCACCTCCATCCAAGGCCCTAAAGGAGCCTTCCACATCCATCAAAGTTTTACCTGCACATCCACTAATATCATCTATTGTATCCGTTGCTCCCAATGCGGTCTCCTCTACATTGGGGAGACTGGACGCCTCCTAGCAGAGCGCTTTAGGGAACATCTCAGAGACACCCGCATCAATCAACCAAATCGCCCAGTGGCTCAACATTTCAACTCCCCCTCCCACTCTGCCGAGGATATGGAGGTGCTGGGCCTCCTCCACCGCTGCTCCCTCACCACCAGACGCCTGGAGGAAGAACGCCTCATCTTCCGCCTCGGAACACTTCAACCCCAGGGCATCAATGTGGATTTCAACAGTTTCCTCATTTCCCCTTCCCCCACCTCATCCTAGTTTCTAACCTCCAGTAACTCGACCTGTCCGGACTTGTCCGACCTGCCCAGCTCCTTTTCCACCTATCCACTCCACCCTCTCTTCCCTGACCTATCACCTTCATCTCCTTCCCCACCTACCTATTGTACTCTATGCTACTCTCTCCCCACCCCCACCCTCCTCTAGCTTATCTCTCCATGCTTCAGGCTCTCTGCCTTTATTCCTGATGAAGGGCTTTTGCCCGAAACGTCGATTTTGCCTGTCCTCGGATGCTGCCTGAATTGCTGTGCTCTTCCAGCACCACTAATCCAGAATCTGGTTTCCAGCATCTGCAGTCATTGTTTTTACCACCATGATGATTCTTGTTGTCAAGTTAAATTTTAACTTAAAATGTCTCTTCAGAAGGCAAGTTGATCTTCTTACCATTAGATACAGAGATCCTGAAAGCATACATTTCAGTCTCAGAACCTGGAGTGGCATGGTGGCTCAGTGGTTAACACTGCTGCCTCACAGGACCGGGGTTCAATTCCCACCTTGGGCAGCTGTCTGTGTGGAGTTTGCATGTTCTCCCCGTGTCTATGTGGGTTTCCTCCAGGTGCTCTGGTTTCCTCCCACAGTCCAAAGATGTGCAGGTTAAGTGAATTGACCATGTGAAATTGCTGAAAATGTGTTGCTGGAAAAGCGCAGCAGGTCAGGCAGCATCCAAGGAACAGGAGAATCAGTGTTTCGGGCATAAGCCCTTCTTCAGGAAGAAGGGCTTATGCCCGAAATGTCGATTCTCCTGTTCCTTGGATGCTGCCTGACCTGCTGCGCTTTTCCAGCAACATATTTTCAGCTCTGATCTCCAGCATCTGCAGCCCTCACTTTCTCTCATGTGAAATTGCTGTATTGTTAGTTGCAGGGGTGAATGTAAGGAACGGGTCTGGGTGGGTTGCTCTTCGGTGGGTTGGTGTGGACTTGTTGGGCTGAAGGGCCTGTTTCCACACTGTAGGGAATCTAAGAATCTCATTAAATGTACAACTCACTGTTAATTGCTTTATCTTCCCAAATTATGTGGCTAATCAAAATACTTGACGCTTCAAATTCATGACATAAATATTAAGTGTGTGCCTAATCTTATGATAATAGACAATAGGTGCAGGAGTAGGCCATTCTGCCCTTCGAGCCTGCACCACCATTCAATATAATCATGGCTGATCATTCCTAATCAGTATCCTCTTCCTGCCTTATATCCATAACCCTTGATTCCACTATCTTTGAGAGCTCTATCCAACTCCTTCTTAAATGAATCCAGAGACTGGGCCTCCACTGCCCTCTGGGGCAGAGCATTCCACACAGCCACCACTCTCTGGGTGAAGAAGTTTCTCCTCATCTCTATCCTAAATGGTCTACCCCGTATTTTTAAGCTGTGTCCCCTGGTTCGGCACTCACCCATCAGCGGAAACATGTTTCCTGCTGCCAGAGTGTCCAATCCTTTCATAATCTTATATGTCTCAATCAGACCCCCTCTCAGCCTTCTAAACTCAAGGGTATACAAGCCCAGTCGCTTCAGTCTTTCAGTGTAAGGTAGTCCCGCCATTCCAGGAATTGACCTCGTGAACCTACGCTGCACTCCCTCAATAGCCAGAATGTCTTTCCTCAAATTTGGACACCAGAACTGTACACAGTAGTCTTCTGACTATAGTCCTAATAAGTTCTTTGCTTTCTCTCATTCCAACAAAATGTTGTACCTTTTCATTGACTTCACTTTTGCGGTGAACTGTATGACTGTAGAAGACACATCCACGGGAATGGCAAGAGGATGTGTCCCTAGCTCATACAGAACAAAACTGGGGAATGGCAATGAAGAAACTTAGTGCAAAAGGTAAGGCAGTGTCAATGTGAAGGGATTACACACGACCGAAGGTGGTGCATGTGCCTACAATGGCTGCGTTAAACACAGTGAAGTAGATGAACAGGAAAGAGGAGGAGTCATTCTTGGAGTGAGATTGAACTTCCTCACAGTCAAGAGATATTGCCATAATCAGTCTAGGACAAGGCCTTTTCTAGTGTGGGAAGTTGGACAAAATCTGTCAGGTGGTTGGGACCAATGCAGGTCTGGAATCAGGTATAATTTCAATCTGGGGGTTTAGCAACATTCCAGTCAAGTTGAGTCAAAATCATCTAGGCTTGGCTCATCAGTTAGTCATATGCACCAGGATCAATCAGGGAGTGGCAGTGTTAAACTGTTTAATCTGTTTGTAAACTGGGGAGGGAATTGTAGGGTGTAGGAACATGACATTTTCAAACTGCAGATAGTTGAGGCCTGAGGATAGGTCTGGTTGTATTGGCTAGCTGAGGAAACAAACACAATCATGACAGCAAGTGAATGTAGTACAATGGAATCGAAAAGAGTAAGGGAGGAGCGTGGATAGTCTCAAATAAAGAATCAAGGAGACACAAGTGACTCTAGCTTATATCTGAGGGACATACAAGCCAGCAAGAGTGTTGGCAACTTGATTGTGAGGTGCTCTGGGAGTAAAGCAAGGACATTAATATTAATGCAGAAGGGTTTAATGAAACAAGAGGAAGGTGAAGTGTCATAAGGGGAACAGGGACATGAAACAGAGTGGGAGGTACAGAAAGGTAGGGGTTATCATGGGTCACGGGTGAAGCCTGCAATGCACTGCAATGAACACAAACCCTGAGGCTTAATAAATTGATCCAAAAAAAAATCAATTGTGCTCTGCGTTTTTGACTTGAGAAGATTTCACTCAAAATAGAAGGAATAAGTAACTTTTCCTGTGAAATGGGTAGAGTCGATGGCTAAAATGAATGGCAAGTGAGGGGCTATTTCAGAAATCAGAAATCCAGTCACTAATCAATGTTAAATGCATGCCTTCAATTCTCACTGAAGCAGCATGTCCACATAGCTCATACCATCCCTCTGTTCAAGGAAGGTGATAAGGTGCCCTTGCAAGCAGATGGTGACTTTCAGTCTTCAGAAGCTGCAGTGATACATTTACATCAAGCTACCTCAACACTGTGGCAACTTCCACCAGATACATGGCCTAGTTATGACTGCACTTCCCATCAGTTGGCTGTTCAGGTCTTCATAATGTTTTAAGGTAGTGATCCAGCTTTTATCAGGATATAGGAGAAAGTGAGGTCTGCAGATGCTGGCGATCAGAGCTGAAAATGTGTTACTGGAAAAGCGCAGCAGGTCAGGCAGCATCCAAGGAGCAGGAGAATCGACTTTCGGACATGAGCCCTTCTTCAGAAATGAGGAAAGCGCCTCCTCCCTATCTTTTATCTTAGCCTGCTTGGCACACTTTCCTCATTCCTAAAGAAGAGCTTATGCCCGAAACGTCGATTCTCCTGCTCCTTGGATGCTGCCTGACCTGCTGCACTTTATCAGGATTTAGTCCAGATTTGGGATATTGCTACTTCCCACTTGGGTTTCCCTCCACTCAAAAGTAATGGCTGTCAACAATGAGCTGCTGCTCATGAATATATACCTCCACCAGCACGGTATTTTGTGGCTGGTGAAGGAGAGGAATCAGGATGTTGGGTGATCTGACTTGGGGATATCTTGCATGGTGAACTGGATGTCTGTTTAGTACCAAGCTGTGACCAATAACATTTGCAGCCTCGAAACTGTGATACTTTGACCTGACGACATTTGTAGTGTCAAAGTGACTGAATCGGGTGGCACACTCCCTTCTGAGCTGACCACTATTCAGATGGACCATCACATTGGTCCTGTAAGCCCCATCAGGAACCCACAATTTATGCCATCCCACAGAAATTCCCTTGGTGTCATTTCATTCAGTGAGAGGGCATTTTCTGTACAGACTGCAGCTCCTTGCCTTCCATTTCCTTCCCTTGTCAACCTTCCTGATATGCTGTGGAAATGTTGTTGTCCAGAGCCAGTGTGGGCACTCAGGAGGAGGTCTTTACATAAGGGTGCTCTTCTTGTCCATTGGGGTTTGGCATGAAGGGCGGTGCATGCAGTAATCCCATACAATGGACAATTAACACTTTTCATGGACTTTCAGGTCAGCTATATTTTATGTGACCTCAAGCAATCCATATTCCATGTCTTCATTGTTTGTGTTAGGTTATTGTTCCTTTTTGATGGGGTGACCTTCAAATTTTATGTCATTTCAGTCCCATTTCAGTCACTTTGACACTACAAATGTCATCAAGACAAAGTGTCATGGTTTAGAGGCTGCAAATGTCATTGGTCACAGGTTGGTACTAAATTGTTCTAATGTGGAGGGGAGCAGATCAGAGGACATTGTTGTATATCTATTCCTGTCCTTGAAAAATGTGGCCATAAACATGCAAAACAGTCAAGGGAGTCATTTGGCCAGGCTGCCTTCACCTCTGTTATAGTTTTGTCCATATTTGGATATCCATGATGAGAATGCACATGGTGTCCAGTGGTATATTTGAGGCCTTCTGTGGTAGACTGGCACTGCAGTAATTGAATAGCTCACCTACACTCAAATTACTGTTTCAATTTATGCTTAAAGTTCCATTTGAATTTGTGATTTTTATTGTGGCGCTCATTTAAAGGGAAGACCTCCATTTAACTTGGTATAATTTCATTTAATGGCTTCATAAATTATCTCATACCATCCCAATTTACTGAGTCCAGGATCTGAGTCACCTTTCACCCACCTTAGGAGAAAGTAATCAACAGGACGGACCATAAGTATTCATTCAGGTCTTCACAAGCTTTGGGGCTCAAGACACAGTTTGTTGCTGAGATTCTGACTTTTGTATGTCACAACAGAATGTTTTATTTAAGGGTCCAGAGTCCTCAACAGCACCCCTTCAATCGAAAAGTGTAGAAGGTCAGGGCTTCAGCCTTTCTGGCAAGGTGTAGCCTATTTGAATGGCTCCATTCCTGTACCTCTTGCAGAGGAGGTTTCCAGGACTGGGCCTAGGTAAACCAGGTATGGAGCTTGCCTTTCAGCTTAACCTGTTGTCCACTTGTATGTGGAACCAGCTGACCTGCAGAGAATAGGCAAGAGCCAAGAAATATGTTCTGTGGCATCCTCTGCAAGGAGTAACTGGGGAAAATGTGCTGGACTCCTGTCAATCAATGGCTGATGGCCAGAAGAGCTTTGGCCCTTTGCATGAGGAGCTGTGCGTCTCCATGTCTTGGGAGTTAATCTTAACCGTACTGAAGAATCCTAGTCAGTGAACTCCCTACTACTCACCTACAGGGGTCGAGTGTTGGGCATATGTGGTTGTACAATTGGTGACTTTGATCCCTCCCCTAGATTTCATCACAAAAATATAGATGATGCTGTCAGATTTCCTCTGGAACAAAAGGGTGGTCTGGGATCCTGCTGAGGTGTTGAGTTTTACACTTAGGGAGAACAGCCAGACACCAGTGTGCCTTCACATCCAGGAAGTGGCCTTTCACCTTCTGGACCTACAGCAATACCTTTACATTAAGCCATTTCCTGGATGTTGTACCCTGACAATGTTTTTTTTTTGTATTTGTTCTGTTCAGTTTACAACTTCTATGGTGCCATGTAGCTCCTGTTTGCAGATGGCTTAGGTCTTTGTATGTCTTCACCAGAGTACCTTATCTTTTACCAAGACCTAATCAATGTTCAGGTCGTAGTTGTGCCAAGTGAATTTGCATGCCTCATTTGTGATTTTGCCTTTAGTTGCAGTGTCTATCTAAGAGTTGTCAATTTGGTTATGTTTGGTTTATTTGACTAATTTGTTTCTATTTAATTTAAAAGAATATCTCATAGCAACCAGTTGTGACCTGGTCTCATGAAGTACTGAGTGAAAGTACATTGTGGTCTGTTTGGTGCCTGCAGAGGGGAAAGGAGTTTGACAAAAGTCACCACGCCAAAGGAGAGCTCTCCAGCAGGTCAGAACCTGCAGGCTTCAATGCAGCGAACTGCAGATTAATACAACCACTGTTGCTGACACCTCGAGATGTCCCAAGACACCATTTTCTACCAATGAGAGCTGTTGGATGAGGACCTGTGGCTACAAGAGCTGGATGACATTCCTTTCCCAGTAGCCCTAAAGTTAACAGCTGTTCTTAGATTCTTTGCCAGCAGCTTTGGGGAGCTACGAGTGTCCTCTGTGTTATTTCACAGTCCTCTACTCACAAGTGAATCTGGGACAGCACTGATGCTTTCTTCACATAAAATCCACCAATGAATCTCTACTCCCCTGTGCAGTGGGGATACAGTCAGCTGGGGCATTAAGCTTTGCTGCCACCACTGGTTTTCACAGGTTCAGGAAGTTATCTATTCGACTGACTTTGCAGTCTAAGCATTCTATTGTGACCAATACTCTACATCAGAGTTCCATTCCCTTAGTGCCCAAATTATTTGTGACCACAACAGCCAGATAATGCAGATCTGCACTAGATATCCAGTGAGCTGCTATGACTCTGGCACCTTGAACCTCATTCACTGGCTGTCAACCCACACTAGGATGTTGCTGGCAACAATGGATATCTGCAAATCACTTGGTTGATAATGTTTCCTGTGAAGTCCTCACATTGGTGTTGAGGAAAGACACAACACAAGCCACATTTCAACCAAGGCCATTATAGGATAGACCATAGGCCTCCTGAAGATCAGGTTCCAATATCTGTTCCAGTCAGGCAGTGAGAGTTCCTTGCAACATAACGTGTGCAACACCCTAAAAAACTTCAATCATGAAAGGCAGAACATGTTAGCAAAGGAGCTAACATAGGAATGATAAGAAACCACTAAGGAGAAAGATGAGTGAAGATTCTCAGATGTCTATGATTCTCAGATTCTTCTTCCTGACCTCTCCGCCCCCAAACCCACTCCAGCCTATCACCCTCACCTTATCACCTCATCTTAATCTCCTTCCACCTATCGCATTTCCAATGCCCCTCCCCCAAGTCCCTCCTCCCTACCTTTTATCTTAGCCTGCTTGGCACACTTTCCTCATTCCTGAAGAAGGGCTCATGCCCGAAACGTCGATTCTCCTGCTCCTTGGATGCTGCCTGACCTGCTGCGCTTTTCCAGCAACACATTTTCAGCTCTGATCTCCAGCATCTGCAGCCCTCACTTTCTCCTAGAGGATTCTCAGATGGTCAGGATAACTCAAATATGACACGATAATCTTGTGCTGAGCCACAGGAATCACAGGCAAGATTTATATTTACCCACTTCCAGAAGGACTGAGAAACCCCGAGACATCTGCTGTGCATGTTATGTTTATATTTACACAGTTGGCTGTCAGGCCTTTGTCTGTTACATTCAATATTCCTCATATATGGATTTTGCTTTATCTATGCAATATAATTGTGACCATCCAGATCACTATGGTTCTGATTTCATCACCTCTGTAAAAGCTAACATGTATGCACAAGCTTTCTATTGGATCAACAGGAGCACACAGCATCTGTAAAACATCGAGCACTTCCATGACCATGTGCTCCTGGACCACTTCACTAAAATGGCTGTCTTATCATAGACATCTGAGCCACTTCAGAGAGCCGACAGTCTGGTTATGCCACATCCTGAGATTGCTCCATTTGTGTCTTCACTTTCCCCATGGTGCTGCAGAATCCTTCAGTGTAACCTTGCAATGACTGAGCATCCTCATTTACAATGCTTTTGTGACCATGTGTCAAAAAGTTTGAGCTGTCCCTCCATTTGGCTCTGAAATAATGAGAGATTGCCATGTGAAATAGCCATTGCCACTTGGTTTCTCCCCTCAACATTATTGCTAGCATTAGTGCCCTTTAAAGTAATCCAGAGCTCCTTGACTCCAATCTATAATTATTAGCTCTGTGGTTCCCTGATGAATAAGGTCATCTCCAGTCACCCACTTGCTGATTAGCAGAGAAATACTAAGACATACAATTGAATAACACACATTCTATCAACAGTGAAACCAGCTGCAGACCCACACCAGTGTAGGTAAGTGTGAGGTGATTCACTTTGGTAAGAGTAACAAAAAGATGGGGTACTGGGCTAATGGTCAGATACTTGGTAGTGTGGATGAGCAGAGGGATCTTGGTGTCCATGTACACAGATCTCTGAAAGTTGCCACCCAGGTAAATAATGCGGTGAAGAAGGTATATGGTGTACTGGCTTTTATTGGTAGTGGAATTGAGTTCCGGAGTCCAGAGGTCATGTTGCAGTTGTATAAGATTCTGGTGCGGCCGCATCTGGAGTATTGTGTGCAGTTTTGGTCGCCATACTATAGGAAGGACGTGGAGGCACTGGAACGGGTGCAGAGGAGGTTTACCAGGATGTTGCCTGGTATGGTAGGAAGATCGTATGAGGAAAGGCTGAGGCACTTGGGGTTGTTTTCATTGGAGAAAAGAAGGTTTAGGGGTGACTTGATAGAGGTGTACAAGATGATTAGGGGTTTAGATAGGGTTGACCATGAGAACCTTTTTCCACATATGGAGTCAGCTATTACGAGGGGGCATAGCTTTAAATTAAAGGGTGGTAGGTATAGGACAGATGTTAGGGGTAGATTCTTTACTCAGCGAGTCGTGAGTTCATGGAATGCCCTGCCAGTAGCAGTGGTGGATTCTCCCTCTTTATGGGCATTTAAACGGGCATTGGATAGGTATATGGAGGATAGTGGGCTAGTGTAGGTTAGGTGGGCTTGGATCGGCGCAACATCGATGGCCAAAGGGCCTGTACTGCGCTGTATTTTTCTATGTTCTATGTGTTCACTACATGGTATCCCTGACCCTAATTTTAGACTCCACACTGAGGTGATTGTCTCTGTCCTGGCAAAGGGCGCAGGTGAACAACTGCTGGTATGCCCTCTGATGGTTCACAAGCTCCATCCTCAGAAACAGCACTGGTATCAATAGCTTCATACTCCGGGATCTTGCACTCTTCTGAGTTATGGTGCTGTACATACCTATAAAAGAGAAGGGAAAAAAATTAGTTAGTGAAGATGCACAGTAGATTCTGTACATCAATGTTTTTGTCTCCATGCAGGTCCAAGAAATGCAGACCACAACGATGCCTCATCATCATAGAAATATTCAAAGTCTTCCCCAAGCAATGAGATAAAGAGGACTGAGTGAAATGATAAGGAGTGCATGAGTTCCTTGTGAGCATGGGTAACATGCCAGGTAGAGAGCCATCCACAGTTAGTCAGTGGGAAATGCAGTGCCCAGGAAGAGTTTGTAGCTTGAGAGAATGAGGTGAATGTGAATCCTTCAGTGTACATCATATATGTGATGCTGAGGCTTGCAGGCTGCCATCTTAGAGCGCTGGTACACTGGTACAGTTATACTGAGTCATGCCCCTATGATTGTGAGCTGGCAGAGAGAGAATGCTTATAGAGCACCCTCGACCTTAATTTTCTTCTGGCACTGTCCTGGGTGGACTGCAGAAAGTAAGTAGCACAGACCTTCATGGTTATCAAACTCCAGACCAAATGGTTTCAATAGGAGGTCATCCTTGTGCCACCAACCAGGAAAAGGAACTCTCATATTTCTCTTACTCACCCAGTACACCTGTAAGGAGGCCTCAATAATGTGATGAATTAGTTCTGCTTCTTGGGTGCCATCTTCACTGGGGTTGGGAATGATCATTAAAGGCTGATTGGAAGCTATTAGTTTGCAGCAAGTAAAACAGAATCTCATCAGAGGTGAGAACGCGCTGCTTGCTCACTCCATCTGATTCACAGAATCATTCATGCAAATCTTGCTTGTGTAGATATTGATGGAAGAAAAGCACATAACTCATCCTGAACCATGGCATAAGTGCTAATGCTCACTCGGCACTATATTTTAATGCCAAAATGGAAAATCACAGCCATAATCTCTGAGAAAAATGAGTTAAACCATGACCTGACATCCTTTGTTCACATCTTTGTTCACCTGATTGGATAAAACAGTAAATTTACAAACTCTTATCCTGACAATGATAAGTTGTATAAAGCACCGAAGCATTAACAGTGATTTAACAATAGGCTTAGGTTCTGTGAACAAACAACTATTGTAATTGCCGGAATTGTTTTTTTTTCTTTTACTTATCACTGACACAAGCAGCCTATTTTAAAATTGTTTTAAAGGGTTTAGTATCTTTATTTTAATAACTTACTAACAACGGCCAATTTTTGAAAGGTTGGACATTTAGATTACTGCAGCACGCTAGTTCAAAAGATTGCAATGTCCTTCAAGAGCATTCACAACTGTATTAAAGATTTGTAACTCATAATTCGTTGTACATTAGATACATCACTGCAGCAAAATACAGGAGCTATTTGAACACGGTGTTCAAAAAGTCTTGTTTAGTTCAGATTTCTCACATATGAGTCAGGTCCTACCTCCTTTCTCTTACTCATGAAGTGGAAACATTCAGACATGAGGCAGGACTTCCAGATCTGGTGTGCGTCATTCATGGGATGTGGATATCGCCGGCTGGGCCAGCATTTATTGCCTTCTCTAACTGTCCTTGAGAAACTGTCTCCTTAAAATGCTGCTGTTCATTTTGTGCTGATACTTGCTAGGGAGCAAGTTCCAAGATTTAGACCCAGCAACATATTTCCAAGTCTGATTGATGCGTACCTTGGAATGAAATTTGCAGGTAGTGGTGTTACCATGAATCTGCTGTCCTTGTTATTCGAGATGATAATATTCAAAGGTTTGGAATATGCTATTGAAGGAGCTTTGGTGCATTTATGAAGTGTATCTACTGTATATCGGTGGTGCAGGGAGAGGATACTTGTATTGCCAATCAACCAGGCTGCTTGTCCTAGATAGCACTAACCTTCTTGAGTGTTGTTGAAGTGTCCAATGACACATCCAACATGTGTTGTAAATGGTAGGATGTATGTTACCTGCTGCAGGTGTCCTACCTGTTTTTATAACCATCGTATTCATATAACTAGTTCATTTCAGTTTCTGATCAATGGTAATGCCCAGGACTTTGCTACCTGAGAATTTCAATCAGTTACTGCTTTATTTTAAGTTTGAACATTATTTAAACTGTTCAAGTAGCACAAATAACTAGATTTTGATGTGCTATCATCTACAGCAGCGCATGGTAGGAGAGTTATAGACTCATGGAGTCATAGAGCTACACAGCACTGATATATATACTTCGGTCCAACTCATCCATGCTGACCAAATATCTGAAATCCATTTACAAGCATTTGGCCCATATCCCTCTAAACCCTTCCTGTTCATATACCCATCCAGAAGAATTTTAAATGTTGTAATTGTACCAGCCTCCACCACTTCTTCTGGCAGGTCTTTCCATCCACGTGCCAGCCTTTCCGTGAAAATGTTCCTTATTAGGTCGCTTTTATGTCTTTCCCTTCTCACCCTAAACCTACGCCCTCTAGTTCTAGACTCCCCCACCCCAGGGAAAAGACTTTGTCTCTTTAACCTATCCGTGCCCCACATAATTTTATAAACCTTTATAATGTCACCCCTCAGCCTCCGACGCTCCAGGGAAAAATAGTCCCGCCTATTCAGCCTCTCTCTATAGCTCAAACCCTCCAACACTGGCAGCATCCTTGTAAATCTTTTCTGAACCCTTTCAACTTCCAGCAGATCAGAATGGCATATAATATTCCAAAGTGGCCTAACAAATGTTCTGTACAGACGCAACATGACTTTCCAACTACTATACTCAATGCTCTGACCAATAAAGGAAATGCCTTCTTCACTATCCTATCTAACTGCGACTCTACTTTCAAGGAGCTATGAACCTGCACTGCAAGGTCTCTGTTTTCAGCAACACTCCCTAGGACCTTACCATTAAGTGTATAACTCCTGCTCTGATTTGCGTTTTCAAAGTGCAGCACCTCGCATTTATCTAAATTAAACTCCACCTGCCACTTCTCGGCCCATCGGCCCATCTGATTAAGATCCTGTTGTACTCTGGGGTAACCTTCTTTGCTGTCCACTACGCCTCCAATCTTGGTGTCATCTGCAAACGTACTAACTATACCTCCTACGTTCACATCCAAATCATTTATATAAATGATGAAAAGTAGTGGACTCAGCACCAAGCCTTGTGGCACTCCACTGATCACAGGTATCTAGTCTGAAAAACAAACCTCCACCACCACCTTCTACCTTCTAGCCAGTTCCATATCCAAATGACTAGTTCTTCCTCTATTCCATGTGATCTAACCTTACTAACCAGTCTACCATGAGGTACCTTGTTGAATGCCTTACTGAAGTTCAGAAAGATCACACCACCACTCTGCCCTCGTCAATCCTCGTTGTTACTTCTTCAAAAAACTCAATCAAGTTTGTGAGACATGATTTCCCATGCACAAAGCCATGATGACTATCCCTAATCAGTCTTTGCCTTTCCAAACACATGTAAATCCTATCCCTTAGGATACCAACAGCAGCTTGCCCATCAATGATGTTAGGCTCACCGGTCTATTACTTGCCACCTTCCTTAAATTGTGGCACCATGTTAGCCAACCTCCAGTCTTCTGACACCTCACCTGTGAATATTGATGACCAAGTAGCTCAGCAAAAGGACCCAGCAATTACTACCCTAACGTCCCACAGAGTTTTAGGGTACACCCGATCAGGTCCTGGGGATGTATCCAACTTTATGCCTTTTAAGACATCCAACATGTCCTCCTCTGTAATATGAACATTTTTCAAGATGTCACTATCTATTTCCCTAAATTCTATATCTTCCATGTCCTTCTCCACAGTAAATACTGATGCAAAATACTCATTTAGTATCTCTCTACCTCCTGCGGTTCCGCACGTAGGCTGTCTTGCTGATCTTTGAGAGGCCCCATTCTTTCCCTAGTTAACCTTTTGTTCTTAATATATTTATAAAATCCCTTTGGATTCCCCGTAACCCTATTTGCCAAAGCTATCTCATGTCCCCTTTTTGCCCTCCTAGTTTTCCTCTCAGACTTTTCTGGGGCCAGCAATGAAAAATCAGAATGGTGTGTTGCTTCCCTTGTGCCAGGATCAAGAATGTTTCAGAGAGGGTGCAGAATGTTGTCAAGGGGGAGAGGACCCAGCAGGAGATCATTGTACATATTGGAACCAATGACATAGGAAGGGAAAAGGATGAGATACTGAAGGGAGAATATAGAGAGTTAGGCAGGAATTTAAAAAGGAGGTCCTCGAGAGTAGTAATATCTGGATTACTCCCAGTGCTATGAGCTAGTGAGGGCAGGAATAGGTGGATAGAGCAGATGAATGTATGGCTGAGGAGCTAATGTATGGGAGAAGGGTTTTGGATCACAGTTTTGGATCATTGGAATCTTTTTTGGGGTAGAGGTGACCTTTACAAGAAGGGCAGATTGCACCTGAATTAGAAGGGGACTAATATACTGGCAGGGAGATTTGCTAGAGTTAATCAGGAGGATTTAAACTATTAAGGTGGGGGGGTGGGACCCAGGGAGATAGTGAGGAAAGAGATCAATCTGAGACTGGCATGGCTGAGAACAGAAGCGAGTCAAACAGTCAGGACAGGCAGGGACAAGGTAGGACTAATAAAATAAACTGCATTTATTTCAATGCAAGAGGTCTAATGGGGAAGGCAGATGAACTCAGGGCATGGTTAGAAACATGGGACTGGGATATCATAGCAATTACAGAAACATGGCTCAGGGATGGGCAGGACTGGCAGCTTAATGTTCCAGGATACAAATCCTACAGGAAGGATAGAAAGGGAGGCAAGAGAGGAGGGGGAGTGGCATTTTTGATAAGGGACAGCATTACAGCTGTGCTGAGGGAGGATATTCCTGGAAATATATCCAGGGAAATTATTTGGGTGGAACTGAAAAATAAGAAAGGGATGTTCACCTTACTGAGATCGACAGCGGGAAATTGAGAAACAAATCCGTAAGGAGATCTCATTTATCTGTGAGAAGAATAGGGTGGTTAGAATATAGAACAAAGAACATAGAAAAGTACAGCACAGAACAGGCCCTTCGGCCCATGATAGTTTATTCCTAATCTAAAACAAAATAACATCACCTATGCACCCCTCAACTCCCTGCTATCCGTGTGCATGGCCAGCAGTCGCTTAAATGACCGTAATGACTCTGCTTCCACCACCACCGCTGGCAACGCATTCCATGTGTTCACAACTGTCTGCATAAAGAATCTACCTCTGACGTCTTCTCTATACCTTCCTCCTAACACCTTAAAACTATGACCTCTCGTACCAGTCAATCCTGCGCTGGGGAAATGTCTCTGGTTATTGACTCTATCCATTCCTCTCATTACCTTGTATACCCCGATCAGGTCACCTCTCTTCCTCCTTCTCTCCAGAAAGAAAAGTCTGAGCTTAATCAACCTCTCTTCGTAAGACAAGCCCTCCCGTCTAGGCAGCATCCTGGTAAACCTTCTCTGCACCCTCTCCAAAGCCTCCATATCTTTCCTATAATAGGGCAACCAGAACTGGGCACAGTATTCCAAGTGTGGTCTCACCAGGGTCTTGTAGAGCTGCAGCAAAATCCCATGGCTCTTAAACTCAATCCCCCTATTAATGAAAGCCAAAACACCATATGTTTTCTTAACAACCCTATCCACTTGGGTGGCAACTTTGTGGGATCTATGCACTTGAACACCATGATCACACTGTTCCTCCACACTACCAAGAATCCTGTCTTTAATCCTATATTCAGCATCCAAGTTTGACCTTTTAAAATGCATCACTTCACCTTTATCCAGGTTGAACTCCATCTGCCATTTCTCAACCCACCTCTGTATCCTGTCGATGTTGTGCTGCAGACTGCAACAGCCCTCGATGTAATCAACGGCACCTCCGACCTTTGTGTCATCGGCAAATTTACTAACCCACCCCTCAACCTCCTCATCCAAGTCACTTGTAAAAATTACAAACACAGCAGAGGCCCAAGAACAGAGCCATACGGGACACCATTCACCACTGACCTCCAGGCAAAATACTTTCCATCTACAACCACTCTCTGCCTTCTGTCAGCCAACCAATTCTGAATCCAGACAGCCAAATCTCCCTATATCCCATACCTCCTGACTTTAAGAATGAGCCTACCATGGAGAACCTTATCAAATGCCTTGCTGAAGTCCATATACACCTCATCTACAGCTTGACCTTTGTTGACCTGATTTGTTACCTCCTAAAGAACTCAGTAAGATTTGTGAGGCATGACCTGCCCCTTACAAAGCCATGTTGACTGTCTTTAATCACGCTATGTTTTTCCAATCCTATCCCTCAGAATTCTTTCCAAAACCTTGCTGACCACAGACATAAGACTGACTGGTCTGTAATTGCCAGGGATTTCCCTATTTCCCTTCTTGAAACAAGGAACAACATTCGCCTCCTTCCAATCCTCCAGTACGACTCCCATGGAGAGTGAGGAAGCAAAGATCTTTGCTAGCAGCTTAGCAATCTTCTTTCTCACTTCCTGTAGCAACCTAGGGTAAATCTGGCCTGGCCCTGGGGACTTATCAATCTTAATGTTTGCCAAAATTTCCAGCACACCAACTTCATCAATTTGATCTGTTCAAGCCTGTTTTCCAGCTCCTCAAAGTTCTCATTCACAACAAGGTCCCTTTCCTTAGTGAAAACTGAAGCAAAAAACTCATTTAGGTCTTCCCCTATCTGCTCGGACTCCATGCACAAGTTCCCTATGCTATGCCTGGCCAGCCCTACCTTCTCCCTGATCACTCTGTTATTCCTTACATATGAGTAAAATGCCTTTGGGTTCTCCTTAATCCTTCCCGCCAAGCCTTTCTTGTGCCCACTCCAGACTCTCCTCAGTCCATTTCTGAGCTCCTTTCTCGTAAGCCTGTAATCCTCTAAAGCTGTGCTAGATCCTTGCTTCTTCCACCTTATGTAAGCTGCCTTCTTCCTTTTGACAAGAAGCTCCTCTGTTCTTGTCATCCAAGGCATCTTAATCTTACCCCTTCTTGCCTGTCTCAGAGGAACAAATTTGTGCATCACTCACAACAACTGGTCCTTAAACAGTTTCCACATGTCTGTTGTGCACTTTCTGTGGAACAATTGCTCCCAATCTGTACTTCCCAACTCCTGCCTGATAACGTCATAATTTTCTTTTCCCCAATTAAATATCTTCCCTTGGTAACTGCTCTTTTCCCTCTCCAAGGGTATGGTAAATGTGAGGCAGTTGTGGTCACTGTCACCAAAGTGTTCTCTCACCGCGAGATCTGACACCTGTCCTGGCTCATTGGCAAGCACCAAATCCAAAATGGTCTCTCTCCTCGTCGATCTGTCTGCATACTGAGTAAGGAAACCCTCCTGAACACACCTGACAAAAACGGCTCCCTCCAAACCATCTGCACTAAGGTGGTTACAGTCAATATTGGGAAAGTTGAAGTCACCCATAACAACAACCCTGCTACATCTGCATTTTTCCAAAATCTGCCAGTCTAAGAGTTCTCCAATCACCCTACTGCTATTAGGGGATCTGTAGAAAATCCCCAATGAGGTGGCTGCTCCCTTGCTGTTCCTAACTTCCACCCATACTGACTCAGTAGACAAACCTTCCTTAACGATCTTCGTTTCTGTAGCTGTGATGTACTCTCTGATTAGCAATGCTACACCCGCTCCTCTTTTTCCACCCTCCCTGTTCTTTTTAAATGTTCTAAACCCTGGAACATCTAGCAATCATTCCTACCCCCCATGAAACCCACATCTCCGTTATGGCCATAACATTGTAGTCCCAAGTACTGATCCATGCTCTAAGTTCATCACTCTTATTTCTGACACTCCTTGTGTTAAAGCAGACACACTTTAACCGATCCCTTTGTTTCATCACATGAAAAGCCTTCCCGATAGATTCACTACACCCTGTCACTGCCCTATCTACAACTACCCCCCTCTCAGATATGTAGCTCTGGTTACCACCCCTTTGTCAAACTAGTTTAAATCCTCCCGAACCACACGAACAAATCTCCCACCAAGGAAATTTGTGCCTTTCCAGTTCAGGTGCAACCCATCCTTCATGTACAGGTCCCACCTTCCCCAGAAGGCATCCCAATGGTCTAAGTATCTGAAGCCCTCCCTCCTGCACCAGCCTTGCAGCCTTAAACTGCATTCACTGACTGTTCCTCATCTCACTTTCTCGTGGCACCGGTAGCAAACCTGAGATCACTACTCTACTCGTCTTGCTCTTCAGCTTCCAACCTAGCTCTCTGTAGTCACTTTTCAGATCCTCAATTCTTTCCTGGCTATATCATTGGTGCCAATATGTACCATGATTTCTGGCTGCTCACTGGTTGTGGTCAGGGATTTTAACATTTCAAACATTGACCTGGACTGCCATAAGGGTTTAGATGGAGAATTTGTTAAGTGTGGACAAGACAATTTTCTGATTCAGTATGTGGATGTACCTACCAGAGAAGGTGCAGAGCTGGATCTACTCTTGGGTAATAAGGCAGGGCAGATAACTGAGGTGTCAGTGGAGGGGCACTTTGTGGCCAGCGACCATAATTCTATTAGTTTTAAAATAGTGGTGGTAAAGGATAGACCAGATCTAAAAGTTGAAGTTCTAAATTGGAGGAAGGCCAATATTGATGGTATTAGGCAAGAACTTTCAAAAGCTGATTGGGGGCAGATGTTTGCAGGCAAAGGGACGGCTGGAAAATGGGAAGCTTTCAGAAATGAGATAATGAGAATCCAGAGAAAGTATATTCCTGTTAGGGTGAAAGGGAAGGCTGGTAGGTATAGGGAATGCTGGATGATGAAAGAAATTGAGGGTTTGGTTAAGTAAAAGAAGGAAGGATATGTAAGATATGGACTGGATAGATCAAGTGAATCCTCAGAAGAGTATAAAGGCAGTAGGAGTATACTTAAGAGGGAAATCAGGAGGGCAAAAAGGGGACATGAGATAGCTTTGGCAAATAGAATTAAGGAGAATCCAAAGGGTTTTTATAAATACATTAAAGGACAAAAGGGTAACTAGAGAGAGAATAGGGCCCCTCAAAGATCAGCAAGGTGGCCTTTGTGTGGAGCCGCAGGAGATAGGGGAGATTCTAAACAAGTATGTTGCATCTGTGTTGACTGTGGAAAAGGACATGGAAGATATAGAATGTAGGGAAATAGATGGTGACATCTTGAAAATTGTCCATATTACAGAGGAGGAAGTACTGGATACCTTGAAATGCACAAAAGTGGATAAATCCCCAGGACCTGATCAGGTGTACCCTAGAATTCTGTGGGAAGCTAGAGAAGTGATTGCTGGGTCCCTTGTCGAGGTATTTGTATCTCAGTGAGGTGCCGGAAGACTGGAGGTTGGCTAACATGGTGCCACTGTTTAAGAAAGGTCATAAGAACAAACCAGGGAACTATAGATTGGTGAGCCTGACATCGGTGGTGGGCAATTTGTTGGAGGGAATCCTGAGGGACAGGATGTATATGTATTTGGAAAGGCAAGGACTGATTATGGATAGCCAACATGGCTTTGTGTGTGGGAGATCATGTCTCACAAACTTGATTGAGATTTTTGAAGAAGTAACAAAGAGGATTGATGAGGGGAGAGTGGTAAATATGATCTATATGAACTTCAGTAAGGTATTCGACAAGGTACCCATGGGAGACTGATTAGCAAGGTTAGATCT
Organism: Chiloscyllium plagiosum; assembly: GCF_037043375.1. Lineage (NCBI taxonomy): Eukaryota > Metazoa > Chordata > Chondrichthyes > Orectolobiformes > Hemiscylliidae > Chiloscyllium > Chiloscyllium plagiosum. The sequence continues at coordinate 18,786,685 of NW_028270143.1, forward strand.
CATGGAGAACTAGCCATTTGGATACAAAACTGGCTCGAAAGTAGAAGATAGAGGATGGTGGCGGAGGTTTGGTTTTCAGACTGGAGGCCTGTCACCAGTAGAGTGCCGCTAGGATCGGTGCTGGGTCCTCTACTTTTCATCATTTATATAAATGGTTTGAATGCGAGCATAACAGGTTTAGTACATTTGCAGATGACACCAAAATTGGAGGTGTAGTGGACAGTGAAGAAGGTTACCTCAGATTACAACAGGATCTTGATCAGATGAGCCAATGGGCTGAGGAGTGGCAGTTGGAGTTTAATTTAGATAAATGTGAGGTGCTGCATTTTGGAAAAGCAAATCTTAGCAGGACTTATACATTAATGGTAGGGTCCTGGGGAGTGTTGCTGAACAAATAGACCTTGGAGTGCAGGTTCATAGTTCCTTAAAAGTCGAGTCACAGGTAGATAGGATAGTGAAGAAGGTGTTTGGTATGCTTTCCTTTATTGGTCAGAACATTGAATACAGGAGTTGGGAGGTAATTTTGCAGCTGTACACAAAATTGGTTAGGCCTCTGTTGGAATATTACGTGCATTTCTGGTTTCCTTCCTATCGGAAGGATGTTGTGAAACTTGAAAGGGTTTAGAAAAGATTTACAAGGATGATGCCAGTGTTGGAGGATTTGAGTTATAGGGAGAGGCTGAATAGGCTGGGGCTGTTTTCCCTGGAATATCGATGGCTGACGGGTGAACTTATAGAGGTTTATAAAATCCTGAGGGCCCTCGATAGGATAAATAGACAAAGTCTTTTCCCTGGGATCAGGGAGTCCAGAACTAGAGTGCAAAGGTTTAAGATGAGAGGGGAAAGATATAAAAGAGACCTAAAGGGCAACTTTTTCATGCAGTGGGTGGTATGGGTATGGAATGAGCTGTCAGGGAAGTGGTGGAGGCTGGTACAATTGCAACATTTAAAAGGCATTTGGATGGGTATATGAATAGGAAGGGTTTGAAGGGATATGGGCCAGGTGCTGGCAGGTGGGATTAGATTGGATTGGGGTATCTGGTTGGCATGGACGGGTTGGACGGAAGGGTCTGTTTCCATGACTCTATGACTCTAAGTATACTCCTCCTGCCTTTTTACTCTAAGGATTCACTCGATCTATCCTGTCTATACCTGATATATGCTTCCTTCTTTTTCTTAATCAAAATCTCACTTTCTCTCGTCATCCAGCGTTCCCAAAACTATCAGCCTTTCCTTTCAACCTAACAGGAACACACTGTCTCTGGACTCTCTTTTTCTCATTTTTGGAGTTATCCATTTTGCAGGTGCCCCTTTACCCGTGTACATCCATCCCCAAATAACTTGAACGTTCTTGCCTAATACAGTCAAAATTGGCTTTCATTCAATTTAGAGCTTTAAGATCCTGTCTATGCTTTTCCATCACTATTTTAAAACTAATAGAATTATGGTCGCTAACCCCAAAGTGCTCCCCCACTGACACCTCAGTCACTTGTCCTGCCTTATTTCCCAAGAGTAGGTCATGCTTTGCACCTTCAGCAGTTTATACATCCACATACCGAATCAGAAACTATTCTTGTACACACTGAACAAATTCCTCTCTGGCTAAACCCTTAACACTGTTGGCAATACCAGTCTAAGTTTGGAAAGTTAAAATCACCTAACATTGCCATGCTATTATTCTTACACATAACTGGGATCTCCTTACATTTGGAGGGGGGGGGGATGTTGGCGGGGAGGGCGTCTACAGTACAATCCCACTAAGGTGGTCATCACTTTCTTATTTCTCAGTTCCACCCAAATAACTTCCCTGGATGTATTTCCAGGAATATCCACCCTCAGTACAGCAGTAATGTTATCCCTTATCACACACGCCCCCCTTTCTACTCTTTATTTGTATCCTGGAACATTAAGCTGCCAGTCCTGTCCACCCTGAGCTATGTTTCTATATTTGCTATGATATCGCAGTCCCATTTTCCTCACCATGCCCTGAGTTCATCTGCCTTCCCTGTTAGGCCTCTTGCATTGAAATAAATGCAGTTTAATGCATCTGTCTTACCTTGTTCTGTTCTATGTTTGACTTGCTCCTTTTCCCAACTATACCAATCTCAGACTGATCTCTTCCTCAATATCTCCCTGGGTCCCAACCTCCCCCCCACCAACTTTATAGTTTAAATCCACCTGAGCAGCTCTAGCAAATCTCCCTGCCAATATATTAGTCCCCTTCCAATTCAGGTGCAATACAAGTCTTATACAAGACTTCTTATACAAGTCATTTCTACCTCAGAATAGATTCCAATGATCCAAAAATGTGAACCCTTCTCCCATACACCAATTCCTCAGCCACGCATTCAACTGCTCTATCCTCCTATTCCTACCCTCACTAGCTCGTAGCACCGGGAGTAATCCAGATATTACTATCCTTGAGGACCTCCTTTTTAAATTCCTGCCTAACATCCTATATTATCCCTTCAGAATCTCATCATTTTTCTGTCCTGTGTCATCAGTTCCAATCTGTAGTCCCACTTCCCTTTGAGAATGTTTTGCACTCAATCTGAGGTATCCTTGATCCTATTTCTGATTGGCACTATCCTGATTCCTCACTGTTGGCAGCAGAATTGTCTGTCTGTGCTTCTGATTAGAGAGTGCCCTGTCACAAATGATCGCTTAGAACCTGAAAAACCCCTTGTTACATTAGAGCCATTCTCAATTCCAGAAACATGGCTGTTCGTGCTACATTCTCCTGAGAGTCTATTACCCCCTATATTTTCCAAAACAGCATAGTTGATGTGGATAGCCACAGGAGACTCCTGCACTACCTCCCTACCTCCCTTACCTTTCGTGGAGTTAACCCACCTATGTGACCGTATCTACAGCTTTTCTCCCTTCCTATAACTGCCATCCATCACAGCCCCTTGCTCCTGTCAATTCCTCATTGCCTCTAACTGGCAATCCAACCAATCCAAACAATCTGATAGGATTCACAGCCAAACACACTTAATGCAGCCATAATCATCAGAAACATGGTGACTATCCCATACACCCACATCCAACAGGAAGAGCATGTCACTCTACTAAAGGCCATCTTTGCACCTTAACACTCAACTGACACAGACAATAGCACAGTCTTACTGCTCTAAAAGTCACTGCTCAAGGCTAACTTAGTATCTATGATTTATATTATTAAATTTTAATCAAGAGATAGATCTCATTAAAGCATGTAACCAAAAAGAGCCCACTCTACTCATTCTTGTAAATTTACAAAGAAAAAGTCAAAAAGTTTACACTTAAAAGCTAAGCACTAATCTGCTCCTGTGTTGTGAGATTTCCCACACAGGTGTCTTCAAGGTCAGCTGTGAACTTTAAATTAAATTCCCTACAGTGTGGAAACAGGCCCTTCGGCCCAACAACTCCACACTGACCCTCCGAAGAGTAACCCACCTAGACCCATTTCCCTCTGACTAATGCACCTAACACTATGGGCAACTTAGCATGGCCAATTCACCTGACCTACACATCTTTGGAGTGTGGGAGGAAAGTGGAGCACCCAGGGGAATCCCACGCAGACACGGGGAGAATGTACAAACTCCACACAGACAGTCGCCCAAGGCTGGAATCAAACCTGGTCTCTAGCACTGTGAGGCAGCAGTGCTAACCACTGAGCCATCGTACTGTTTGTTAATTTTTCTTGGACGCACTCCAATGTCCAAAAATACTTGAACTCAAACAGCAAAAGGCAGTAGCTCTGCAGATTCACTGATGTGTCAGACAGCAGTGCCTAAAGGTTACAACTGGTGAAGGGCAGGGGTATTAACTGGGGTCCCACATCGATTTCAATACAGCAACACCTGCTTGACAGTATGCATATGTGAACGGCAGGAGTGGAAACAGCTGTGATAAGTAGCAATAATGTTTCCTGTGGTACCTTCACATTCTATACTTTCTTTCATTGTCTATGTTATGAATTTACAGATCAAATGTCATGGAAATTTTGTGTTGCATATGAATTAGAATGCAAAAAACACATCCTTAGAATTCACCTTTATAGAACAGTGAGAAATTACTCAGCAAATGTGTTGTTTTAAATCATTATTCCAAGGTGTTTCCTAATCATGTTTTAATAATTTCCTATACTCATAAATTCAAACTGTTTGGAAATATTGCATTTGTTGTTTCTTTCTGCATGATACATTCTGAAAAGTGAGCATATCAAAGTTTATTTCTTAAAAAAGAATTCTGATGATTAACTTTGTAGCTAAAGGAAGCAGAGAAAACAATTTGACAAGAAGATTCCAGGTGATAATAAAACATACAGAAGCGTTTAAATTCATTCACAAATTTGATTTCTCAAACTTAGCAACATACATGCAAAAAAAACACCAATATAGATATCATTTGTATTCAATATTGTTTTATTGGATAACAATTCATTAAATTTAGACCAGAAATTCTGAAGCAATGCACTAAACTATCTCAGAGTGAACTATTATTAACTGATGAGATCTGCATCTGGGTGCATTGTTAGAACAATTGCTTGTACGATGTTATTCATTGAGAGTTAGGCTAATGGAAAAGTCTGGTCACCTGCCTAGGTATCATAAATACAATATCCATATATATTATGATTTGCCTTTTTCCATTTCATATTTTTCCAGCTCTATTAAATTATTGAGGTACTCAGATTATAAAGAAACATTAGTGTCCAAAGAAAAGACAATTGAATGAAAATGGAATGATTTTCAAATAAGCCACCCTGTCATTTCTTAGAACATCATTTACACCCCTTTAGAAAAACTCCATGTCAACGATGCACTTGATCATTCTCGAGCTCCTGAATAATAAAGTAAGTTCAGCTGCTTGCTTGTATAATTTAAAATGATGTCTCAACCTTGCTACTAAAGGTTTGTCAATTTTATTTCTATTCTTTTTCATCTGCATTATCTTTCTAGTCAGTTCATTATTAACTGTTTAAAGGAAATGATCAAGGCATAACAAGGAGCAGAATCAACAAAAATAAATTAATAGAAAAAAGTTCCTTCATGTAATTTTTAATGCTAAATTTATCCCCAGCTTTTCAATTCATTGTTTCAGAGCCAGCCTTAAACCCTAGGGTGCTTTTACCTACTTAAGCACATGTGCTTTTATCTGCTTCCCTTGACTTCATTAAAAATTACAAAAATATTCAAAACTTTCAGAAAGTCACGGAAGCCCCTGAGGCCATTTCCCAGTGATTTATGGCAACAGTAATTCAGCACACCTAGAAATAATATATGGTCACTACTCACTCATACTTTTCTTCTGACTCAATATCTTGGGGGAATTTAATCTTATCGTGTTTTTTTTTCAAATTTTATCTGTACGTCCCCAATCCATAATACATTCCTTGACATGGAAAGTTCTAACTTTACAAATGATTTTAGAGCAGGTGTTTATCTGTCATTGGCCTGCGATAAAGTAATGTTGAGCACTAAAAACACATAGCAATTCACAGTTCTGGGAAAAATGCGCAAATGCAAGAATAGCAATCCAGACTCTGAATTTCACCAAGTCAGGACAACTCATGAGACATTTAAGATGGCAGTCAGATTCCCGTCACCAAAGGTACACCTGCATTTCTGTAAATTCCATTCTTGCCAACAAATGAAGGAAGAGGATATGATTTGCATCGGCTGATAATTCAAACTCAGCAAGCCATTTAATTTGATTGCTGCCTATAAACACAACCAATTTTTATTGCTCCAGTGAACTCCACTTGCACTCTGGGAAACACAATTTTATAGACGATGCATAAATGCTTGTGAATAGAAGAATTAAGACCTGAATGTAATGGTTTAAAGTGATTAACTCTTCAGCCCTTTAAACTTTGCACCTTTCACTCAGAATAAAGAAAAATGCAACTACCAGTGGAGTGTCTTATTTGATAGGCCAGCTGATGCAGGTCAGAAAAGTCCTTCAGCTGTCTATTTTTGCAACTTTATTTTGACTCCTTTTTTTCACATTTTACAACATTTCTGACCATGCCTGAACTCATTACGAATGTTTATCTGGATTCCCGAAGGTGCAGAGCCATTTATTCAAGCAGAAGGTAGTATTGATACATTTATTAATATTTTAAGACATTTTTAAAGATTGCATGTCTTTGATATTTTTGTTTGCACATCAATAAATATACATTTTGTTCCATGTGTTCTGTGAATAAGCATCTTTTCTGTATCATTGGTGGTTGAGTGCAAGGTCTGTTGAATGGCTATTTTTTTTAAAATGCCCTCACGGCCCCTGAATCTCCCCATTGTGGATACTGGATGAGTGGCTATGGAAATCACAAGGGGAGATTGGCGTGGGCAAGATAAATATGAGCGATACAGAAACATAGAAAATAGGAGCATAAGGAGGACAGTCGGACCCTTGAGCCTGCTCTGCCTTTCAATATGATCATGTTGAACATCCAAGCCAGTATCCTATTACCACTTTCTCCCATACTCTTTGAACACTTTAGCTGTAAGAACAATATCTAACTTGTTCTTCAAACAGTCAATGTTTTAGCCCCAACTCATTCTGTGGCAGAGAATTCCACAGACCTACCTCTGTCTGGGTTGCGACGGGGCATGAAGGGTATAAGGTGGCATGGCATGTTGGTGGCAGGGTGTGAGAATATGAAGGGTAAAATCTAGAGGGTTAAATAATCTTTAATGCACTTGGCCAAAGTCCCAGAGAGCAGAAGCAGGCTTTCCACACACACACACACACACCTCTGTGACTGCTGAGAAACTGCTTCTGAAGATAGCAAGCCTGAATCCATTCCACATGTCCTTTCTGTAACACAAGGGCTCTTTTGAGGGGAGGTGGGTTCAACATTTTCACCCCTTGCATAGAAATCCAGACCATGAACATTTTGGAACCTGTGTAAATGGTCCTCCTTGGAGAAGGGAAGAGGAAGAGGAGATTTATTAGATGTTTTTGAAATCTTGAAAGGACTTAGCAGAGTAGTTTTTACATTTTTTACAGCTAAAGTGATGATGGTCTGGAATTCTGTGCCTGGGATTGTAATCAAGTTGATTTAATTAAGGCATCTTAAAGAGGATTGGATAAGTATTTGAAGTGAAAATCATTTGCTGGATTGCAACGGAAATGCCAGGGAGAGAACTAGATGAGTTCCTCTATCAAAGAACTGGCACAGGACTAGTACGTCAAATGACCTCCATTGATGCTATAATGTGTATGATTCCAGGTGTGTCAGATAGATAACATCACTTCCATATTACCACACATTGATGTGACTTAATTATAAGCATATAAATATAATAAGGAGGTGGCTCTTGTGACACAGTACTACTGTCCTGACTTCTGGCCTACATATTAATCTTACAGGTTACCCATATGTGTTTGTGTTTTTTTAATGTAATGGTGGCTTCATCTTTTGACAAAATTAACCATTGGTATATTCATGTAAGTTTGCTGAAGCTTCATACAAAGGAATACAACCAACCTCTCAAAGATTCATCAAAATGTTCAAATACGTTCTTTGAAGTCACTCAAGATGTAGATCTCTTGCAGAAAAAAACATAGTGACAACCTCAACTCCAAGCAAGGGGATTGCAAAAATATATCCCAGGAACGCATCACCAGCAATAAACCCAATTTTAAGACATGCAAGCTGTATGGGTGCTTTTCTATACAATGCAATGGTGAAAATCACTCACCTGTGTTCCAGTAATCTACCAAATTATAATAGTTATCTTTGTTTTGAATTGTAAGGGATGGTGCGATATAAGGGTTAATTTTCAACCTATTGAGTTCTGAGAACTTATTGTTCCTAAAATATTCCTTCTGTTTAACATGCACCATGAATACATGCTAGTAGTTACGGTCTAGATACAATCTGTTAGTCAGTTTTAACTCATGCAATTCTATGGTGCGTGAAGCACTGGAGAATGTTATATGTAGTCCTTTGATGGATATGTTACCTTTTTCATGGGAAAACCATAAGGGGTTGGCCAACTTTGAAATGCTTTGAAGCATTGGTCTTTTATATCAATTAATTTACTCATTACTATTTTGTGCATGATCCAAAGATATTCTATTTGCCCATGTTTTCATCTTCAGAGACTTAATTTTTTTTTCAAAAATGCATTAACACCATAGCCTTAGTGAAAATCTGGCTGTGGAGGGAATGATGCCCAATTGCAAAACTGAGATGTTGTGGTCCAGACCAAATGCAGAACATCGGAATTCTCAACGTTTATTCAGAATGGCGTTCTTTCTGCTTATCCAGTAATTAATGTCACACAGGTATTTGACAAATTAGAGAGAATAGAATTGTCAAGAGAGGACGTGGTGAAATAAAGTGAGATTAGCTTATCGGTGGTACTTAATGTTTTTGAATGATGTTGCTGATGGAACATCTTACCTTGCTACCATTAAAAAAGATATCTTGCCAAAAATTTAAACCTTGTGTCAGAGCCAATAAAGAAAATTTTAATCTTTTTGCAAAAAATAATTGTTATAACCATTTGTCATGGTGGTGTAAAATGCAGACCATCAATGTTTCAATTTTAACTGACAATTTAATATCTGAGACAAAAATGCAGAGGTAAAATGACCACAGGGAGCACTTGGCATATACAGATAGTCCAAATGTAATGAAACTGGCCTGAATGATACTAAAATCTGGTTGAGCTGAAGTTAACTTTTCTGCAAGGGTTATGAAGTCAGACAGCCTTATCTCTATCAGAAGCATGAAAAGGTTCTCATCCCCTATTCACACCACTTTGAGAAACTTCATGTGTTGAAGATCAAACACCAGCTGCAGTTACTAACCTGGAAACAGTAGTCACTGCAGAATATGCAAGCAGGTCCCTACTTCAAGGACATTTTCGGCAAGGGAGGTGAAATCAAGAATACAGCACTGAACACACGCTGAGAGGACACATCTCAAAAGCGAAAAAAAAAGTTGACAGTGCTGACTGGATGAAGCATCAGAAAACTGCAACTGTAGAAATAGCTGTAACATTTGCTACTGCTTCCAAGAAATTAACTAACTTTGTCTCAGATTAAAACCTTCCCTCTCAAGGACACCCGAAGGATTTCAAATTGTATATACTCTTTTGCCTTCCTTTCTACTTAATGCTATGCTTTTAAATTTTGTACCTGTGTGTGAATGCCCAAGTGACCACGTGAAAGTCATCTGTTTGATGGAACATCTTAATTATTTTTCTCAGGGTCAGCTGCTAATGAAACTATTCTTTCTTTAGCTCAACAAAACTGTGTGTTTGGCTCCTTATTGCTTACAGTCAAGATAGTTTAATGCTTTATTAATAATTTTTTACAAAGTATCGCTTCACGCTAAGAAGAATGTAATCTTAATTTTGACCAATCAAGCAGGTGGAAAAAAGAGAAGTCAATGCATACCTTCTCACTGGGTCATAGCCCACTTTATTTGGATATCTTTTTGCCAACTTTAGCAGTTCTGATGGTACTCACGTGGTCAAGAATTCACGGACAAATTAACTCCAGATTATGGTAACATACATTTTTATTTGTAATAAGAATTTGTTTGATCAAAGACTGGCTCAAAATGCATGAATTCAGGGTATGCATTAAACAGGACATGGTGTTAAGCAATCTTTATCCAATTTTATTGTTCCCTTCTGCTTATCCAGTAATTAATGTCATGCATGGTTATTTTTCTCCAGCTTGAAAATTAAGTTTACACCTCCCCGTCAGTTTAAATAAACTTTTACATAGGTGGAATCTTTCCAGCCCTTGAGTAACACGGATGGAAAAAGGTTTCAGAAAAGACGATGTGATGTCCAATAAGAACATTCCTGACACTGAGATAAAAAAAGGTACAAGTTTACAACCAAGTGTTGATTGGCAAGACAGTATCCTTACTAGTGAGAAGCAAGAGGCTTATTTGTGTGGATTACTATTCGTTATGACCCTCATTACTTCCGATACTCATTTTATTAACATTCAGTCACCCAGTCTTCCAGTAGTCAGAAAGAAACAAGATGCCAAAGTTTTCCAATATGAAAATCAGAGCAGTTATCTGGCGTCACCAGCTCACTGCTTGCTCCTCTGTATCTGTATCTAGGATATCCAACACCAGTATCTTAAGAATGCTTTACAGGCAGCAACTACATGGACCTACACTCATGGACATTGTCATCTAATACATACTGGCCTCCATGCATCATCACGACACATCCCTGATCCACTTACTGTATTTTGCTGCACTTCAATACTGGACATTTAGAACACACCACCACCTTCCATTGCAATGCTGGAGGCAGAATAATTTACACACAGCGTAAATTCCACACACACGGTTTGGACCAAACTGCATCTCAAGGCTCTTCATTTGCTATATTTATGCTCAATCACTTTGCCCCTTTATAGACACACACAGTACTCCTACTTTGCCCTGCTTTTTTGTATGTTTCCTGTTCGGTTGGATCTTAAAGGCTCACAAGATTCCTGTCTTGATTTGATTTTTATTGCAGATTCAAATCCATACAACCTGTCATCATTACCAGCATTGATCAGTCAAGGGCTGTACAACACCACGTTATATCAATTTCATGCCTGCACCTTATGGAAAAGGCAATGCATGTGCCTCAACCAAACCAATGGCTCAAAGTCTGAGAGGTGTAGTCCTTGGTCAGATTAAGGTGCCCCAACATAGTATATCATGGGCAACCTCCCATATCAGTCCAGGGCCTTGAATATGGTCAATGTGCCACCCAAGGTGGGCATGGTTGGGATCTTCTCATTATAGGAGATGCATGTTGGGCAGCTCTTCCTCCTGTTTCCCCTTAGAAAGGAAGGCACTGAGTGAGATGAAACATGGTGGCACAGCTCTTACTGCTGATAAAGGTGCGGAAAGGTGATGAGCTAATCCAAATGAGTGGATGGGGCAGCACAGCAGCTATAAAGAACTGTGTGGTGAGGGCAACAGTGAGAATAGTAGACCATGAGCCTTGGTGGGATGTGGGTGCAGTAGAGATACATTGAATGTGATGTTACAGAGAGAAGATGGGAAGAGCAGGGAAGTTCATTGACTTTCTTTATACACCATTGAGCGTTAGTTCAAATAGTTGAGACCAGGGACTCAAATGGCAACCTCAGACCAGGCTGACAGGGTCTGAAAGTGTGGTCTCCTCTGCTGATCATTGGGAAAAGGATGTCCCTCCTCTGTACCATCCCATCCACCAGGACTTCCATGTACTTGTCTGCGCAGCAGAACACCGATATTTCTTTATCTGCCATGAAACCCCCTGCTTGCCACCAGTCAAATGATATCTTGGTGCTTGTTAGAAAGTTCTGGCGATGAGGCATTCTGCATGCTCAGAGTTTCACCCACTCCTTTCCTGCAGGATCTCCAGGTCGCGACACGCTGAGCACTTCTTGATGGAATTGCGGTCAAGTTTGTTTTTCTTTGCAAATTATTCCGCAAGGGACAGGTGGTAGAGAACAGTACTAGGAGCATTCCACGGCAATGAGTCCTGAACGATCCTTTGTAACACCAGGCACAGGCAGAACCTCACTATGTAGTAACACTTGGTGTTTGCTTACAGTTTGATAAAACCACACACAAAGGTAGCCATCAGGATGAAGGAGGCATTGATAATGTTCTCTTCCTCTCTCCCCCACCCCCTTATCAAGAGCTATGTACATGCTGTCCCTGCCAACATGATCCATCTTTGACCTCCAGGTGAAGTGGAAGGTGGCTCGGGAGACTGCAGTGGCACAGATTCAGGGAATGGGCTAGATCTGTTCCATGTATAACAAGACCGAGAGTACCACACACCTGATGTCCAGGTTTTTAACATACCATGGAGAGGGAACAGTGCTCCTAAAAGTCCAGTTTCTGCTTCACCTTGACAATATGCTTTCCCCAAGTTTTGGTGCACACCCTGGCCACTTAGAACCATATACCCATCAGCTTGAGGTAATCTGTCATGATGGTAAAAGGGCATGAAGGGTAGGTTAGCCCCATTCCCAAAGAACACGGCCGCTCTGTTGCCTCAATGTACCTTGGCTCCTGAACTAATTGCAGATGCTCATTGTTCTGCGTACTGACAGCATATTTGAGTAGAAAACCGACGATGTAATTCATGTAGAGGAATGTTGCCTGGAATTGTCACCCCTCTCAGGCTCATACCCTTCCTGATGCACTCGGCAAATAGTTCTATGCAATATACAAGCAAGCCTGCTGAGAGGGCAGCCATGCCTGACTCCAGATCTGATCGGGAAGCTTTCTGATTCCCACCCATTGTTTCAGACTGCACTATTGGTGCTGGTATATAGCAGTCTGATCTAATTGTGGGTTGCCTCTCCAAAACACATTTTGGACAGGATGGCACATATGTAGGAGTGCAGTATCCTGTCAAAGGCCTACTCCTGATCCAGGCTGATGAGACAGAAATCTAACCCCCTGACCTGCACATAGGCAATCGTATGCCTGAGGAGTGACAGGCCCTCAGAGATCTTCCGACCCAGTACAGCACAAGCTTATCAGGGTGAATCAGTGGTCCCAGAACAGACCTCACCCAGTTGACAATGACCTTAGACAGGATTTTATCATCCACATTCAACAGAGAAATTGCTCACCAATTTCAAATTTCCTCCCTCTCCCCTTCTGTTTGTAGATGGAGGTGATGAAACCCTTCCTCATGGATACACAGACGCTACCTGACAGAAGCATACCGTCTTATACCTCCAACAGGTCCTAGTCAATCAAGTCCTACACAACTGGATACAACTCAACTGGTAAGCCATCGCTCTAGGACTTTTATTCTTTCCAAAAGGTCTGAGGGCCTTGGTCAGCTCATCCAGAGATTTCATCTAAGAACTTCATGATTGAAGACAGGAAGAACTAAGAGGCTGCACTTTCTGTGGACTTTGTGTCATATAGCCTGATATAAAAGGTTTTGCTGATCCTCAGTTTGTCAGAATGAGATGATGCTGCCTCGCCTCCTCATATCTGCTGATTACAGATCTCTCCTTGTGCACCTTTTGGAAGAAGAAATATGAGCACATAAAGAACCTCTTGATGTTCCCCTTACCTGTTTCCCAGCAGTTTGCTGGAGACTCAATGAGGGTTTTAATGGTTCTCCAATGTGCGTAATCCCTTTCAAGCTCCTCAATATGTTCTGGGATCAACATTTTCACGTTGAGCTTCCATGTTTCCGTGCTGGGTTGTTGGTCATCCTGTAGGTGACAGTCGGCCAGCAGGAGGCAATGGTCACAGAGGAGCATAGGCTTGCCAGTGGATCTGACCAAGAATACTTGGGACACAAACAACAAATCTATCCTTGAGTGAATACACACGTCTGGCTGCAACAAGTGTAACTATGTTGCACCGCTGAAGTTCTGCGTGAACACTAAATGTGCAAATCTGTCCAACACTTTCAATAAGCTCTGATATGTTATATCACATCGATGATCCTGCAAGTATGTTTTTCTTAATTTATCATTTCCTCCAATATTTAAGACAAACAATTTTATGGTGATTTGAAATTTTCTTTTTTTTCAGTTTGAGACTATTCGGCAGTTCAATTCTCTAAATCAGATTCCTATGAATAACTTCTTGTGTTTGTGCATCAGTACCTCCCTATTTGCTAAAGATATATTTAACTGTCACTTTTTTAGAGTACATCGAACATCACAGCGCAGTACAGACCCTTTAGCCATTGATGTTGTGCCACCCTGTGAAACCAATCTGAAGCCCATCTAATCTATACTATTCCAATCTCATCTATGTGCCTATCCAATGACCATTTAAATGCCCATAAAGTTGACAAGTCTACAACTGCTGCAAGCATGGCATTCCATGCCCACTCTCTGAGTAAAGAAACCACCTCTGACATTTGTCCTATATCTATCACCTCTCAATTTAAAGCTATGCTCCTTCGTGCGATCCATCACTATCCTCGGAAAATGCGTCTCACTGTCCACCCGATCTGACCCTCTGATTATCTTAGATGTCTCAATTAAGTCACCTCTCAACCTTCTTCTCTCCAATGAAAACAGCCTCAAGTCCCTCAGCCTTTCCTCAGAAGACCTTCCCTCCATGCCAGGCAACATCCTAGTAAATCTCCTCTGAACCCTTTCCAAAGCTTCCACATCCTTCCTATAATGTGGTGATCAGAACTGTACACAACAGTCCAAGTGCAGTCGCACCAGAGTTTTGTACAGCTGCAGCATGACCTCTTGGTTCTGAAACTCGATCCCTCTACCAATAAAAGCTAACACACCATATGCCTTCTTAACAGCCCTACCAACCTGGGTGGCAACTTTGAGGGATCTATGTACATGGACACCAAGGTCTCACTGCTCATCTACACTACCAAGAATCTTACCATTTGCCCAGTACTCTGCATTCCTGTTACTCCTTCCAAAGTGAATCACCTCACACCTTTCTGCATTAAACTCCATTTGCCACCTCTCAGCCCAGCTCTGCAACTTATCTATGTCCCTCTTTAACCCACAACATCCTTCATCACTACTCACAACTGTACCAACCTTAGTGTCATCAACAAATTTACTAATTTATCCTTCTACTCATATCGAGGTCCTTCACAAAAATGACAAACAACAGTGGACCCAAAACAGATCCTTGCGGTACACCATGAGTAACTGACCTCCAGGATGAACATTTCCTATCAACCACCACCCTCTGTCTTCTTTCAGCTAGCCAATTTCTGATAGAAACCGCTAAATCACCCTCAATCCCATGTTTCCGTATTTTGTGCAGTAGCCAACCGTGGGGAACCTTATCAAACACCTTACAGAAATCCATTAACACCACATCAACCACTTTACCCTCATCCACCTGTTTGGTCACCTTCTCAGAGAACTCAATAAGGTTTGTGAGGCATGACCTACCCTTCACAAAACCGTGTTGACTACAACCAATCAACTTATTCCTTTCGAGATGATTATAAATCCTGTCTCTTATAACATTTTCCAACACTTTACCCACAACTTGAAGTAAGGCTCACTGGTGTATAATTACCAGGGTTGTCTCTACTCCCCTTCTTGAACAAGGAAACATTTGCTATCCTCCAGTCTTCTGGTACGATTCCTGAAGGCAATTACTACATTACGATCAAAGCCAAAGGCTCAGCTGTCTCCTCCCTGGCTTCCCAGAGAGTGCTAGGATAAATTCCATCTGGCCCAGGGATTTATCCATTCACCTCCTTGTGAAGCTCAATCCCATCCACTCTAGTAGCCTGTATCTCAGTATTCTCCTCAACAACATTGTCTTTTTCCAGTATGAATACTGATGAAAAATATTCATTTAGCGCTTCTCCTATCTCTCTAACTCCACACATAACTTCCCACAACTGTCTTTGATTGGCCCTAATATTACTCTAGTCATTCTTTTATCTTTTATATACCTATAGAAAGCTTTAGGGTTTTCCTTGATCCTATCCGCCATTAACTTCCCATGTCCGCTCCTCACTCATATTAGCTCTCTCTTTAGGTCTTTCCTGGCTACCTTGTAACACCAACCCACAGAACCTCTTATTTGTCCCCCTAATTGGGGAATCCCCAATGACTAACACACTGCATCTCTTCTCCCTTCTCTTCTGAGCAACAGGGACTGTCTCTGTGCCAATCCCTGGTAAGTTGTCCACCCCCAACAGTATACCTCTTGTTGAGGGGAACAGCAACAGGAGATCCCTGCACTGCCTGCCGGTTCCTTTCCATTCCCCGCCAGTAACCCATCTACCTTCCTCTTTTACCTGAGGTGGGACCACCTCCCTGCAACTCCTCTCAATAACCCCCTCCACTTCTTGAATGATCCGAAGTTCATCCAGCTCCAGCTCCTGTTCTGTAGCGTAGTTTTCGAGGAGCTGGAGTTGGGTGCACTTCCCACAGATGAAGTCAGCAGGGACACTAGTGGTGACCCTTACCTCCCACATTCTTCAGGAGGAACATTCAACTGCCCTAGTATAGGTGAATTGGTCATGCTAAATTGTCCATAGCATTAAGTGCATTAGTCAGGGGTAAATATTGGGTAGGGGAATGGGTAGCTTACTCTTTGGAGCGTCGGTGTGGACTTGTTGGGCTGAAGGACCTGTTTCCATATTGTAGCGAATTTAATCTAATCTAATCTAACCTCTATTCCCATTATTCTATATTCCCAACGAGCCTACTGAAGACTAAAAGGGAGGAAAAAAAAAGACCACTCACCTTATCAATCCAGCACACAGAACCTTTTTTTTGGTTAGAGGAGGAGGATGGGTGGGAGACACTAACCGAGTAGTGTTTCGGCTAAAGCAACCGCCCAAGTATAAAGCCTCACTTACCCAGCAGTCCCGGGGTCGGCACCTGCTCAGCGTGCGCTCTGCCTACAGACAAGGTAAATTTTTACACTTTACTCCTACTTTCCCATCAGATACCCTGGTCCTCGCTGTCGCTTTTCCCACCGCAACTACCACCGAGAAAAATGTGTACTATTCACTTAAAACATATTTCTGTGTTTTACTGCAATTGTCTAGAAGTCACATATTGCTAAGTCTATTTTATAAGTGTAACCAAAAAAGCCAAATAAGAGGCTTAATTTCCAAAGGGATGGGATGGAAAAGTCTTCATCAAGCATTGGTTTGTCCACATTTAGAATATTAGGTGCTGTCACAACTGGGTAGAAATACATTTAGTGATTGTTTTAAAAGTATATCAAACAATTCAACAAATATGGCTGCTATAACCATATTAAAATAATTCCAAAGAGGCCAGTATCCTGGCACCAAGTCATCCTTAATTTACTTGTGGAGAGACCTCGACACTGATCCAGCTCCCGCAGAGCCAGTTCCTCAGAGTGAAGAGGATGTTTGACACTCCTGTTCTTTTTTTTTATTTTTATTAGCCAGTAAAAATTACAAACAGTAAACGTGAACAGCAGTTCACAAGAAACAGCAATTTACAGGGGAAAGGGGCAGAAAACTCCACCTTACAACCAACCAGTTCACAGGGAAATGAGGACAAACTTTGAATCTCACTTAACATTATCAGGAAGGAAACAGTAAATTCAATCACATATAGACAGTCCAATAAACTGAACAATAAGACAGTGCATATAACACAGACACCCTGGGCAACCCACAGCAAACCACCCGGCCCTCCCACCTTCTGGCCACTGTAAGGCAGCCCACCCCTACGCATCTTCTGGCTCTCAGTCCACACCATGCCCCTTTCGCCTTCCTGTCCGTGCTGACACACCTTCGGCCACCTCTAGGACCGCCCGTGCTGTTTCTCTTCCCCAAATTCCCCCCTTCCACCCCCTCCACACCCCCGAAGTAAGACAGCGGAGAGGACGGCCCACACACCTTCCACCTTCCTGTCCGTCCTGACAAACCTTCCAGCCATTCTAGGACAGACAACCCTGATATCTTTCCAGTGCTGAGGATGGCCTACCCACCTTCCAGCTCTCGATCTGCCCCTGCATACCATCTGGTTGTCACCCACCCCAATGCGCCATCCGGCCTGTGGATGACCCTGACAGACGTCCAGACATCATCTAAAACAGCTTAACCCCCTCCCTTGGACAACTCCGAAAAGAGCAGCCCACAAGCCATCTAGGTCTCGGTCTGTCCCTACACACCTCTTGCTCTCAGTCTCTCCAACACACTTTCCGGACACCTGTAGGACATCCCATCCTGATTACCCCTTCTCAGGACAACAGCACTCAGAACAGCCTACCCACCATCCAGTTCTTGGGGCAACCAGCATCAGGGAGGCTACCCACCTTCTGGCACTCGGAACAGCCTACCCACCTTCAGGTTCACAGGATGGCCTACCCATCCTCCGGCTCTCAGGGTGACTGCTTTCAGGACAACCAAGGAGCTTCCCAGCTCAAAGTAAAGCCTGTCAAACCCAGGGACACAAGACAGTGCAGGTGATAACTCAACAAGCAGCAAAACAGATTCCTGATGAAGGGCTCCTGCCTGAAACATCGATTTTCCTGCTCCTCGGATGCTGCATGACCTGCTGTACTCTTCCAGCACTACTCTAATCTTGACTCTGATCTCCAGCATCTGCAGTCCTCACTTCCACCTAAGCAACAAGACAGAGTCAACTACCAACAAACAGAGTCCCTTTAGGTAAACAGAGTCTATTACCATAAACTGTTCTCTTCAGAATGTAGAGTCCATTCCCAAGAACAGAGCCCACTCAAGTGTGCAGAGTGCATTGGCAGAAACAGAGTCCACAACCAAAGTCAGAGTCCACTCCTGAAGGCAGCAAATGCAGAGCCCACAGCACACACACAGGTGTTCAGTCTCTATAGAGGGCTGGTCTATCCAGAGAGAACCAGCCCCACTCACAGGAATATAATTCATTGTAAAAGGTACAGTTACCTCACAGGGGATGGTCCACTCCAACAGACAGGACCCACTCCAGGACGCAACAAATTTTCACCTCCCAGCAAACACTCATGTGTTCAATCTTTACAGAGGCCTAGTCGACCCTCAGCAGGACAGGCCTATCCTCAGAGAAACAGTTCATCTGGAAAGATGCATTTTCTCACATGTGCTCAGTCTAAACACCAAAAACAAGTGATAAAACATGCCAAAAAGAAAGAAAACCAGAGTGCAATGGTTAAGCCCTGTCACAAAATCAGTATAGTCCTTTTCTCAAAGTAAGAGTCGCACACAGACTGCAACCAGCCAGTGAATCAACCAGTCCCTAACGAGACTGAATTATACCTGTAACACCTTGACTGTGTAGATCAGGCAGTTTATAAATCAGTCCTGAATAAAAAAGGAATAACAGTTAACCAACTGGCTTTGTAGATCAGCCAGTTCAGGAATCAGGTTTCCCCCCCCCCCCCCCAAAATAAAACAGAAACCATGAGCAATAAACACTGACTGTGTGTACAGCCAGTCAGCTTGAAGTCAGTCCCTGACACAGTTGGAGAGTCTTTGACACTGACCCAGCTTCCTCAGAGCCAGGTCTGAGGAAATGTCAGACACTCCTGTTCTTTTAATTTTATTAACCAGTATAAATTACAAACAAACAGACCACAATGAACAGCAGTTTACAAGGAACACCAATTTACAGGGGAAAGGAGCAGCAAAGCCAAACTCCTAAACTCCAGCGTACAACCAGTTCACAGGGAAACAAGCACAAACCTCAAATCCCAAATTATTATATCAAATAAAACCATAAATGCAACCACATACAGACAGTCAGATAAACCGAACAATAAAACAATGCATATAGCACAGACACCCCTGACAACCCAGCAGATCACCCATCCCTCCCACCTTCCGGCCACTCTAAGGCAGCCTCCCCCATGCTCCTTCCAGCTCTCAGCCTGCCCTGACACACCTTCCTGCTATTACTAGGACAGCCCATCCTGTTTCCCCACGCTCCCTCACCACAACGCCCCATGAAAACGGCGATCAGAATGGCCTACCCACCTTCTGGCTTCCCTAACTGCCCTTCCGTGCTGTCCGGCCACCTCTAGGACAGCCCCTCTGGTACTTTTCCAGGGTGACAATGCTGAGGACGGCCTACCCACCTTTTGGCTCGTGGTCTGCTCCTACATACCATCTGGCTCTCACCCACTCCAATGTACCATTTGGCCTATGGACTGCCCTGACACACCTTCCGGCCGCCTCTAGGACAGCCTGTTCCCCTCCCTGGGATGACGGCATACAGGGCAACTCACGAGCCTTCCGGATCTCAGCCTGCCCATACGCAGTTTCTGGCTCTCAGCTACTCCAACACACCTTCCAACCACCTCTAGGACAGCCCGTCCTGATTTCCCCTTCTCGGGACGACAGCACTCAGAATAGCCTACCCACCTTCCGGCTCTATGAGCGGCCTACGCTCCAGCTTTCGGGGTGACAGCTTTCAGGACAACCTGTGGGCCTCCCAGCTCACAGTGAGGTCTGCCAGACCCAGGAACATTAGACAGTTCAGGTGATAAACCCAACAGCAACAAGACAAACTCAATTACCAACAAACAGAGTGCCTTCTGGTAAACAGAGTCCATTATCACAGACACCAAAAGAGAAAATGCTGGAAAATCTCAGCAGGTCTGGCAGCATCTGTAAGGAGAAAAAAGAGCCGACGTTTCGAGTCTAACTGACCCTTTGTCAAAGCATTTCTCTCCTTACAGATGCTGCCAGATCTGCTGAGATTTTCCAGCATTTTCTCTTTTGGTTTCAGATTCCAGCATCTGCAGTAATTTGTTTTTATCAATTACCACAGACAGTTCTCTTCAGAATGCAGAGTCCGTTTCCGGTAACAGTGTCCACTTCAGTGTGTAGAGTCCATTGCCAAAAATAGAGTCCACAACCGAAGGCAGAGTCCACTCCCGAAGGCAGCAGCAATTGCACACCCCACATACACAGGTATTCAGTCTCCATAGAGGCTTGATCCATCCACAGAGGACGAGGCCCACACACAGAAACACAGTTCATTGTAAAGGTACAGTTAACTCACAGGGCTTTGGTCAACTTCTGACGGTCAAGTCGACTCCTGAAGGCAGAGTCTCTTCCAGATTGCAGCAAATGCTCACCTCCCAACACACACTCAGGTGGTCAGTCTTTAGAGAGACCTAGTCCACCCTCAGCGGGACAGTTAATCTGGAAAGGTGCATTATCTCACAGGGGCTCAGTCCAACACTAAAATAGTGAAAACACATGCAAAAAAAAAAGCCAGAATGCAAGAGCTAAGCCCTGATCCAAGATCAGCATTTTCATTTTCTCAAATTAAAAGAAAAGAGTAACACACAGGCTGTAATCAGCCAATGAAACAGTTCCCTAATGAGAACTGAAATATAACTGTAACACATTGACTGTGTAGATCAGGCAGTTTAGAAATCAGTCTTCAATAAAAAATGAATAACAGTTAACAAACTGACTGTGTAGATCAGCCAATTCAGGAATCAGGTTTCCCCCAAAAAGTACAGAAACCAACAAAAACAGCACACAGCCAGCTCAGAGTCAATTCTCAACTGAGGAGATTCTAATTCCCTAGTTATAGTTTTTGTTCTGCAGAGTCAGTCCCCTGAATTGATATATACTTTGTTCCCCCAATAAACCCCCACACTACTACCAAACAGTAGTAGTTCTTATTTATTTGCCAGCACCCATGACATGTGTGTGTAGGTAAAGTCCCTGTGTATTTTTTAAAATTTTATTAGTCAGTATAAATTACAAACAGTCAACAATGGACAGCAGTCTACAAGAAACAGCAATTTACAGGAGAAAGAGGCAGTGAAGCCAGACCCCAAGCCCCACCGTTAAACCTGCTCACAGGGAAAAAGAGAACAAACTTCAAATCCCACCTTATCATATCAAAAAGGAAACAGTAAATGCAATCACATACGGGCAGTCCGATAAACCAAACAATAAGACAGTGCATATAGCACAGACACACCTGACAACCCAGCAAACCACCCACCTCTCCCACCTTCCAGCTACTCAAAGTCAACCCGCCCGTACTTCCCTTCCAGATCTTAGTCCACACCATGCCCCTTCCGGCTCTCGGTCCACCCTGACACACCTTCCAGCCACGTCTAGGACAGCCTGCCCTGTTTCTCCATCCCACCCCCTCCCCAGGACGGCAGTGATCTGGACGGTCTACTACTGGCTTCGCTAATTGCCCTTCCGGTCAGCTCTAGGGCAGCCCACCCCGGTAACTGCCTGGGCTGACAGAGCCTTCCAGCTCTCGGTCTGCCCCTACATACTATCTGGCTCTTGCCCAGCCTGATGTGCCATCGCCTGTGGGCGGTGCTGACAGACATCTGGGCCACACCTAGACCAGCTCATGCCCCTCCCTGGAACAACAGCACACATGGCAGCCCAAAAGCCTTCTGGATCTTGTCCTGTCCCTAAGCACCTTCTAACTCTCAGCTACTCCGACACACCTTCCGGCTACCTCGAGGACAGTCCATCCCGATTACCCCTTCTCGGGATGACAGCGCTCAGAACGGCCTATCTGTCTTCTGGCCCTCGGGGCAACTACCCACCTTCAGGTTCACAGGACAGCCTACCCACCCTCCCACTCTCAGGCTGACAGCTTTTGGGACGAACTATGAACCTCTCAGCTCACAGCGAGGCCGGCCAGACCCAGGGACACACGAGACAGTGCAGGTGATAAACCCAACAGCAACAAGACAGGGTAAATTACCAACAAATAGAGCCCATTCTGGTACACATTACCATAAACCTTTCTCTTCAGAATGCAGACTCCATTCCCAGGAAGAGTCCTGTTCAGTATGCAGACTGCATTGTCAGAGATCGAGTCTACACCAAAGGCAGAGTACACACCTGAAGGTAGCAAATGCACACCCCACAGCACACACACAGGTGTTCTGTCTCCATAGAGGCCTGATCCATCCACAGCGGACCAGGCCTACTCAGAGGAACACAGTTCATTGTAAAAGGTGCAGTTAACTCACAGGGGATGGTCCACTTCAACAGGCAAGGTCCAACTCCAGTAGACAGCAAATGGTCACCTCCCACCACACATGCAGGCATTCAGTCTTTACAGAAGCCAAGAGGAGAAATTGAGGTCTGCAGATGCTGGAGATCAGAGCTGAAAATGTGTTGCTGGAAAAGCGCAGCAGGTCAGGCAGCATCCAGGGAACAGGAGAATCGACGTTTCGGGCATAAGCACTTCTTCAGGAATGAGGAAAGTTTGTCCAGCAGGCTAAGATAAAAGGTAGGGAGGAGGGACTTGGGGGAGGGGCTTTGGAAATGCGCTATGTGGAAAGAGGTCAAGGTGAGGGTGATAGGTCAGACTGGGGTGGGGGTGGAGAGGTCAGGAAGAAGATTGCAGGTTAGGAAGGCGGTGCTGAGTTCGATGGATTTGACTGAGACAAAGTGGGGGGAGGGGAAACGAGGAAACTGGTGAAATCCGAGTTCGTCCCTTGTGGTTGGAGGGTTCCTAGGCGGAAGATGAGGCGCTCTTCCTCCAACCGTCGTGTTGTTGTGGTACTTTACAGAAGCCTAGTCTACCCACAGAGGGCCAGGCCTACCCTCAGTTCATCTGGAAAGGTGTATTTCCCCATCTAAACACCGAGAAAAATGAAAACATGCGCAAAGAAAAGAAAAACAACTGAAGTGTCAGGGCTAAGCCCTCCCATAAAATCATCATATTCTTTTTCTCAAACTAGAAGAGAAAAGAGTAACACACAGGCTGTAACCAGCCAGTGAAACAACAGTTCCCTAATGAGAACTGAATTATCCCTGAAACACATGATGTAGATCAGGCAATTTAGAAATCAGTCCTCAACAAAAAATGAATACCAGTTAACCAACTGACTGTGTAGGTCCGCAAGTTCAAAGATCAGGTTTCCCCCAAAAAACACAGAAACCACCAGCAACAGTACACTCTGGCTGTGTGTACAGCTAGGTCAGAGTTAATTCTCAATTGAGGAGATTCTAATCTCCTGGTTAAAGCTTTTTTTTCTCTGCGGAGTCAGTCCCCTGAACTGAGGATCCCCTGTTTATATATTTTTTTTCCACCAATAAACTCCCACACTAGAACCAAACAGTAGTAGTACTTATTTATTCCATGGCACCCATGTCATGCGTGTGCAGACGTACGACACAGTGAAGACTCCTGTTTATATTTTTTTTACTTTATTAACAAGTACAAATCTCAAACAGTTAACAATGCACAGCAGTTTACATGAAACAGCAAATTACAGTGGAAAGGGGTGACAAAGCCAGACCCCCAAAGCCCACTGTACAACCAGTTTACAAGGAAAAGAGGATGAACCTCATATTCCCTTGTTTAGATATATTTTTCTTTTTTGTTGTTTTATGTTTTTAAACCCCCACACTACTGTCGAACAATGGTGGTGCTTATTTTTCCCCAGCGCCCATATTTGGTGTGCAGGGGTAGGACACAGTAAATGAACAATGAGTGCATACATCTTTATTCATTTTCAAGCACCAGGAAGCAAGGTGGCCAGTGACAAGCAGTGCCCTTCTCACCAAAGGGCAATGCTGTGTGATCAAAAAAGTGATTAGAAGGACAGGGATTAAATCAAAATAGAGTTGGAGGGGGAAATAAAACACTCCACACCCCACAGTGCCCAGCTCTCCCTGAAATTCCCTTGTTTATATCTTTTTCTGCTTTTTCCCCTTATTTGTTTTTTTTTCTTTTTTTTTCCTTTCTTCCCCAGTTAATTTTTTTTTGCATGTGTGCAGATGTCAGAAACGGTAAGAAACAACAGGTGTGTAAATCTTTATTTATACTCCACCATCAGGAAGCAAGGAAACACCTAAGTGGTCAGTGACAAACAGCATCCTTCACATCAAAGGGCAATGCTGAATGATCAAGAAGCTGAAGGGGAGGGTAGAGGTTAAATCAAAATAGAGTTGGAGAGGTAAATAAAATGCTCCACTCTCTGCTGTGCCCACCTCTCCCTGAAAATCCCGTTTATATCTTTTCCCTTTTTTCCCCTGTGTACATACATATATATTTTGCCTTCCTCCTAGACTACTGCCTAACTGCGGTAGTGCTTATATTTTCCCCAGCATCCATGATGTGTGTGTGTGCAGGAGTGAGACACAGTGAAAGACAACAGGTTTATAAATCTTTCTTCATTTCCCACCACCAGGAAGAAAGGAAACACCAAGATGGCCAGTGACAAGCAGTGCCCTTCTCATCAAAGGGCAATGCTGTGTGATCAAATAGTGAAGGGGAGGGCAAGGTTTAAGTCAAAATAGAGTTGGAGGGGGAAATAAAGCACTCCACTCCCTGCGACACCCACCTCTCCTTGAAAATTACCCGGTTTTTTTTCTTCTTTTTTTTTCCCATGTTTATATATTGTTTTTCTGTTTTTTTTTTCCTTTTTTAACACTGTTTATATCTTGGTCAGCCAGGGCTTCCTGATGCGCCCAGTTAAACAACTCCAATCAAGGACATTGTAGTCAACAAGATTCACCTGGTTCCAATCACTACACAATGTGATCCAAGCATTCTTAAATGCTACAAGAGGTTGCACAGACACTTTATTTAAAAATTAGACATTTTCCTTTCTGTATATTGCTTCTGGGCCAGAGATTGTCAAAGGTAGGCTAAGTAAACATCTTCGTGTTCTCTCTAACTTTTCAGCTAAGATTGAATTTCAATTACTAGGAAACTTGTTTTTCAACATTGCTGCTTTCTGCAGTAGAGATGTGGGATTAGTCGTGTCCTGTCTAGTTTAATCATAAAAAACAGAAGTACTAATTCTTTAATAGTTGAATATTTTCTTAAGGTTAGAGAATGAATAAAACCTAATAAAGGAATTGATGGTGCTGATTTCTCATTATTTCAAATTATTTTTGGGAACTTGCATTTCACCTGTCCACTTACATGTGTGAACCAGAGCAATAGTGAGGACTTTCAACTATTTGGGGGTGGAGGGTTTAGTAAAGGGGCATCTAGGCAAATAAATCAAAAGGATATGACAGCATTTCTGGGTAGCTAATAACATAGGAATATCCAGAGTGAGATCGAGTGTATGACCATATAAAAACAACAGCAAATAAGATCAAAGGGGGAAACATTTAAAAATCAAAATTAATTGCTCTTGAATGTGCATAGAGTTCAGAGCAAAATAAATGAATTAACAACATAAATACAGGTTAAGTGTATGGTCTTATAGCTATTACGGATGCATGATTACAAGGATTTCAAAACTCAGAATTAAACATTCAAGGATGTATGAGTTTTCCAAGGGAAAGGCAGGAATGAAGGGATGGTGAGATAGTATTGTTAGTACAGGATGGAATGAATAAAATAGCAAGAAACTTATTGGATCAGAAGATGTAGAATCTATAGTGATAGAGATAAGAAATAAAAAGGGGATGAAGACTCTGGTATGCAGAGTTTGTAGGCTCCCTAACAGTAGTTATATGGCTGGACAGAGAATAAATCAAACAATAATCAGGCCATGTGAAAAAGTTAGTACATTGATCATGAATGACTTTATTCTTCATATTGATTGAGATAGTCATTTTGGCAGAAATATCCATTAGGAAGAATTCATATTGTGTATTTGGGACAGTTTCCTTCAACAATATATTATGGATTCAATGAGGGATCAGGCTATTGGATGGCAACGGAATTGACAGCTTTGACTTAATGATTTTGTATTGGTACATGGTGAGTACTCCATTATGTTACTGTCTTGAGTTTTGCATGTGGTAAAGAACTATGAAGGGATTATCATCAAGAGATGATCCAATTATAATAGATTGCTATGCCACTTTCCTGCTTTCTGTACTGATGATGTTGGTATGACTGATCTAGTTAACTACCTCATGTCGAAAGACTCAAATACTGCCACTCTGTCATTTGCTGGTGGTGAACTATTTGACAATTGGGGTCCCGTTCAAGATCTGGAATAAGGCTGATAATGTGTTTTGCCATTCACTTGAAGAATCAAGCATGGGCATTGCCTTAGAACTGAACTAGTCAGGCATGGAGCAATCTAAGGTGTGTTCAATACTTTCACATGAGTTATATGACGCTTTGATCTTTTCCTTACAAATTGTGTCTAAGGTCTTTCTTTTTCTATAACACCTGATGAAGGAGCAGTGCTCCAAATGTTCATGTTTTCAAATAAACCCATTGGACTATAACCTGGTGTCATGTGATTTTTGTCCTTGTTCAACCCAATCCGACACCAGCACCTCCATCTCATCATTATCCAAAGGTGGTGAATGAGACTGAGCATGTAAAATCAGCAGCAAGCAGCCCAAGCCCTGATTTCTGATCAACAGAAAATCATTGGTGTGGCAATTGAAGATGACTAGGCCAAGGACATTGACCCTTGTGTATGACTGCAATAACTGGCTTTCCTAAACCAAAACTATTTTGCTGAGAGTTAGGTCTTACTTCAACCATTAAACAATTATCCTTAACTGAGCTCAATTCTGTTTGGGCTTCTTAATGCTATATTTAATGAAATACTGCCTTAATATCAGGAGTAGCCACAATCTCCTTTCATTTTAATCTCCTTTAATTCATTAAATCATGCCATGTTTGGTCTGAAGCTGTGTAAAAACTGAAGCTTAGGATCGCTGAGCAGATTTTTGGTGAATAGGTGCCATTTGGATGGTGGTACTGATTACTCCATCCATTCATTTAGTTGTCCCTGATTAGATTTCTCCCATTTTAAGATAAGACAGTCCTTGATATTTTGCATGTTGTCTGATTTACTATTATTGTAAACTGAGCAAAAATGAATGGGAATAATAAGCAAAATATGTTGTAGAGACTTCTGATTTGTTTTTAACAAGTAACTAAACTGTGAAATCAATTTTGTCATAATATGGTTATTCTTACAAATCAAAACCTGTAAAAATATTAAACACCGTTGAAACTTGATATGTGTCCATAGGTAGCAAGACTTGGACAACATTTAAGGGTGGGCTGATAAATGAAAAATAATACTCATGCCATGCAAATGCCAGGCATTGACCATCTCCAACAAGTGAGAATCTATTCATTGCCCACTGATATTGCACAGCATTATTATCACTGAATTCCGACTACCAACATCCCATGAGGTGGCCATTTATGAGAATCTGAACTGGACAAGTCATATAGGTGCTGTGGCTGCAAAAGCAGGTCAGGGGCTAGAAATCCTGTGATGAGAAACTCATCTCCTACCTCCCAATGCCCATCCAACATCAAGAAGGTGTAAGTAAGAACTCCACTTTCATGAATATTTGTACTTAAAGTATTGACACTATTCATGATGAAGCAACCGCTTTGTCTGGCACCTTTCCACCACCATCAATATTCATTCTTTTCACCACAAATGTACAGTCGCAGCAGTATGTACCATTTACCAGATGCACTGCAGTAACTCATCACAGCTTTTTCAACAGCACCTATTTGAAACCATGATGTCTCTGCTCAAAAAGGACACTGGCAATAGTGCTGCATGGCACAGTGGCTTAGTGGTTAGTACTTCTGCCTCACAGCAGCAGGGACCCTGATTCAATTCAAGCCTTGAGCAACTGTCTGTTTGGAGTTTAAGCATTCTCCTTGTAACTGCATGGTTTTCCTCTGGGTGCTCTGCTTCCCTCCCACAGTCCAAATATGTGCAGGTTAGGTGGATTGACCATGCTAAATTGTCCAGGGTTGTGCCGGCTAGGTGTATTAGTCATGGGAAATGCTGGGTTGCAGGGATAGGGTGGGTCAGTGTCGGCTAAATGCCCTGTACTGTAGGGATTCTATGAGATATCTGGAAATTTCTCTCCAAACTGTATATTTTCCTGAAATTTTGCCTTCACTGTTATTATGTCAAAATCTTGGAGCTTCCTTCCCAACACTATATTGAGTGTATATATGAGAGTTGCAGTGGTTCAAGAAGGCAGCTCATGACCGCATTCTCTAGGACAATTAGTAACAGGAAATGAATGCTGGCCTAGCCAATAAGTGACTTTATTTACATTACTATTTAGTCTTGTAGATAATGCTCACATTTTCCTTCATTTATTGATTAGTTTGAAAACAGTCAGTGTTTTGCTGTGAAATCTTAGTCAAGTGTTAGATTAGATGAGATTACTTACAGTGTGAAAACAGGCCCTTCGGCCCAACACGTCCACACAGACCCTCCGAAGAGCAACCCACCCAGACCCATTCCCCTACATTTACCCCTTCACCTAACACTATGGGCAATTTAGTATGGCCAATTCATCTAACCTGCACATCTTTGGACTGTGAGAGGAAACCGGAGCACCCGGAGAAAACCCACGCAGACACGGGGAAAATGTGCAAACTCCACACAGACAGTTGCTCAAATGGGAATTGAACCCAAGTCTCTGGCACTGTGAGGCAGCAATGCTAACCACTGAGCCACCGTGCCGCCCCCACGGTGTTGTTAACCTTGAGGTACTGCATACTAGAGTGAATATGATTGAACAGAAACTGTATCTGCCTATTGCGTGAAGTGTTTTTCCCCAAAAGCCTTTTGATTCAGAATGATTATTCCCAAGGCCACTGGTGATAGGGAAATCAGTTTGTGAGGATTGACCCCCATGGGAGGACATCATCTTGACATTGTGCAAGAAAAATGGTCTGTGTGGCTTGACAGTGAGGAAGGATGTGACAGCACTCGAGGCCGTTGGTGCCAACTGATTGGGGGAGCTGAAAGTGAGATAGTTTCTCAGGACTGATCCTGGTATTGAAGACCTGACTACAAGGGACACAGTGTGTAAAATGATGGGTGCACCATGTCATTATTGTCAAGTACTTCAACCACAGGAGTATCATGATAGGAACATCCTGATTGAGATGTGACTTTGTTATAGTGACACTCCAGTACCTACACAGTGTAAACTCCTGCACAGAATTTATGGAACATGTGCGCATCAGACAGAGCTTGTAATTAAACTAACCATCATGCAAATGTTACAGAGTTAGTGAACCCAGGAGCTGGCTGCACAGCATGGATGTGACAGTTGGTTCATTCACTATGATTGTAATTACATTTGGGATCACTCTATCAGTGTAAAAAAAAGAAAGCATTGGAACATGTCAAGCTAGGTCCAATTATTTGAATTGATATGAAGTCTGACAAAGATTCAACTTCCATACAGCCATTGAACAAACATTGTCTGGATGTTAGCAATAAGGAAAACTACCTTTTCTCATGTACACTCACAAAAGGTGACTGTATGAACCTTAATAATTATCATGTGTGCTATGCAAGTGACTGAGAAGTGACATCAACCTAGGGTTCTGCTGCACTATGAAGCATATACCGAATTAAGAACCTGCTTGGCCAAGATACTTTTGTTTTGTTTTATTTATTTTCCATTTATATGTTTAATTAGCGAGAATATTTCAAAGAATAACTAATTCATGTTGAAAGTAGTTTTGGCAAGCTTAATAGTAATAGATCTTGTAAAGTCCTGTAAGTATTGGGAATAGTGTAGTTGTAGAATTTACTGTTTAGAATACAATTATTTCTCTTAACTATAGCCAAGAAGTATCACTTGCTCTTTTGATGTATTTGGAGAGGTTAATGTTTTACTGTTATTTTACTGCACTGCCTTAACAGGCCTAATACCAAGCTACTGGAAGGATATTTTATGCTATCAATGGTTGAACATTTAAGAACTCGATTCTCTACGTGAATTACAATTATTCCGTGCAATTGTTATAGCTTTAGGATTTGCTAAGTTTTTGACACTGTGCAAATTGTGTTTTCTCAAGGATGTGCGCATGCTGAATGAAACATGCATCCTTTCAAAGTGCATATTTTCGGTTGCTTTCCACATGTAATCCTGTCATCTAGAATTTGTAGCCATCGACTGAAGCAGTGTACAAATAATTTCTCATATAACAATTAATTCATTTTATACTGCTTCCAGAAACAGAACATAAAGTTGGAGTCATCCAAACGTTAGATCCTTCCAACGGTATAATCCGCTGTTTCAATCTAGATTCACCATTTACTTTCCTGACAGTGAAATCCTAATGTACAAATTATTGAAAACAAAACCGAGGTAAATGATGTTCTGGACAGGGTGTACAACCAACAGAAGCTATTCTGTTTTTTAAACATCTATTTTGATTAAATATTTGCAGAAATATATTCTTCAAGTTATGGAACTAAGTGTAGACAAGAATGATATCAATTTGTACGTCCAAAGATTATCGGTGTATTTTTGTAAGCAATGAAATCTGATTTGCTAATGGTTACTAAGGTGAGTCAACAAGTATTAGGCTGAGTAAAAGTGAAGAGTTTTTTGGTCTTTTTTGTATTAATTAAGATTTCCAAGATCTGCATTAATAAAATAAAAGTATTGGCGGTCCAAATGATTTAAAAATGATAGAAGATCTATTTATTAGAAATGAATGAAGTACCTACAGTAAAGAAATTGCCCCAGAACTCCATGAACATAATCTTCTGCCAGATGTAAATTGTGCCAGCAACAGAGAGTGTTCCGGCAGGACGGGAGACCGGGATGGGGGAGGAGAACGGCGATGTGGGGGTGGAGGTACTGCAGTCACACAGTCTGAACGCAATTTATCTGGGAATGAGAGAACTGATGTTGCTCATTGCCGACTGGCAGGTCAATCCTGATACAACTACTTTGCATATGTTCACGCTGCAACTCGCTGAATAATGCGAGACAGTGAGCATATGCACTCTGTCACAACCCACAAGCAAAAACAGTGATTGCGAGCCAACCATGTGCAATATTACTTTAACTATCAAATACCGTAGATTTATTTATGTTTTTAAAAGTATAATCCCTAATATCCGCAAGAAAGTGGCTAGCATACCTCAGAGTGACATCCTATGAATTGTCATGAGATGTACGTTGAAGAGCTGGGCAAAACGATCAAAGTCAAAATCGCGTGCTAATGGGAAATCTCATCGCGTTACACATTATAATTCAAAACATCGGTGTAACTTTATCAAGATACCTTTTTTTCAAAACAAGTTCTTATTTCAGATGTATACTTCATAGATGAGTTTGAATGATCAGACTGCTGACAGTGCTGACAGTTATGCGAAACAGTATTGACCAGATTGTGCAGAGGTAAACCCCAGTGCTGTTTGAATCGTGGATTAATATCTTAACTATTCTATTGATCTGCCTTGTCTAAATGTCATTGTTTCTGTAATGAATACGAAAAAAAAAGACTCTTTCCTGGTCAGGGAGTGGACTGGAAAAGGCAGCAAAGGTCTATAGAGGGAACAATGAAGTTCACAAAGTTTGGGTCCATTTGGATCAAGAAGATAACACCCTTCATATAAACTAGTCTCATTTGATGAGCCGCAACACTTTTAATTCAGCGTGCTTTTGTCTACAATAAGTAAAATAAGCAATGTGCCTCTTACTCGGAATACGGGGAGCTCCTGGTAAGGTAGACTCTATCTTTAAAGAGAGTGAGGCAAGGATCTTCTGTACGTCATTGTTTTGTTGGTATATTTGTGGAGCTCAGGAGCAGGAGACGTTTCCCGAATTGGGAAAGGGAGTGGGGGAACACCTGCAACAGCTCGATCTATGGAAATATCGCGGGGTGAGAACCTGCTCATCTTACTCATGGTCCGCAGTCACGCGTCAACGTTACTTTCAGATAGAATCCGAGTGCCCATGGAAACGTTCAGATCGGTAAATCCAAAGCAGGGATAGGTAATCTAAAAAGAGAGAGACCGTCCGTTTGTCTCCCGGTCGGGTTTAGCTGCACACCCTGCTGCTTGCCTAAATGCTTAGAAAATGAGTTTTTTGTAAAGTTCTGGAAAGACGTGTCGGCCAGTTATAAAGTAGCATATTTCAGGTTTCTCTAGTGTCAGTACAGTATTGCAAAAGAATGGCAATTGTTGAAAACTGCCATCATTTAGAGTTTGTGAGTTATAGCAGTGAAATGAAAGCAAATGAAAGCAAATATTTTTATGCGGACAAATCTAGTAATTGATCTAAGTTGTTCTTTATTAAGCTCCCGTTGTAGCAGGTAAATTCTATGCCACAGTCAATGTCGATGAACCCCGCTCCAAGGTTTCAGCACTATCGTTTAAAAGTCAAACATGAATCGCGTTACAAGTAACTTTTGACTTCAGACAGTAAACTGGTTACACTGCGAGGAGCATTCACCACAGTTTATGTAGAGAGTAAATGACATCCAACTGCCCGGGCAGGAATTAAAACTGAGATGACACAGTGTTGTTATTTGATGTCGCCGCAAAGTGTGCATTAGCTACCAATCTTGAATATCGCCTTTTAAAAATCAAAACTTGATCTTACAAAGTTTGTTTATAAATGGTGCAAATTAGCAACTCAAAATAATTTTATAAGTCTTTTTTTTCGGAATTTAGTGCTGTTGGTTTAAAGTGGGAAGTATTTGTGATCAGTATTGTCTACTTTTAACATGTTTAGTGGTTAAGCTCCTTTTCCCTGCTCCTTTGGGATGCATTTTGCAATAGCGAGGTAATGTTAAGTGTAGGGGGTGCAAGCAATGTCCTGGAAGGAAGGAAGGCTGAGAGTAAGGGGATAGTCGCTGAATATCGCCTTGCCGTTCAGCTCCATGTCACAGTCCTAAATGGACAACATGTACAGCTCACTTTATTTGTCAGCAAGTGTTACGTTTGCTTTGAATCTTTAACATGAATAACTCTGCCTCTGTATCGGGGAGCCCCTGATGTTAGTCCAGCATAAAAACGTATGCTGATGTCTCAAAATATTTCTTAGACCTCCCCACGAAATTAAGAAACTCCACTGATTCTTGCATGTCGGGCTGTTGGGATTCCATTGAGTCGCAGCAAAACTTTTAAAGAAGGAACGTATTTAATACGTTGATTTCAGAACATGGTCATTTTACCTAGTTGCACCGGGACAGAACAAAAATCATAAAAATCCGCGTGTTCTTTATTCAGTTCTCTGCACGTTCATGTGAATTGTGTTACAACAACAGCGAGGCAAATTTCATCAAAGTTTGGGCAAAATATGAATCAGTAACAATTTGATGGGCATTGTCTATTCTTCAATATCTATTCAATCTCATATTGTATCTCGAGGCCGATTTAAAATATTCTGTTTTTTTTAATTATTATCTCCTTTCATATCATTAAATCCCGCCAGCTTACTAAAACGGTTTGATGTGAAGCCATTTGACACGGGTGACCTACGTTCTGAAACGCGTATGTGTTTCATGACTAGGAGGATCTCATGTGCTCGTTCGTGCATCGATAATAGATTTTTAATAGGCTGCTGAGCAGTTTAGTAGCCGATTGCGTTTTGGAACCTTCTCTGGACCATCACTTTTAAAAGGAATCAAGAGATATGTGCCATCCCTGAGCGCTGGCGGCCACCTCATACTGTCACACCTCTTGCCCTTTTGCCCCCTCTCTTTCAGACTATTGGTTTCCTCACAATTCGAAAAGAAACCATCTCCGTCGCCGTTTTTACAAATATTGTCATTCTGCATTTCACGTTTTATTCCTTTACGTTCGGATGTGTCTTTCCGCAATTCTGTTAGCTTACTGAAATCTGTGTCGGATCACACGGGGTTAAAAACGTGTCATCAATAATCAATGATCATTTTGTCCCACGCCCACTGGAGAAAACTGACCTGAACTCTGGGCAACAGTACTTAAAATGCGTTTTAAAAATTATGAATTCCATTAAAGTTAATTGGACTATTTTGGAATATTATTATATGGCCTATGGTGGGCAGGTAGTTAATGATAACAGGGCACAATGGAGAAGGTACATAAACGCTTGTAAACATGGATACACACGTGGTAACCAATTGTGCACCTGTAGAAATTCATTCCTATGTTCAGTAAGGTATGATATTGTACTTATACACATATCTGAATACTCGGGTTCAATTTACTGATTGATTTTGCTTTACTTTCACACTCTATCTTGTTACGCCTGTAACAATTATTTTAAATGGCATTTGTTAGTTATTTTCCGTAAGGGACAGCGTATGTTAAAACTTCTAAATGACCTTTTCAGCTTCTTGTAGATCACCTATGAATCTAATCGGAAGATAGCGCTCTATATTGTTTGAGGCATTCAACTTCACATACCTTCCTACTGTAAAACTCCACCGTCACAGAGCCACTTGGATATTTTAAATTCAGGTAATTTTCCATTTTTTTTAAAGAAAACTAATATGTCAAAATACTGTTTTACAAAGGCTAACTCAATTTGAGAACACATACTTTCATCTGTAAATTGAAGCAATTATGCAGAAGATATTATATTATGTAGACTGTGGTCTCTGGATAGTCATCAATCACCCACTATCGAGCTGTCAACGCGAGCAGATTCGTTTCTTAGACGCAGTCTTCCAGCTGGGGAGAATAGTAGAACATCATCATTAATTAGAGTGTGACCCCGCGGCTATTCACATGTCTGAACCCATGAACACTCGAGCAAGTCTACACACCATGGGTTTGTACAGAAATGTACTCTACAGTATAGCCAGAGCAAGCCACGATTTAAAGTGGAAGGGACTTTCTTCGCGTTTATCTACTGCTGTAAGTCAGACATATCTGGGTCCGTGGAAAGGTTCAGATAGTAAAATCCCGAAGCTAAAAGAGAGAGTAAAACAAAAATCACAGCGTCATCACCATACTAAAACATTTGTTCGTTCATAATGTTTCTGTCAGCATCCTGAAACACCACCCTGGTGAATAATGTTCAGAAGTTCTCGTGTTTATTCAATGACAGCGTCAAGTATCTGTGCCTTAATATTCATCTATTGGGGAAACTTCTCCCTTCAATTCATACAAAAGGAGCTGGGAAATTCAGTGTTCCATAAATCACTGACACGACAGAGCCCTGTAAAAATGTGCAAGGGTGCCGGTTATTTATTATTTCCCATAAATCTTCCACTTTCCGGGCAATTGTGCTAATAATGGGCAAGGCGATGCTTACCTATTGGAGCCTAATGGCTTGACACTTGGTTGAAACCTAATGCTTTGCATTTAGCCGCATATGCGTTGCTTAACAAATCAAGAATTGATCTCGTCCCTTTGCAGTCGTGGTAACAGTTTAACTGACTAATTGCTGGCCAGCGCAGGTCCATTGAAATATTGTGAAGCTCACTGTTGCTCTGACTACTGACTTTCCAACCCTCTATTACTGTTACAAACGGGTGGAGAGCAAGTTGCAGCTGTTCATTAAGATGGCTCTAATTAAATGCAGCGCCATCCCCAGCAATCAGCGAACAACTTATGAACCCAATAATGTGGATCACATCCCGAGCAGCCATTTCCACACAGTGTACTGCAACAATGGTCGAGGCTAAATTAGTAAAAATATCATATTGTGCTCAATTACTTTAGGATTCATATTGAGGCTATACCTCACTCTAGGGCTGTTCTTTTGGCTTTGCATTTGTGCCCCCCCCCCTCCCCCCTCAATGAAGGTATCTTGGAGTTAGATTGAGGCTTTTTAAAGCTGGCTTTATCTGACGTCATGCCTCCTGATATGAACTAAGTTCAGCAGCAGACCACTTTTCTCTCTATCTGTCTCGCTATCTTTGTGTGTTCCCCCTTGCAAATCAAAACGATTGATTCCCCCCCCTCCAGCCCCAGTTAACATCCCGCTCCCCACCCCCCCAACTTCCAGTTCCCCCCCCACCCCCCACTGCCTCCCCAACGAACTGCGACGCTCAGTCATCTTGCAAAACGGCATACAGATGCTAGCGCAGGGCAACACTGGGGAGAAAGTAAAGTTTGAAGTTTTATGTAAATAAATTAAATGTGCCGTTTTGCCTCACCCTATCGAGCATCTAGGAGCCTGTGCGCGCTTGCCAATCAGTGAGATCGAGCCGTCTGCAATCGCGTGGAGGAGACCAGGCAGCTTTCTCTCTCTCCCTCCCTCTCTCTTTCTCTCCCTTTCCTGGATGTTGGGTGGCTTGGACAATGTCGTACCCGCAGTTCGGATATCCCTACACATCAGCACCTCAGGTAGGTCCGATCGATCCTTCAATTGCTTGGACCGCGTTCCACGGACTAATTGATTGTTAGCGCGCGTTTCGGCTTTTCAATACTGCTGCGCCCGCGGGCTGATCCTGCATTCACTTCAATAAGGATAAAATATGACATGCTTTAACTTTACTGTCCATAATAATAATAAATGCATGATTTGAAGGAGCGAAGTTGGTCTAAGGAGAGTGTGTAAAGTGAAGGGAAAATAAGCATTCGCTTAGGAGGAATATTACAACATTCCACTGAGATAGAAGAACCGATCCCAATTTATATATGTTTTCTTTTATTATTATTTATCTTTTTTTTATAGTTTCTGATGACCACCAACCCCCTGACTACGTGCTGTGAGTCAAGCGGCAGGACGCTGGTTGATTCAGGGGCTGCCGCCTCTGCCCAAACCCCTGTCTATTGTCCCATGTACGAGAGCAGGCTGCTGGCCACAGCCAGGCATGAGCTCAACTCGGCTGCTGCCCTCGGCATGTATGGGAGCCCGTATGCCACCAACCAGGGATATGGCAACTATGTCACCTATGGGACAGAACCCTCTGCTTTCTATTCACTGGTAAGTAATCCTCTGATCACTATTGTTACCGCTGTCAATTAGGATTGGGCAAACCAAAATATCTATGTTTCAACTGTGAAGGTTTCACTGTCAGGCCAGCCCATCGACTTCGCTTGATAGTTGCTCTCTCCTTTGATTCAGAGCAAGTCGGCACTAGTAAATTGCATCAGTTGGATATTAGCCTAACGTATTGAACATGCCGCGTATCGATAGACTCAAGTAACTTGATCTCAAAGTAAAATTGAGAATTCCTGAGAGTTAACTTACACTATTCACTGTTAGGCAACATTCCATCACTCTTACACATTACTGTCTGCGAGCAAAGCGCTGAAAATGTGTTGTTATTGTTATGAACATTGTTTTTTAAATATCGCCAAACGCTAAATATTTTACTTGAAGACTGCCTTAGGTTGTAAGTACACCAATGTTCCAATATTGACTTGAAATTCGCAATTTTCAGCTGAAGGGCCTATAGTTCACGACAATGTGTGTGGGTCTGTGAAATATTCACTGAACATTGTGTTTGAGAGAATTCGAACACGGATCCTTAACTTGGAAGCATTTGTGGTCAGAGCGTTTTGCTTAAGTAAGTGTTTTAACTAAGAGCATCTTCAGTCCCTCAAGTCCATTTATGTACTGAAAACATAGTTTAATCAGTTTTGAATACAGCGGCCAAAAAAAAAAGCCTAAGTTATAATTGGACGTGGCATTGTGTATCATTTCCCAAATAGTGGGGTTTCCCTGTAAGATGTAAGGATCTGTAAACATTCAATTAAAGGCTTTCCAGAAATTTAATTCCTACAACAAAAGTGAAGTATTCGAAGGTAAAATAAACTGTTCGAATTGTGTATACTATTTGTGTCTTTGTGTCAGGATGCGTTTACACCTGAACAAAATAAACACCATAATTTAAAGCATTAAAAAATTATGTGCAAATAAATGTCAGATGGTCACTGTATTCTTATTGTTTATCTAGTCATAAACTGCTGTTGTTTGGAAAGTTTTGATGCTGTCTCTTTCTCTTTTGCTGATCAGAACAATCAGTGCAGAATTTTCCATTAAATAAAAGTGCTGGCGATGAAGTCAAGATATGCCAACATGTCTCTTTCAGAGTCCTTTTGACACCAAGGATGCAGCAGGATCTGCGCATGCGGGAATCACCCAGGCAGCTGCCTATTATCCATATGATCCGAGCTTGGGACAGTATCAGTATGACAGGTGCGCATGATGATATTCACTGAGCATCCTGGACACTGTACATTCGTGGTTCGAGTAATGGTATATATATTTTTTGTAAGGAAACGTCGATGTTGGAAACATACTCCAATAGCTATTTCTGAGAAATGTACGTTTGTGTAGATGTGCGTAACTTTCAAACTACAACATTGAAGTGCAATCTACAATTTTCTTGGATATGCCAAAAAAAAACAAGCAGACTATTAAATGTAGGTAAATGGAAAGTACTTTTAAACACCGAAACCACTCACCATGAAACGACCAGAAGTGTGTCTGCTTCGGTTTTTAGTTGTTCATGATTTACATATTAGTTTGATCAAACATTCTCAATTTGAAAGTCTCTTCTTACAGTCATACATGTCCATTTTATATATTAGAAAAAAAATAGCGTATATGTACACAGTTACTGGTTTCAAGGCTGTCAAAAAAAAAACACAAATCACTTTAACGCTTCAATAGTGTGTGACTTTTCCTCATAAGTTACATTAAATATTGAAGTGGATATGCGTGTTTTATTTAAACTCTTTTTTTGCCATTTTGTCAGAGAATGGAGGACATGATTGTACAGTGGGCTGTATTTGGACGATTAGACTCAAAGTATGTGGCAAAAACGCGAGCCCTCCGACAGGTTTAGGGACATGAATGTTCCTCAAAGGCAGATTGAGAGAGACGATGACCTGACTAGCTACATTTCCTCCTCAACTCTCCGCTTCCTTGCACTCATCACTGTAACTCTTATTCATCCGGAAATTTTTCATTATATTAGCATGTTAGGCTTCCATTTAATTTAGCTGGCGCCCTTTCAATCGTATATTTTATCACAACGGGGATCAATATTATATTTCAAGAGCCTACACGCCACTGTCAGACATCAGAGCTAAATAAATTACCTATGTGAAAGTAAATGCGCACTACCCATGATCTTCACACATGGCACGCAGAGGTGAGTTACTCATGTTTTATATTCCACTCATTGGTTAGAAATATTTAGATCTTATCATTTTAAAGACAGAATAAAATGTAGACAGAATAACATGGCACCTCAACAACAGGGAGGTTGATGAAGCGAAATCCTTACTTTTTAACAGATCCAATTTCCCAGTAATGTGCTGCTGTGTTATTTTTTTTTAAATTTGTTGCTTCATTAAAAATCCGTTTGTGTTTATCAACGAATTACTGACGAAGAACAGAGCTTATCAATGGCGTCCTCAAAGGCAAGCCACTATAGTACTCATGGAGTTCAGAATCCCTATTTTAAGCCGAAGATTTAAAAAAAAATAAGTATGGTCTGCATATTGATAATTTGCTGCTTTTAAACTCAGATATGGTGCCGTGGATGCAGGAGCCAGGCGTAAAAATGCAACACGGGAAACGACCAGCACTCTCAAAGCCTGGCTACAAGAGCACAGGAAGAACCCGTACCCGACCAAAGGGGAGAAGATCATGCTGGCCATCATCACCAAGATGACCCTGACCCAGGTCTCCACCTGGTTCGCCAACGCCAGGAGGAGACTCAAGAAAGAGAACAAAATGACCTGGTCGCCCAGGAATAAATGCACGGATGACAAGAAAACTTATGGAGACGAGGACGTTGAAAGTCCAAATGATAGAAGTCCGGAAGACAAACACAGTGATGGTTCGCTTTCACTGTATTCATTTCGGTAGACAAAATCCGATGGCGCTATACGCATAGATCTAACATTAAATAATTTACTTAATGCTGTACAGTTGGTACTGTGCCTCGCACAGATAAGAAAACACTGCTGGGACAATAACATTTAGGAATGTTTTCATCGTTTCTATATATATATAATCAGCAAAACAATAGGAATGAAAATATCATAATATCTAGTGGGTTGTTAATTAATGCAAATTGATTATAAACGGTTCAAATCAATCAAAACCTTGAAAAGCTCTCTTCACATTTCTGAATCTGTATTTTTTGACAGATACCACATGCAAAGAAGACAAAGAACTGCAGCTGAGTGACCTCGATGACTTTGATGGGATTGAGACAGAAAGTGATGAGTGTGAACTGAAAGGGCCATTTCAGCAGATGGACAGCACTCAGCTCAGGGTCTCCGATTGCCCGATTGACCAGTGCAAGAAGGTTTCTTTAAAGATAGCCCTGCCAACACCGGCAGATCGCCACTCAGAAAAGGTCAAGGACTGTCTCAAGCGAGTAATGGCAAATTCCGAGCAAGATCTAATGGCAGGCAGACAGAGGGGGTGTGAGTCGAAGCTTTGCTTCCCGCCACAACAGCATAGTCAGCAGATGCTGGACAACAAGCCTCGGATCTGGTCCCTCGCTCAAACCGCAACTTCTTTGAGCCAAACTGAATATCCATCTTGCATGTTGAAAAGGCACCAACAGGCTCTCTCCTCTTCGTCTCCGCTGGCCTCTATGCCCACCAGCGTGTTGGATAGACAAGATTCGCCAGTAACCACCCTAAGGAATTGGGTAGATGGGGTTTTCCACGACCCGCTACTCAGACATAGCACTTTGAACCAGGCACTAACCAATACCACCGTTTCCTGGGCTACCACCAAAGGTGTTATCTTGGATACAGAGGCAGTGGGACGTTCTTTGGGAACTCCTACAAACCTGATTAAAGGACAGATCACAGGCCTACCCCAACATGAAACTACTAAGGACATCGCAGCATTTCCCAAAACAGGAAACAAAATGTTTTGTTCGTAACAAATCAGATGGTATGGATTCTTTTCTCTGGAGCCTTGCTGATTGATGGGACTCAGAAGAGGCAAACTTTCACTTTAAGACGTTGTATTCACTTCCCAGCGATCTTTTATGAGACTTTCTATGTTTCACCACTCTTAAGCTTTTAACAAAATAACTCCAGTTCTTTCAAGAGCTCTTTAACTGACTAGTGGCTATGTAACTTATTCAAAAGTCCATGTTGGAAAGCACGTCTGAACTATAGTATAGACACATCGGTAACGTTTACAACTCCAGAGTTTGCAGAAGTGGGTACCTTGGATAGGAATTCGCAGTCTGCTTGAAAGCATGCAAATACAATGCCCCGAAAACAAAATATTTACGCTAAACATCAAGCTCTGGCTATGAATCACAAGCAACACTTATTAAAAGTTTACACCATTGCACAATACTTTGGCTTTAAAAAGATTCGAGAATATATGTTTAACATATGCGCACTGAAATAAATGTGCTCTTTTAGAGGTAACTTATGAGTGTTGTCTGGTACATTATGGACAGGTAGACTGATGTAAGGTTGGGTGAAGGCAACATTGCTTCAATTTTCAATCTTAGCGTTATTTCACACTAGATTTCTACAAACCATATTCTTCGCTTTGACTTTTTTTAAATTACTGTGAAAAATAACTGGAGCTTTTGCCAGAACTGATGTATAGCACAGCACTTACAGCGTATTAGAAAAAGAAATATTTTAATTTACAAATAGCTGTTGAAAAAATAAGCTGCTTTCCCAACCATCACTTTTTTTTTGCTGAATTCTGTTTCAACTCATGGTTGCGATGTTTCAATTATTTGATTAAGTCAGTAGTTCAATTATTTTGATGCTAAAATCATAAAGGTAACTCATTCGCCTCTCAGTTTGGATTATATTTAGTGTTCCAGTCAGTATTTGTATAAAATTAAAATAATAAACATTACGGCCATAGTCCCAGTGGCAGAAAACTGTGGACGTCCAGGATGTTTAGAAAGGAGATTTAGGGCCAGGTAATGTGAGCATTCTTATTGGTAGGAACATATTCGTGGAATTTACATTTACATATTCGTGGAAAATGTATTAAATACAGAAAAAAATAGTTTTATGCCTAATATCTAACTGGGCGGAAAAGGCCTGAAATGGTATGACTTACTGGTTCAAAAAC
The DNA here is from genome assembly GCF_037043375.1 of Chiloscyllium plagiosum. NCBI lineage: Eukaryota > Metazoa > Chordata > Chondrichthyes > Orectolobiformes > Hemiscylliidae > Chiloscyllium > Chiloscyllium plagiosum. The sequence goes on from NW_028270143.1 coordinate 18,828,795, forward strand.
AAAACCAAGTCTTCAAAACAGTGGATAAATTTATCACATGTTTTTTCAAGAGCTACTTTGTATTTATGGAGGACAAGCAAAGCTGCAGAAATTAATTATTCAGTTCGCAGTGTTGCCTAAAAATGCTCAATTTGTTGCCCCCCATTTCCAATTTATTTCTGATTTCAGGGGATAGTGCAGTCTTATTACCGACACACTTCATTTCATAGAAAGGTCTTTTTTGAGTGAACGCCCTACTTCCCTTTTTCTAAAACTTTGTAAACTTCCGGGAGAAATTAACAAAAAAAAAATTGCTGGTATGCTCTGTGGTCCCAGTTCACGATAGCTATTGTCCTGAAGGTTTACCAACTTCACAACATCGCTGCAATTCTCAGCGAAATGGGGCAGTGGGGGGGGGGGGGGGGGGCAGCCATTTGATAAACATAAGCTTCCAATTTTAATGACGATGCAAAGTGGATTGTATCAAATTGGTACATGGCCACTTCTGACAGCATTATTCAGGACGCAGTCTTGTTATTTGTTCTGCCATTTTCGACTCCTGCTAGTTTGATTTATCGTGCATATGGTATAAAAAATAATCTAAACATTAATTTGAATAAGAAAATAGCTTGAATTTGACATCTGTATTTTTAATTATGATCAGTAAAATACAAAAAAAGAATCATATGAAACATAATGCCAAATTTGTTTGTAAACACGGTATGTTACATGCCCGAAACGTCGATTCTCCTGCTCCTTTGATGCTGCCTGACCTGCTGCGCTTTTCCAGCAACACATTTTTAAGCTCTGATCCCAGAATCTGCAGTCCTCACTTTCTCCATGTTACACCATTCTTTGACACAGATTATGCATAAAGTTGAAAATCCAATCTATCATCCTATAGTTATGGTGGGTAAATGTAATGTCTTCTACATCTGTCGTGAGCCAGATCTACTCCAGTAAGGATTAATGCAGTCACATTTCTTGTCACTGTATTCAACTTCCCTGCTCTTTGACGATGTTGTCGCGATCACAAATGTTGCCATTTGCTAAACCCACATGTCGAAGATTCTGACAAGAGCCCTGGCCGCCGAATGTGCAACAGCTAAGATAATTTGAAGTGAAATTTTCATCTTGACACTAACCCCTCAATTTCTGGAGGCTCTGCACCCTTTGATCTCCAAGGCAGCCTAGGCTTTGCGGTGGGCCACGTCTTCGCTGAAAAGGGCAAAACGAACTGGAATTAGTTGTAATAGATAAAAGGGCAAAAAAAGAGTCAAGGGTACTTGACAGTAATAGCGAAAGTCTATTCTCCAGGGGAAAGTGTACAGCTAGAGGCTGGAGTATGATGAATTTTAATGTAGCCCGGGCCAGCCGGAGCCTTTAACTGAAACCTTAGACAAATAAATAATTTTCAAAAATAATGCAACTGACAAAGTCTGGGTAATGCAGCCATTAGACGGTGTAGGTGGGGAGATACAATTGTGCTGAAATTGGAATGGAAAGGTAGGTTGTGCTGAGAGTGGGGGGGAAAAAAGAATCAGCTTTCGCTCGGTACTCTAAATCATTCAGCCGTGGCAAATTCAAACACACAGAGGAGGGGATGCTAAATTAACAGCGCTTTTTACATAGAGCCCAAATAAAACTGTAATCACCGACGCGTTACTTTTCATTAACCGAGTTTGACAGCAGCATATTCAGCCTCGACAAGGGAACATAAGCAAGGAAATAACTGCTCTCAAACAGAGAGTCATAAGATAATTCCTTAAGCTCCATTAACAACTCTTAGCCGCAGGAAATGGGCTCCCTGAAAACATCTCAAAATCTAAAAGCTTTATCGACCTCTCAAACCCTTGCTGATGGTTCTATTTTTTAACTTAGAGAAAGATGTCCAGCCGAGGTAATAGACTCTGACACAACACCTTCTCATTTGTAAAAGGCAGACTTAAACGACATTTGAAAATCAACCAATTAAGCTTTAAAAATCATTGACACGTGAGAATATATGATTTATGACATCCACATTCATTTTTTTCAAACATCTGTACCATTGTCGTGGCTACAGTTAAAATAAAATGCAGTCACACATTTTATATAAAAAGCAAAACAACTTGGTGGATGAATACAAACATGCTGGAAGATTTATGTATTGCACCACGTCAATACACACCCCTCAGAAGGACAATGGAGTAAAATGATGGCTATGAAAATTAGCCAATTACAAAAGTTAATTTTTTTTGCTTGAAAACTAAAATATCTGTGTTTATTTTGAAGACATCTCGATAAAGTAGACAGTCTTCAAGCAAAGCCTAAAGTCAGCGAACAGCATTCAGTATTGCAAAAAGATAATTCAGTTTCTTAACTGGCAGTTCCAAGAATACATAATAATACACAAATATATTGTGTCAATATAGACAGAGTGAACAGCAAGAATGGAGATTTTAATTTGTGTGCAAATGGTCTTTGAATAAATTCTTGATCTAAGTGAATGTTTAGCAAGTCTTCATTGTTCTAATTTTAGTACTGCATGAAATGTACTCTGGGCACAGTCCATGATTTCTTAAGACAAACGGTGCCATCAAACATTGGTAAATTCTAAACCATGCAAGCCTAGTTATAAAAGAAATAGCTTTTTTGTTATTAAGATCCACAGCACAGGTTTAAAACCTCCAGGTTTTAATTGGCGGTGACCAAATTTAAAACAAGCCTGAATTACCTGAAAGAAAATATTATCTAATCACATTATTTCTGTGGAATGATCTTTCCAATTCATTTCTCTGTCATTAAATGCCTGTCAAAAAACAAGCTGCTTATTTCTAAACATTTGTTTTAATTTGCAGTGCACTTCACTGATCTGAAGTGGCCTTTCACCTTTCTGTTAGTCTATGTCATTAATCCTCTGTTAATGACCCAAAGTCACACAGCAAAGGCCCCACAATGTGATGAAGTATAATGTTGTGATTATATTTTGCTCTGCAATTGCAATGGACATAGAGCTGACCAAAATCTGCACATTACTACTTAATAGTTAGAAATGGAGCCCATGCATTTCAGTGATGTGTTTCATACTGATGGCATATAAATGCATAAAAATATAGCTCACATTTACTGTCAGAAATGTTTACCATCATGTTTAACAGTATCCATTCTGAGCCATTGAGAAATACCAACACAGAGAGTGTCAGTTTCTCAGCATGAAACTTAATCATTTGCTTTGGGGGACACTTACCACTGCTTACACCCAGAGATCTTACAGCAAAGGTTGGGAGTATCCCTAAATGTGCTATGGAACAGGGCTGCAGTTTAATTGTAGAGTAGTGGTGAGATTTCCACTCTTGTCCACTAGAATCATGCAATCCTTTAAGTTATTGGTGTGCAGTATTATTTAGGCCCAAATGGAAGAACCTCAGGCCTCAGTGACAGGTCTATCGCACCAAGCAGCTTTTGTGAGCCAAACAGGCAAGTCAATCATCTACTTGGCCTTGGGGTACTTAAGGCCTATCTATTTCATGTCTAGGATTATCCGGTCCATCATGGATTGCTGTTACTGAGTTGTCCCTATTGTGCTTTTCAAATGTCACCAGGGTTCACCATAGAATCTGCTTTCTTCCCGTGGGCCATTTGTCAATAATTAGTGCCAATCTTGAAGTTCTTTGTGTGTTTCTTCTTTTTAAATTTAAAGTAAACAAACACAAAAATATGAAGAAAAGTAAATGAAAAGGGAAGAAACAAACAAAATGAATAAATTAATGAACTTGACTTTTAGCTCCTTTAGGTCTCCCACAGAACTTTATATGGATTGAAGTAATTAAGAAGCACTTTCATTAATGACCCTGGAGAACAACAAAGGTTAATATCCACAAAGGATGAGTCTACAAATGATGCAATGAAATAACTGAGCAGATAATCTCTCTTGTGGTAAGTAAATAGCGACCAAAACACTAGGGAGACTTACCATTCTCTTCTTCATTTGCACCCACTCGACCTTTTGCCTACTCCCAAATGAGTGGATAGGACCTCAGTTTCACATCTCATCCTAAAGATGACATTTCCAAACAGCATTACATTTCCTCAGTAATGCTTTGAAGGGTGAGACATTTTTTTTTCGATGCTATACAGGCAGGTTCTGATTCAGAATCCAGAGTGCTATCTTTATCAGTGACATGGCTCATTTGCATTATTCAGCCATTTTAAAAAAAGAGAGCATATATTTTCATTCTTTCCTTATTAAAAATAGAAATGGAAGCTGGACTGGTACACCAGGCGAGTTTTGCAACTCAAAAAGAAACAAAGTGCTGCATAAGATGTGCTAGGCAAGATAATGTAGATGTTGGAAGCAATAAGAAGAGCATTTAGGACTGAGCAGCACTGAAAATCTTTTGTATTGAGGAATTGCTGCTTGACCACAGGCCTTTGATTGATCAAGCTGTGGAGTATGAAAAAGTTGTATGTGTCAGAGCAGTAGCAATGCAGCAAAAAACATCCAGAGCCTGCATTGCAAACAGATCCATCTCTCTCTCTCCATGCAGGAAAAATAAATACAAGAGAACTTGAAGAAAAAGATCCACAATAAGAAAAGACCTAGGCTCAACAGATCGGATATCAAATCAAAGATCAATGATCACACACTGTATAAACACCAGCGTGTCATCATTGCTAAAATTAGCGTACTGTCAGAAATTAACTTTCCACTTTATGATCTGGACTTTTGAACTTCTGAATTTTGTTTAGCTGGTCTATATTCTTCTTCCATTGATAGCATCTGTATTGAACCATTAAGCTTTATTTTATCTGTCTTAATTGCAATTCAGTGTGTGTGTGTTTAGGGATTTTGGAGGGGTATGTTTTAAGTTGCTTTGTAATAGGTTAGTAGTTCATTCTTTTCTCTGTTATTGTTCAATTTAAATGTGTAACCATAAAGAATTATTTTTATGTTACTGACAAAATTGGCATAAATTTATTTTATCCTAATTAGAATCAGTCAGGCAAATTGGTCATTTTGGTAGTCCTGTGGCATGAGTTGTTTTTGTAATATACCTTTTGTGATGACTTGTAGTACAGTAGGGCATTGTTATTGCTGCATTCTTCCCACTTATCACATGGCAAACATTCAGGAGCTCAGAGTCCAGAATTGTTTGAATGAGGACAATGTGAGATTGGGGATGGTGTGAGTGTAAGTCATGGAGGATAAAATTATAAATAATAGGTTCCACACTAAAATTGGATGGCATTAGCAGCAGGAGAACAATCCTGCAGTTAGAACAATTGGATTTACAAGACAAGACAAAACACAATCAGGAATTGAATTTGCTGCCTTACCTATGGTAAAGATATTTGAAATTTTGGCAAAGCATTTGGGACTGGTAAAAATCAACTAGGAATAAGTTAAACCAAATCATGAATCGTAATAGTTAATGATGATTTAATTACAGTTTAAGTGGCTTGATCGTGAGAAAGAGATATAGCAGCCTGAAGTAGAGGATAGGAAATTGTAATGAAAAAAGGAATAGGAGATCAAAAAACAGGAGATAGAGATGAGAAAATTTGGACTTGAATTTCACAGATAAATGATAAAACAGAAGGGAGGTATATCAGTTTTCAAAGAGGCAGTTAAAAAAATCAGATGCCAACAAAGATTCTAAGGGAGATAGTCTTCATCATAATTAGCAATCCAATAGGGAAATGTTTTAATTTGTAAAGACTGCATAACCATTTCAGGGAAAGGATGTTGGAGCATTCCTTAGGTGATTTGAGAAAATAGTGAAACAGATGAAATGACCAAAGGAAAATTGGACATTGTCTATGTGAAACAAATTGACAGGAAAATACATGAAATTTATATATCACTGTCAGGGAATGTTTCTATGGATTATAGTGCAGTAAAAAGAATATTATATGTACATATGTATAACTTTCTGAAGCATTCAGGGAACCATATAGACATTTGAAAAAATAGTTAGGAAAACCCATACTGAATTTGAAAGGGCAAATTAAATAATTTTGACAAATGAGCATAGGCATTAGGAATAAATGCAATAGGGTTAGGGTCAGGGTTTGTCCTCAGAGAAATGATTCACATAGTAAAATTTAAAAACTCACTATATGATTGAATGAGAACCAATGCTAAACATCAGAGGTTTGCAACTGCTGGATAATTGAGAGAAATGGCTGAAATTATGAACTGATTTCCAAAACTAAACCTTTTTTGTCACCCTCATAAACTCAAGAAAGGTAGAGGGTGGGAGTGTGAAAGGAAGACAAGCAGCCAGTTTCATGAAAGGACACCTAGGAATGTTTGAAAATTCCCTCCTCAGACCAGAAAGGAAGATGCTGAATGTGAAGGTGCAAATCAAAGGGTTAAGTGTTTCCATTGGTATTAAAGTGATTCAGAATGCTGGAATTTGTGGGGAAGTCTGGGGGTTGTAACAGTGAATCTAAAAAATAAGGAATTAAAAGGAAAATACTTGGAGCAATTTGTAGCTTTAATGACAGTAAGGAAACTGGAGATAAAAACTGGAAAGTGCAGGAAAAGTAAATAATGTAGATAAGAGATATGAATCAAAAGGAAAAATAACCATTTTTCATTAAATGATGCAACTAAACCCATCACTATACAAAGAGACATGGGAGACTGGGGACAGAAGGTGGCATGGTAAGGATATTGCCACCACACCTACTCAAGTGCTTTTCCCTCCTCCAAGCTCACCACCTGTAGATGCTGAACATTTTAAACCTTGTCATTTCAAATGTACAATTTGAAACTATCCATTTAGATTTCTACTGCACTGCAAAATTTTAAATCTAATTTTGATGCAAATATCAGTAGGTACATCAGAAAGACTTATATTATGCATACATAGCTCATTAGGTTTAAATTTACAAATCTCATTTGACATGGGCAGAGGTACTGAAATTCGTTTTACCATATAATGCATTTCATGTTCACTGTCTCACAATGCATCCTCACCCATGTAATTCCCAATTCAAGAACAATTTGGAATATATACTGCAAGATTCTTGACAGTCCTGATTGAACCAAAATATTTCTTTATTATTTTGTTGACCTTTCTGAGGCAATAAATGAAGGGAAGTGATTATTTCTATGTAGAGGGAATTTTGGATCAAAACTGGTTTGAAATGCAGAAAATTTAGGAATTCACTTAATGACTTGCACACTCAAAGAAAGCTAAGGATGAATGAGAACAACCAGCTTACCTGGAGCACTTGCTTTCGACTTGCTCTCAGGTTCTGTAATCTGAGGCTAAAACAGAATATTCCACGTACAACAGTGGAATATGTTCTTGGGAACAAAGGGGGTCGGAGACGGGGGGGTGAAAGTTCATGTTTGGGAATGCGGAGTAATCAGGTAAGTCCCGTTCATCTTGAGTGTCAGAGCAGCCCCTGAAGGGCCGAGTAGCCTACTGCAGTTCTTAATGCATATGTTTATATGTTCGGCGTCACATTGTGTAAAACATCGGACTTCCTTTCGCCTACCGTTATATGGAATTACTACACTGCATTTACAATTATTTTCTTTAATAATTAACTAGGAAAGATTTGCTTTTGTAGATCCAGATTTAAGTCAACATAGACTACTCATGCTTTACAATTTGCGTTGACAAAAGGTTTACAACGCGTCACGTTTATGAGACCACCCAAATTGCATTTATGGGGATTGGTTCTGCCCTTTGTGAAGACGGTTTAGATCATGTCACCTTCAAAGTATTGCAGTATAACTCAGATCAGTTAGAAAGAAATATCTGAAGTTCAGAGGTAATTTTTTTTGTAACTTCATTGTTATCCTTTTTATTTCAGAAAAACCTCTTGTTCTCAAACGGTTCTCAAATAGTAACATGTAACTCACATTTGGATGCTGTAGGAAGAGTTCCACACTAATATTTCTAATTATTCACGCATATAATTTTCTCTCATGCTCTATTTTCTATTAGCAATGTAGCTCAAATCTGCTGGTCACGCGTACTTCTCTGCTATAGTCAGACTCGTTTTGTACTTTTGACATTACAGTTTCCTTGGCAACAATAGAAGGTGAGTTTCTGGGCATGTCTTATGCAGTTAAACAATATGGTTGTATGTGTGCCTTGAGAAATCTGTGCAAGTGCGCACATGTCTGCAAACGCGCACGTGTCTGCAAATGCATACGTTCCACTAAACTCTGAAAGTTAGATTTTTTAAAATCTTCAACATACGTTTATACTTTTAATATTCGTTTTACTGACCAGTTAAGGAATATGTGTTTGGAGGACAGGGCTGAATATTTGAACAAAAGACCAATGTCAAAGCATACTTCTGGGGTGTTAACACTTTAGTTTTTGCATTCCAACTACTTAATGGCAGATAAATAAAATTAGGAGGAATATGATCATTCACACCATAGGAAGATAACAATAGTGAATGCATTGTGCATGTTAATACCATAAACCTGTACTACTAGTGAGGAGCATCATTTGCAATTGCATCTGGAATGCAAGAGTATGTGACAGCATCATATCCAGACAGTTAACATGTTTAAAACTAATCTAAATTATCAAGGCTCCTCACAAATGATTTTCTGATAGCACCTTCTCAATCTTTTTGATATCTCCCACCTAGAAAGAAATATGCAGCGGATACATGGGAACACCACCACCTTGAAGTTCCCTTTCAAGACATACGCTATCCTGAATTAGAACTCTATTGCCATTACTTCATTGTTGCTGCATCAAACTCCTGGGAACTCCCTCAGCATCAAACTCCTGGGAACTCCCTCCTGTGGAATGTATCTACATTTGAAAGACTACAACAATTCAAGAAGATAGCTCACTACCTCCATCCCAATGGCAGCAACTGCTGGCTGAGCCAATGCTGCCCAACTTTGATTGAATGAATAAAAACAAATTGATGTGGGACTAGATTGGGTTGAGATATCTGGTTGGCATGGACGGGTTGGACCGAAGGGTCTGTTTCCGTGCTGTATATTTCTATGACTCTATGATTCTATGTGATAGTGAAAACTGTAGTTGAAATATTATAGTGCTTCCCCCTTAGCCCATGGTAAATCACATATGACTTGTCTGAATTAAGTCTCCCATATGTAGAAGCAATTCATCATGAATTCTGATGCATCAAAAATATATTTTTTTAAAATTAGTTTTAGGTGCAGAACAATAAAATTAACAAGAAATAACAGGTGTGGAAGAGATCTGATGCATCAAAAATATATTTTTTTAAAATTAGTTTTAGGTGCAGAACAATAAAATTAACAAGAAATAACAGGTGTGGAAGAGAAAGCGATAGAGAAGTGGACAGAGATGGGAAATAGGTTTTAAAGAGTCTCTCTCTCTGTTTCTGTGAGTTTGCATCTGTGCATCTGTCCTTCAGAAGCTGGGATTGGTCTATTGGTTTCTGCAACCTGGACAATCGATTACTTCTGTGCCTGGACTGATAGGTTTCCTCTATGAATTGCCAGTTTCCCTGTTTCTAGAGTGCACTTCCTCCTTTTGGGTTGCTCTGTTGCCATCTTTATATCTAGTATAATTTTCCTGGTACTTTCATATCACTGGATGTTCTTTTTGTCTGGACAAATTAATTTTCTACTGTCTGTGAGTTTGGTCTGTTGAATAGCATTCCTCATTCATTTTGGCTGAATCATATGTATATCTGGACATCTGAGTTGTTTGGGAATCTGCAAGAAGTCAATGGACTCAGAGATACAAAAGCTGATCATTTGAAATTGATTAGGCTTAAGATATCTGTGAACCTCAACTAAATTGTGAAATTTGTGCACATGATTAATCTGGTTCAGATCATTTGTTACTTTGTGTTTATTCAATGAGTTGCTCATTTCCCATTCAACCAGGTTTTGCATCACTCATGTTCAACTCCATTCCATTAGATGAAGACAGGTCCTTCATTCACTGTCTGGTTAAATTTTGAGATATTTTCGACAATGTGGCTTGTTATTTCTTTCCACTCTTGCATGTCTGGAGCGTATGTGTTTTTTTGGAATTCTGGTTGCCTGTGATTATGGGATTCTCATTAATTATGACACCAAAATGCTGAGTGTTTGTGTTTGTGGAATGCTAAGTGTCTGTGTTTGTAGAACATCAAATATCTGTTTTTGCAGAATGCTGAGTGCTTGTGGATGTGGAACGCTGGGAGTCTGTGTTCGAGGAAATTTTGGATGTCTGTGATATGGATTACTGGCTAATTGTGATAATGAAACTCGAAATGTCTGTGTTTTGGAATACTGAGTATCTGTGCTTGTGGAATGATGGGTGCCTGTGTTTGTTGCATATTGGGTGATTGCATGTGAAATGCTGTGAACATGTGTAGCATACTGAATGTCTGTGTCTATGGAATGGTGGGTATCTGTGTTTGTGAAATGCTGGGTGCCTGCATTTATGGAATGCTGAGTGCCTCTGGTTGTGAAACGCTGACTATCTGTGTTTGTGGAAAGTTGAAAGTCTATATTTGGGGAACTTACATGCCTTTGTGTGTGGAATATTGAGTGAGAGTCTTTGTGGTTTGCTGTATGTCTGTGATTATGCAATGCTGGATTATTATGACACAGGAATGTTGAGTGTCTGCGTTCATGGAGTACTGTATGTCTGTTTTGTGGAATGCTGTGCATCTTTATTTGCGTAATGTCATGTTTGCGGGCTGCACTGTATCATTGTGGAAAACTGAGTGTCTGAGTTTGCAGAAAGCCGTGTGCCTGTGTTTGCAGAATGCTGATCGTCTTTCCAGAATGCTGATTGTCGGTGTTTGCAGAATGCTGATTGTCTTTCCAGAATGCTGATTGTCGGTGTTTGCAGAATGCTGTGTTTCTGTGTTTGCGGTACGATGAGTACCTGTGGTTGTGGTATCCAGACTGTATGTGTTTCTCTAAAGCAGAGTGTTTCAGAATTTGTGAGCCTGTGTTTGTGAAACTCTGTGTTTTTGAGTCAGTCCTGTGGAATGCTGTGTTTGTGGATTGCTGAATTTTAGTATTTATGGAATGATGTGAGTTGGTGTTTGCAGAATTCTGTGTGTCTGTGGTTGTTGAAAGCTCAGTATATGTGTTTGAATACTTATTGAATGTATTTGAAGAATGCGGAGAGTCTGTATGTTTGTGGAATGCTGAAAGTCTGTTTTTTGAAATGCAGTGTATCTGAGTTTGTGAAATTCTGAATGCTTGCCTTTATGGAATACTGAACATCTGTGTATGTGGTATACAGCCAGCTTGTGTTTGTGGAATGCTGAAAGTTCATTTTTGCACAGTACTGAGTCTGGGTCCCTTTGTTTGTGGAATGTTCATTGTCTGTGTTTGCACAATGCTGGTGTCTGTGTTTGTAAGGGCTCATGCCCGAAACATCGATTCTCCTGCTCCTTGGATGCTGCCTGACCTGCTGCGCTTTTCCAGCAACACATTTTCAGCTCTGATCTCCAGCATCTGCAGTCCTCACTTTCTCCCTCTGTGTTTGTAATGTCTGAGTTGGTAGTGCTCTGAATGCATGTGTTTTGTGGAATGATGCAAGTCAGTGTGCAATTCTAATTGTTGGTGTTTATTGAATGCTGGTTATCTATGTATTAAGTTCTGAGTGCCTGTCTTTTCAGAATGCTGAAGAGTGTGTTTTTCTGGAATGCCAAGTGTCTCTTTTTGCAGAATACTGAGTGGAATGCTGGGTTTCTTTCTTCCTTTGGGAAAGCTGAGTGTCAGTCTTTGTGGAACAATGTGTTCGTGCAATGCTCAGAGTCTGTTTTGGCGGAACCACTGATTGTCTGTGTTCATGGAATGCTGAGTGTTTATGGAACACTTGAGTGTTTATGGAATGCTGAGTGTCTGTATTGGTGTAATGCTGTGTATCCGTGTTTGTGGAGTGCTTGGTGTCTGTGTCTGTGGAATAATTCATGTCTATGTTGTGGAGTGCAAGATGACTGTGTTTGTGGAATGCTCCGCGTACATATTTGTTGAATATAGGGTGTCTGTGTTTGTAGAACAATGGATGCCTGTGTTTTTGGAATGATGAGTGAATGGGTGTGTTTTATGCTCAGTGTCTGTCTTTGTGGAAAGCTATATGTCTGTGATTTTTGAAAGCTCGCTAATTATCTCCTGGGAATGCTGGTTGTCTGTATTTGTGGAATGCTATGTGCCTGTGTTGGCAGAATGCTGAGATTATGTGGTTGTGGCGTGCAGACTGCATGTGCCTCTGTGAAGCAGAATAACCGTGTTTGTGGAATTGGCATGCTTGTGTTTGTGGAATGCTGAATGACAGACTTTGTGGAATGTTGTGCTTGTGGAAAGCTGAATGTTGGTGTTTCTGGAATATGGCATCTGTGCTGAATGCTGGGTGTCTGTTTTTGGTGAATGCTCAGTGTCCGTTTTTTACAAAATGCTGTGAGTCTGAATTTGTGCGATGCTGACCATCGATGCTTTTGAAAGCCAAATGTCTGTATTCATGGAATGCTGGGTACTTACATTTGTGGAATACTGACTGTTTATGTTTGCGGAATGCTAATAGAACATAGAACATTACAGCTCAGTACAGGCCCTTCAGCCCTCGATGTTGCGCTGACCTGTGAAACCAATCTGGAGCTGAAAATGTGTTGCTGGAAAAGCGCAGCAGGTCAGGCAGCATCCAGGGAACAGGAGAATCGACGTTTCGGGCATAAGCCCTTCTTCAGGAGGGCTTAACCAATCTGGAGCCCATCTAACCTACACTATTCCATTTTCATCCATATGTCTATCCAATGACCATTTAAATGCCCTTAAAGTTGGCGAGTCTACTACTGTTGCAGGCAGTGCATTCAACACCCCTACTACTCTCTGAGTAAAGAAACTTCCTCTGACATCTGTCCTATATCTATCACCCCTTAATTTAAAGCTATGTCCCCTCGTGCTAGTCATCCTAATCTGATGAAAAAAGGCTCTCACTGTCCAACCTATCTAACCCTCTGATTATCTTATATGTCTCAATTAAGTCACCTTCTACTCTCTAACAAAAACAGCCTCAAAGTCCCTCAGCCTGTCCTTGTAAGACCTTCCCTCCATACCGGGCAACCAGAGTAGTAAATCTACTCTGAACTCTTTCCAAAGCTTCCACATCCTTCCTGTAATGCTGTGACCAGGACTGTACACAATACGGAGGAGAAAGTGAGGACTGCAGATGCTGGAGTACCAGAGTTGAAAAATGTGGTGCTGGAAAAACATAGCAGGCCAGGCAGCATCCGAGGAGCAGGAGAATCGACGTTTCGGGCATAAGCCCTTCTTCAGGAGTACACAATACTCCAAGTGCAGCCACATCAGAGTTTTGTACAGCTGCAGCATGACTTCATGGTTCCAAAACTCAATCCCTCTACCAATAAAAGCTAATACATCGAATGCCGCCTTATCAACCCTATCAACCTGGGTGGCAACTTTCAAGGATCTATGTACCTGGACACCGAGACCTCTCTGCTCATCTACACTACCAAGAATTTTATCATTCGCCCAGTATTCTACATTCCTGTTACTCCTTCCAAAGTGAATCACCTCCCACTTTTCCTTCAGAGAAAGATAGGTGTCTGTGTTTGGAAAATGCTGAGTGTCAGTCTTTGTGGAATGTTATTGTAGTGATTGCAATGAGGTCAGCCAGTTGGACCTCATAGAATGTAGGTTCCCTGATTGGAGCCGTTAATCAAGTCCAGTCAAGGACCTCTGGCTGATAGATAAAAAGAGGAGCGTCAGAGATTCTGGCACTCTGAGAACTGACTCTGAAGAGGCAGGGCTAGAGTCAAGGATTTCTCACGTGTAAATAAAGGCAGACTTTGTGACAGGATTCCGGCCTCTGTGGAGTTATTCCCATGGCAACAAGAGGAAAGCACGTTCTGGCTGTCTGGTGCCTGATTCTGTATGAGGCAGTACTACAGTCAAGGATTGTTCATTTTGAAACAAAAGGTGACTTGGTGACAGGCTATTGGCCTCTGGAGAGTTATTTCGGTGGTGTTGGAAGGGTTTGGAGGGATGTGGGCCAAATTCTTGCAAGTGGGATGAGGCCAGATTGGGAAATCTAGTCGGCATAGACGAGTTGGACCAGGTCTGTTTTCATGTTGTATGACTCTTAAACAAGACTAAAGCATGATCGTGAAGGAACTCGTTCACAACAGTCATCATTGAGTTAGGGTTAGCATTTCTTACATCATGTGTTTGGTTAGGAAGTTTGACCCATTTGACCCTGCCGTCAAGGTCTGTGCCCAGTATGTGGAAGGAATCTCTCTCTGGGCAAATGAGCTTGTGGCAGACCAAAACAGTGAAGAATTTTCCTGAAATCCTGTGGAGCTGCAGCATTTTCTATCATTAGGAACCTAACCTTCCCTGAGGCATCAGATATTAATACTTTTCAAGAATTACTGACATAGTTAAGGAATATTATGATCCCAAGCCCAGTATATGGAAAGAATGCAATATTCTTTCCGGACAAATGACATCGGGGCAGATGAAAAGCAATGAGTAATCCTTCTGACTGCATGTGGGCCTGTAGCATTTTCAGTTATAAGAGGCTTGATTGTCCTAGAGGCACCAGACACTAAAACCTTCCAATGGAGTTGGTTAAGGAATATGATGTTCCCAAACCTCCTCTAATTAGTTTTATTCGGCTGTTAGAGAACCGGCAGAATCTGTATTCGGATTTTTGATTGGATTAAGGTGACTGATAATAGCCCGTGAGTTTAGTTCAACCTTTAATGAGATGCTTAGAGACCATCTGATATGTGGGCTTAATGATGTGACTATACCAAAACTGTTAGCTGAAGTTCAGCTGGACTTCAGACACTATAACTGGCTTTATCATTTAAAAATGCAGCAAGTGGGGGGCATATAAGTTGCCAGGTATTCCAATGGAATTGGGCATCCTCACCAGTCTGAATGAGCTTCAGGAAAACCACTTGAGTACAGAAAATTGCATAGCCTCATACAGGACTTATCCTGATGAAGATGACTCCAGATCCACCCACAGCAAGACCCCAAACAAAGCCAAACATCGGCCGAATGGTTAGAATTTTCTTCAGGATCCTGGCTGTTGTTGCATTTCCCGTTGTTGTCGGAATGTGGATTTGAGACAGCTAAAGAGTCCTACTAGTCCTAAACTGAGTAAAATAACTCATAGGCTGATATCCAGGAAGCTATCCAGTACAGTTAACATCCTGGAAAGTCTGCCTACATCTGATTTGGAACAGTTAAATTGCTTAGCAACATTCAAATCAGAACTAATTAAGATAAACGTCTGATTCAATGGTCATCCAGTTCTAATGGAGGCTGATACCAGTGCAGCCATGTCAGTGATCGCAAGAACAGTTTTAATAAAATTCACTCTAAAATTTGTGTAAGACCTCAACTAGGCTGAGAGCCTCAGGGTGGCATGGCGGCTCAGTGTTTAGCACTGCTACCTCATAGCACCAGGGACTCGGGTTCAATTGCACCCTCAGGTCTTGGTGCTGGTTTTCTCCGAGTACTTTGATTTTGTCCCACAGTCCAAAGACGAGTGGGTTAGTTGGATTGGCCATGCTAAACTGACCATAGTGTCTCGGGACGTGCAGGCTGGGTGGATTAACCATGGGAAAGGCAGAGCTACAGGGATAGTGTAGCAGGGTGAGTCTGAGTGGGATGATGTTTGGAGGGTCAGTGTAGATTTGGTGCGCCAAATGTCCTGCTCCACACTGTAATGATTCTATGATTCTAACCTATACCAGGAAACCTTTACACATTAGCGGTGCAACTTTGGTTCTAGTCTCTTATGAAAGGGAGGTCATTCAATTCCTAGTGACAGCAGCAAAAGATTTAGGGCCAAAAATGATGTGGTGAAATTGGTTGCGAGAAACTCAATTAGATTGGTCAAGATTTTTCAATTAGAACATGGCTACCTGAGTGAAGTCCTAATTTAATACCTGGATGTCTTCCAGGAAGGTCTAGGGACTAGGAACCAAGGCCAGT
This sequence comes from Chiloscyllium plagiosum, assembly GCF_037043375.1. Classification (NCBI taxonomy): domain Eukaryota; kingdom Metazoa; phylum Chordata; class Chondrichthyes; order Orectolobiformes; family Hemiscylliidae; genus Chiloscyllium; species Chiloscyllium plagiosum. The sequence continues at coordinate 18,844,720 of NW_028270143.1, forward strand.
TTGCATGTTGACCAGGAAGCAATTTCCAAGATTCTACAGGCCCACACAGTGCCATTTGCCTTTCAACACAAATAGAGGCAGTAATGAGAAGGTTAGAAAGTGAAGGAATAATCCAACCAGTCCAATTCATGGAAAGGGCAGCTCTGGTCATACCAATTTTGAAGTCAGATGGTTTAGTTTGTCTTTTTGGGGATGGTGGACAAATGTTAAAGTCTTTTTTGCAGCTGGATAAATACCCAGTCCCTTGGACTTTGCCGAGCTAGCAGGAGATCTGTCCTTCACAAGGCTTGACATGCGCGACATTTACTTGCAGTTACATTTGGACGATGACTTCCAGAAGTATGCTAAAAATAATATCCGCAAAGCTTGTACCAATATATGAAGTTGCAACTTGACACATTACAGCCTGTTCAATTTTTCAACAGGTGTTCGAGAATATTTTGGAAGGTCTACCTCAGGTTGCATTTACCTAGATGACATCCTGAAAACAGGGAAAACTAATTAGGGAACACTTAAAGAACTTGGATGAAGTCCTAAGGCATTTTTCCAAGGTGGGTGCACACCTAAGAAAAAAAACATGCATGTTCCAGGACCCCAAGTGACCTACTTGACCTCCAGAGTCAACAAGATTGGGTTACACCTGTTGGAAGATAAAGTGAAGGTGACTAAAGGTGCCACCAGCTCCCACATCTGTGCAGGAGCTTAGGTCATTCCTTGGCCTGGCAGATTACTATGGAATGTTCATCCATAGGCTGGCACCAATCATGGCACCTTGGCATCAATTCCTAAAAAAGGGTGAGCCTTGGAAATGGTCTCATACACAGACTCTAGCTTTCAATGAAGTAAGTTAGCAGCTATCATCCTCTAAGGTACTGGCACATGATGATCCAAGGAAAGATCTGGCATTGGCATGCGATACCTTCCAATGTGGCATTGGGGTTGTATTAGTTCATTGGTGGCCCAATGGAGAGGAATGACCAATTAGTTATGCATCCAGCATTCTGCCTAAGGTCAGTTAGAAAAGTTGATTTGGAGTCTTATTTGGAATCAGAAAGTTCCACCAAAGCTTTACAGATTAAAATTTGTGAATATCACAAACCCCTACTGGTTCTTAAAGAGGACAAGGTAGTGCCAACCATAGCTTTGGGTCGGATTCAGTAGTGGGCTCTAAAACTAAGTGCTTGTTTGAACAAAATGCCGGACCCTGAGTAGTGAATGCAAATAAATTGAGCCGACTCCCATTAGTAGATACACCACCAATGGTAGTCTCAATGGAAGAGTCTGTAATTCTATTAAATTTTCTGGACAAGCATCCAGGCACAACTAACAACGTCAGACTCTGGACAGAAAGATCCAGTCCTTTCCAAACTGAAAGAATTCGTATTAGTGGGGAAAAACAATGAGCCATTACATATTGAATCAAAATCTTTTTGGACTCAGGGAGACCAGCTCATGGTAGAGGCCTAGCGAGATTGATTGTCCCAAGCAAATGTTGCCATCAAATAGTGGCTGAACATCACTTAGGGCCATCCACAGGTCTTCAAAATGAAGATGTTGGCGAATTGTGCCTGTTGGTGAAGTTTGGGTGCAGGTACAGTGCCCACAGTGTCAAAAGGGACAAAACTTACCGCCAGTTGCTCCCTCACATCCGTGGGAATGGCCGGGTCAATTTTGACTTGGTCACATGTCAGCTATGCAGGACTTCAATTTTCTTACTAATTGTACAGCCCACTCAAAGTAATTGGACATACATAGGGTCCACTCACTGGAATGAAGATAGAAAATCTGCGCAAATCTTTTGCAACACACAAAGTCCCGGAAGTGTTGGTCACAGATAGCAGGCCATTATTTACCAGCAAGGAAGTTGGTTACTTCTTAAAGTCAAATGAGATTCAACATTTATGTTCCATACCATCCATCATCCAATGGCCTGGCACAGGGAGCTGTCCAAACATTGAAGGTTGGACTGAAGAAACAGCTCACAGTGTTACCAGATACCAATTGTCACAATTTATTTTGGATTCTAAGACTACCCCACAGGCAACTACAGGGATAGCACCAACAGAGTTGCTAATGGTAGACCTCTCTGCACCAGGTTAAGTCTGATCTTCTCGACGGGGGGGTGGGGGGGGGAGGGGAATAGAATAGAATGGCATTCTGCCAAATGAGAGATGAAAAGAGGAGCAGGAGAATCGTCATTTTGGGCATAAGCCCTTTTTCATATGCCTGAAACTTCAATTCTCCTGCTCCGTGGATGCTGCCTGGCCTGCTGCACCTTTCCAGCACCACACTTTTCAACTCTGGTCTCCAGCATCCGCAGTCCTCACTTTCTCCCTGCCAAATGAGAGAGTCAGTTTGATACAGGGGATGGAAGTTTGGTTTCCCCACATAGATAAGAATCGTGGTTGATGCAAGGTCAAGACCAGTGACATATAAAGCTCTGGCAGGTGCATGGTCCTAAATAAGCATGTAGACCATTTGAAAGCCGCGAATTTGTAAATGGCATGGGAGCAAAATGTACCGCGCCCTTCAAAACATTTAGAAATGCTGCCGGAACATAGATTCTCCCTCTCCATCAAATGTTGTTGAGACCTCCAAATCTGAGATCGCCATGACAGAAGTAGCCACCTTGATTCCTTTGCCTCTGGAAGAAGGGAGTGAAAGTTGATTGCAGCACTTCTGGTACAAGTGGCAAGCTCTTGTATATTACATGCCACCTGTGTTGGATGTTGAGTCAGAGGAACCTGACCCAGTGCTAAAACACCCCAGGAGGTGATCAAAGAAACCAAACCGACCTATGGCTTTGGATTCAGGGAGGAATGACAGAGTGATTGCAATGAGACAGCCACCTGATGAAGGAGCAGCGCTCCGAAAGCTTGTGTTTCCAATTAAACCCGTTGGACTATAACCTGGTGTTTTGTGATTTTTAACTTTGTACACCCCAGTCCAACACCAGCATCTCCAAATCTTGATTCGGACTGTTGATCTGGTCTAACCAGGGAAGCTCTGACTGACATAAACAAGTTGAGTAGCAGAGATACAAACTGTCTGGTGCCTGACTCTATATGAGACAGCGCTAAAGTCAAACGCTGTTTATTTGTAAATAAAGGGTGAATTTGTGATGGGATTCTGGCCTATGTAGAGTTATTTCAGCTGTGTGTTTGTGTTTGTGTTTGTGGAATGCTGGGTATCTGTGTATTGTGTATTGCTGGTTTTCAATGTGAAATAACTGTACAATTGCTGCTATTCCCTCACCAAGTCACCCATTATGTGTGTACATTGGCTCTGACTAACCAGCCCAAAGCCAGTCCAAACAGCGAGGAGACTTGCTGAAACTCCTCTTTATGTCTGTCAGCCAGGGCTCCCTGATTGAGTCAGGTTAACAACCCCAATCAAGAATCTCCTAGTCAATGGTCCTGGTTCCAATTACTACACTTTGTCTATGGAATGCTGAGTGCCTCTCATTGTGGAATGCTGACCATCTGTGTGCTGACCATCTGTGTTTGCAGAATTTGCATGCCTTTGTTTGTGGACTGTTTTATATTTCTGATTTCAAAATGCTGGCTAATTATTACACCGGAATATTGATTGTCTGTATTTGTGGAATGCTGTGTGTCTTTCTTTCTTTGTGGAATGCTGAGTATTAATCTTTGTGGAATATTTGTGTTAGTACAATGCTCAGAGTTGGTATTTGTGGAACCACTGAATGCCTGTGTTTGAGGAATGCTGAGTGTCTGTGTTTTTGGAACGTCTTTGTGGAATGCTAAGTGTTGGCATTTGTGGAATGCTGGGTGTGTGCTTTTAGAATTCGGGGTGAGTGTCTTTGTGGAAAGCTGTTTGTCTATGAGTTTTAGAAGCTGGCTAACTATCACACAGGAATACTGGTTTTGTGTTTGCGTGTCTGTGTTGACGGAATGATGAATGTCTGTATTGTGTAAGGTTTATGGTTCCCACACTATACATATTTCTCTGAAGCAGAGTATCTGTTTTTATGGAATTTGTATGCTTTTATTTGTGAAATGTTCAGTGTCTGTGTTTGCGCAATACTGGTGGCAATGTTCATAGTGTACTGGGTGCATGTATTTATAGAATGATGTGTGGAATGCTGATTGTCTATGATTATCAAATGCTGCCTATGTGTGTTTGTAGAATTCTGAGTGCCTGTCATTGCAGATTACTGAATGTTGATATTTGTGGAATGTTGAGGTTCTGTGATGTGGAATGTTGAGTCCTTTTCTTTATGGAATTTGGGGAATGCCAAATGCCTGTGTTTGTAGAATTTTCAAGTTCTGTGCTTGTGGAACCATTGAGTGTCTGTAGTGGTGAATGCTGAATGTCTGTGTTTGTGGCATGCTACGCATCTATCTTTGCGGATTGCCGTATGTCTTTGTTTGCACAAAGCTGAGTTTCAACCTTTGAGGAATGCTGAGTGCCTGTGTTTGTAGCACACTGCGTGTCAGTGTTGTTGAATGCTGAACATCAGTGATTATAGAATGCTCAGAGTCTGTGTTTCTGGAACCCCGATTGTCTGTGTTTTTGGATTGCTCAGTATCTGTATTTGTGGAATAATTAGTGTCTGTGTTTGTGGAATACTGAGTATATGTGTTAGTGGAATGCTGGCTGTCTATGTTTGCTGAATGCTGGTTATATAACTTTGTGGATTGCTGAGAGTTCACCTTTACAAATGCTGTGTCTCTGTGTTGGCAGAATGCTGAGTGTGTTTATTGAAGACTGTGTGCCTTCATTTGTGGAGTGTTCGCACATTGCAGGTGTCTGTATTTGTAGTATACAATGTATGTGTGTTTGTAGAATGATGTGAGTCTGTGTGAAATGCTGAATGCCTGTGTTATTGAATACTGTGTATGTGTGTTTGTGGAATTCTGAGTGTCTGACTTTTCAGAGTGTCTTTTTTTCTGGAATGCTGTCTGCCTTTACATAATAGTGAGTGGCTATGTTTGTAGAATGTTTGAGTCTCTTTGTTTGTGGAATGTTGGTGCCTTTGTTTGTGGAATACTGTGCATCTGTGTTTGTGAAATGCTGTGTATCAGTATTTGCACAATGCTCAGTGGCTGTCTTTTTGGAAAGCTGTGTGTTTGAGTATGTGGAATGCTGAATATCTGTGTTCACAAAATGATGTGTCTTTGATTACATGATGATGTGTCAGACTTTCAGGAGTTCAGGTTGTCAGTTTTTGTTGAATGTCTGTGTATGGAAACTGCTCAGAGCCTGTATTTCTGGAACACTGCGTTGTCTGTATTTTTGAATTGCTCTGTGTTTGTGGAATATTGAGTTCATGTTTTTATGGAATGCTGAGTGTCAGTCTTTGTGAAATGCTGAATGTCTGTATCTGTGGAACATGGTCTGTCTGTTTCTGTTGAATGTGAAGTCTCTGTGTTTGTGGACTGCTGAGTGTCTTTGGTTGTGGAATGATCACCATCTGTGTTTGTGGAAACCTGACTACTGTGTCTTTCTTCGCACCAAAGCTGAATTTTAGTCTTTATGGAATGCTGAGTGCCTGTATACATGAAGCACTGGGTGCCTGTGTTTGTGGAATGCAGGGTGTCTGTGTTGACAAATACTGAATATCTATGTTTGAATGAAGCTCAGAATCTGTGTTTGAATGAAGCTCAGAATGCTGAGCATCTGTGTATGTGGAATGATGAATCTGTGTTTATGGAATGCTGGGTCTTTTTTGGTTTTTGGAATGTTCAGTGCCTGGTTTTGCACAATACTGGTGACCCTTGGCTTTGGAATGGCGAGTTTGAGGAAAGCTGAACGCCTGTCTTCGTGAAATGCTGTGTTCTTTGTTTGCACAATGCTGAGTGTCAAACTATGTGGAATAAAGTGTTTGTGGACTGCTGAGTGTCTCAGGCTATGGAATGATCACTAGCTGTTTTTGTGGAAAGCTGAATATGGAAGTGGAATTTGTGTGCTCTGTGAATTGCTGAGTGTTTACATTTCTGGAATACAGGGTGTCTGTAGTTGATAAAAGCTAAGTGTCTGTATTTGTGGAGGGCTGGGTGCCTGTGTTTGTGAAATAATTTGTGTCTGTGTTTGTAAAACGCTGAATGTTTATGCTTGCAAAATGTTATGTGTCATTTTTTGCATAATGCTGAATCTCAGTCTCTATGGTGTGCTATGTGCCTGTTGTTGTTGAATGCTGCACATCTGTGATTGCAGAATGCTCAGAGTCTGTGTTTCTAGAACGCTGAGTGTCTGTGTTTCTGGTATAATTGGTGTCTGTGTTTGTGGAGTGCAGAATGCCTGTGCTTGTGGAATGCTGTGTGCCATTGCACAATGATGAGTGTCAGACTTTGAGGAGTCTTTCTTTCTGGAACATAGTGTTTTTGGATTGCTCAGTGTCAGGATTCGTGGAATACTGAGTACATGTTTCTCTGGAATGTTGATTGGCTCCCCATGTTTGTGAAATGCTGAGTAATTACATTTGTGGAATGCTGGGCTTCTGTCTTTGTGGAAAGCTGTGTCTGTGTTTGCACAATGGTGAATGTCAGAATTTGAGGAGTTCACTGTGTCTGTTTTTGTTGAATGTTGACCGTCTGTGTGTAGAGAATACTTAGTCTGTGTTTCTGGACCACTGAGTGTGTTTGTTTTTGCATTGTTTAATGTCTGGTTTGTGGAATATCGAGCACTTGTCTTTGTGGAGTGCAAATGTCAGTATTTGTGGAACACTGAATGTGTGTTTGCGTTGAACGCTGAATCTCTGTTTGTGGAATGCTGGGGTTTTTTGTATGTGGACTGCTGAAAGCTGAATGTCTATGGATGCAGAATCTGCATGCCTCTGTTTATGAATTGCTGAGTTTGTACATTTGTGAAATATAGGGTGTCAGTGCTGGTGGAAAGCTGAGTGTCTGTTTTTGTGCAACACTGAGTATCTGCATTTGTGGAACACTGAATGTCTCTATGAAACAGAGTTTGTATATTTGTGGAAAGCTGTGTGTTGTGTTCTGGAATGACTTATGTCTCTGTTAAATGCTAAGTATCTTTGTTTGTAGAATGCTGAATGCCTGTGCTTGCAGAATTTGCGTGTCTGCGTTCATGGAATGCAGCGTGCCTACGTTTGTGGAAAGCAGGGTGGCTGTATTGACAAAATGTGTTTGTATAAAGTTCAGAGTCTGTGTTTGTGGAACATGCAGTGTCTGCATTTGTGGAATGATTGGTGTCTGTGTTTGTGGAAAACTGTGTCTGTTTTTGTTCAACTTTGAATGAGGGTTTTTGCAGAATATTTGGAATCTGTGTTTCTGGAACACAGAACATTCATGTTTTTAGATTGGGTAAAAACAATGACTGCAGATGCTGGAAACCAAATTCTGGATTAGCGGTGCTGGAAGAGCACGGCAGTTCAGGCAGCATCCGAGGAGCAGTAAAATCGACGTTTTGGGCAAAAGCCCTTCATCAGGAAGATTTTTTTTTAGATTGCTCAGTGTCTGTGTTTCTGGTGGTGGGATGCTGACTATCCATGTTTGTGGAAAATCTGAATGTCTGTGTTGCAGAATTTACGCACCGGTGCTTGTGGAATGCTGAGTGTCAATATTTGTGGAAGGTAGGGTGTCTGTGTTTATATAAAGCTCAAGTCTGTGTTTGTAGAATGCTGAGTGTCTGTGCTTTTGGAATGTTGAATCGGTGTGCTTGTAGAGTGATGAGTTCCTTTATTCAGTGTCTGGTGAACTTTGGATTTGGAATAGCGAAGGACTGTGTTGGTCGAAAGTGGAATATCTGGGGGTGTTTGTGAAATGTTTCGTGCTGTTGCTTGCACTATTCTGAGTTTCAGTCTGTGTGGAATGATGTGCTTGCAGATTCCTTGGATTCTGTGCTTGCGGAATAGTGTGTTTCTGTGTTTGCGGAATGCTGCATGTCTCTGCTTGTGAAATGGTCATTATCTGTGTTTGTGGAAAGCTGAATATCTGTGGAAGCAGTATTTGTGTGCCTCTATTTGTGAATGACTGAGCAGCTACATTTCTGGAATACAGGTGTCTCTGCTAGCGGTAAGCTAAATGTCTGTATTTGTGGAACACAAAATGTAGTTTTGGAATGCTCAGTGTCTCTGCTTGTGGAATGCTGGTGATCTGTGTTTGAACAATGCTCTGTCTTCATGAGTGCTGTGTGGCTGTCTTTGTCGAATGCTGAGTGTCTGTGTTTTGTTTTACTCATTTGTAGGCTGGCTAACATTTCTTGCTCATCCCTAGTTGCCCTTGAGAAGGTGGTGGTGAGTTTCCTTCTTGATATCTATCTGCTGTGGGGTGACCAATAATCCAATAGCGAGGGAAATCTAGGATTTTGACCCTGCAATATATTTCCAAGTCAGGATGGTGAGTGACTTAGAGTAGAACGTGAAGGTGGTGGTATTCCATATATCTGCGTCCCTTGCCCTTCTAGATGGAAGTGGTTGTAGGTTTGGAAGGTGCTGTCTGAGAATCTTTGGTGAATTTCTACAATGCATCTTGTACGTTGTCACCAAAGATCCTCAGACAGCAACTGCATGTGACAATACTGTGGCATTGAGGGGTATTTGGTCCTGGTTTATTTTTTAAGAAGAAGGTTGGAGACAGAGGTGTCAAGCAGTCTGCTCAAAGCCAATAACTTAAACAGCTTGCGAGGCCTTGGCTTTTTTCTTCCAAGTTGGAACAATAGAAGCAGCCTGAATATATTGGGTCCAACTACCACAAAAACACAGAGTGTTAGTTTTAGCTTTCAACAGTTGCTGGGACCTTGAAGCTGGATGTAGACCCCTCACTGTTATAGTTAAAAGTTGAGGTTCTCTTACTGCTACTAGAATTGCATCTGATACAATCTATTTTATTGAATTTGCCTTTGCCAAAGGTGTGTTCATGGGATGTTGATATATTAGAATGGTTAATTAATAGTAGCTAATATATAGACTATTTGTTAAACATTTCAATTGGATTACAGTTAAACCACCTTCTCAAGGGCAACTAGGGATGAGCAAGAAATGCTAGCCAGCCTACAAATGAGTAAAACAAAACACAGACACTCAGCATTCGACAAAGACAGCCACACAGCACTCATGAAGACAGAGCATTGTTCAAACACAGATCACCAGCATTCCACAAGCAGAGACACTGTGCATTCCAAAACTACATTTTGTGTTCCACAAATACAGACATATAAACAGGATTGTTACGTTATAGCCCGGGTGTCTCTGGAAAAGGAGCACAGGCTGTCCACCAACACCCTGGAGTTGTTCAGGGAGAGGTGGACACCGCAGGGAGTGGAGTGCATTATTCCCCCCTCCAACTCTATTTTGATTTAATCCCTGCCCTCCCCTTCACTGTTTGATCACACAGTATTGCCCTTTGATGTGAAGGGCACTGCTTGTCACTGGCCACTCAGGTGTTTCCTTTCTTCCTGGTGGTGGAAACTGAATAAAGATTCGTGCACCTTGTGTCTCTCACTGTGTCTCACACCCGCACACACACACCATGGGTGCTGGGAAAAAAAAAATCATTACTGCAGTTAGGCGGTAGTGTGGGGGTTTAAAAAACAAAAAAGAAAGAAGAAGAAAAAAAAGAAAAAAAACAAGAATGTTCTGGTCTCACTGAGAGCTGGCTCTGAGGGAGCTGGATCTCCATGTGTAATTAAAGGGTGACTCGGTGAGGGGATGCTGGCCTCTGGAGTTATTTCACTACCTGTAAGGGGAGGTCATTCTCTAAGTCTACATTCTTATCCTTCAGGAATTGCCATTGTTGTCTGACTTACAAATGTTAGTGCACCAGTAATCACAAACCTGATCTAGTCAATGAATAGCTATGCTGTACTAATGAAGAAGATGCCATGTTTGTTCTGCATGTGTACAGAATTATGCCAGTCGGAAGAGATACAATTGGCCTCAGTGACAGAGATGGGTGAAAATCCATTTGGTGGTTATCTTGTTGGAAGTGTTTATGGATAAAAAGAAAAAAAAATAAACAGGATTGTTACGTTAGAGTCCGGGTGTCTCTGGAAAAGGAGCACGCAGTGTCCACCGACACCCTGGAGTTGTTCAGGGAGAGGTGGGTGCCGCAGGGAATGGAGTGCATTATTTCCCCCTCCAACTCTATTTTGATTTGATCTCTGCCCTCCCCTTCACTGTTCGATCACACAGCATTGCCCTTTGATTAGAAGGGCACTGCTTGTCACTGGCCACTCAGGTGTTTCCTTTCTTAAAAAAAGAACAGGAGTGTCAGAGATTCTGTTCACACTGAGAGCTGGCTCTGAGGGAACTGGATCAGGGTCAGGGACTCTCCGTGTGTAAATAATGGGTGACTTGGTGACAGGATACCGGGCTCTGTGAATTTATTTCACCAGTAATACACATTCACGAAGCATCATATAGTCCAGTAATACTCACTCGATCAAACACGGTCCTAATAATGTCCTCAAGACAATAATGACACAGTGTTTTGAGCTTCAGGGGTGATCAGAGAGCTTCAAGGAAGCCCCAAATGACATATTTAATAAAAAGCATCACAAACGATGGTTCACAGTGGATTGCATTTAAAAAAAAACAGGATTGTCTGGAAACTGAATAAAGATTTGTGTCGTTCACTGTGTTTCACACCTGCATACACACAACATGGGTGCTGGGGAAAAAATAAGCACGACCGCAGTTAGGCGATAGTGTGGGGGTAACAAAAAGAAAATAATTTTTAAAAATTAAGAAATAAAAAAAAGAATGTCTGACGGCACGGGGCGGCACGGTGGCACAGTGGTTAGCACTGCTGCCTCACAGCGCCAGAGACCCGGGTTCAATTCCCGCCTCAGGCAACTGACTGTGTGGAGTTTGCACGTTCTCTCCGTGTCTGCGTGGGTTTCCTCCGGGTGCTCCGGTTTCCTCCCACAGTCCAAAGATGTGCAGGGTCAGGTAAATTGGCCATAATAAATTGCACGTAGTGTTAGGTTAGGGGTATGGGTGGGTTGCGCTTCGGCGGGTCAGTGTGGACTTGTTGGGCCGAAGGGCCTGTTTCCACACTGTAATGTAATCTAATCTAAAAAAAGATCTAATCCTGTTCAGTCTGAGAGCTGGCTTTGAGTAACTGGATCTGTTACCCGCCACGTGTAAATAAAGGGTGATTTGGTGGTGAGATACCAGCAAAAGAAAAAAAAAACAGGATTATCTGGAAACTGAATAAAGATTAGTGCACCTTGTGTCTTTCACTGTGTCTCACACCTGCACACACACAACATGGGTGCTGGGGAAAAAAATAAGCACTACCACAGTTAGGCAGTATAAGAAAAAAAAATAAACAGGAGTGTCCGAGCTAAAAAAAACAGGAGTGTCAGAGCTTCTGTTCACTCCAGAAAAAAAACTGGAGTGTCAAACAAAGAAAAAGAAAAGAAAAAATAAAATAAACAGGACTGTCGGGGTTCTGTTAATTCCAGCAATCAGCTCTGAGCTACCTTAAATCAGTGTCATGTACTGTGCACATGCAAATAAAGAGTGACATAGAACAACAAAGAACAAAGTACATTACAGCACAGGAACAGGCCCTTCAATCCTCCAAGCCCACGCTGATCCAGATCCTCTATCTAAACCTGCCACCTATTTTCTAAGGGTCTGTATCCCTCTGCTCCCTGGCCATTCATGTATCTGTCTAGATACATCTTAAATGATGCTATTGTTCCAACTCATACCATCTCCGCTGGCAGCGCATTCCAGGCACCCACCACCCTCTGCGTAAAGATCTTTCCACATATATCTCCCCTAAACCTTTCCTCTCTCACTTTGAGCTCGTGACCCCTAGTAATTGAGCCCCCCACTCTGGGAAAAAGCATCTTGCTATCCACCCTGTCTACACCTCTCGTGATTTTGTAGGCCTCAATAAGGTCCCCCCTCAACCTCTATCTTTCTAATGAAAACAATCCTGATCTACTCAACCTCTCCTCATAGCAGCACCCTCCATACCAGGCAATATCCTGGTGAACCTCGTTTGCATCCTCTCCAAAGCATCGACATTCTTCTGGTAATGTGGCAACCAGAACTGTATGCAGTATTCCAAATGTGGCCAAACCAAAGTCTTATGTAATTTTAACCTGGTCTGCCAACTCTTGTACTCAATACCCCGTCTGATGAAGGAAAGCATGCTGTGTGCCTTCTTGACCACTCTACTGACCTGCGTTGCTACCTTCAGGGAACAATGGAGCTGAATACTCGCATCTCTCTGTACATCAATTTTCCCTAGGACTATAGTTTGTTCTTGAATTGCATCTTCCAAAATGCCTCACCTTGCATTTGCCTGGATTGAACTCCATCTGCCATTTCTCTGCCCAACTCTCCAA